>NW_026294584.1:4805000-5309093 GCF_007827085.1 Peromyscus californicus insignis
TCTGTAGGTCTTTCCTCAACTGCACCCTCTCTCCCTTCTTTTCATCTTTCTGCCTCATATGTGGGACATAACAAGTGATGAAAAGCTTTCTGGTAGCCCAAGAAAATGCCAGTTACAGAATACCAGCTGTAGTTTTCTCATAAATGTAAGCCAGAATCATTCCCCTAATGTAGTATGAGTAAAATCACATTTTATACTCTATATCACTTTGTCCCTGAAAATATATTACCATTTCTTCCACCACAAATATATAACATTTACCATCTTGAAAATTTATATCCCTTAGAAAATAATTACTAAATGTTTATCAACTCATTTTAATGGCTAGTGATATTTTCCCTCCAAGGAAAAACTTGAAGAAGCTTTTAAGAATAAGTGTTAAATTTCCTTCACTAATTATATGACTTGCTACAAATTACAGATGATCCTATTTGTTTTGGAAGTATTTTTTTTGTTCCATGTATTCTCCATCCTTGATTATCTGTCACAATTTACCAGAGCATCTCTTAGTCAAAACAACTTTATTTTTTTCAGTGTTCGTATTGTGGCAAATGAAAATAGTTTACCTATCCAACTTCCTTTCTCCTGTTAATTCTTGGTAAGATAATTTTGATTTGTTTTTGGATCTAAGCATGCTCATGCTCATGGTCAGCCACCAGTCACATGGATCTAAAACAGCCATTCCATCCAGAGCCTTACTCCTAACTGTCCTTGTAGCTTTTAGCAGCTAGTTCTAGCCATTGAGATCATACAAAATGAGAAAGTTATTTATTCCTTGAACTTGACATGGTATCTGAGATACAACAGCTGTGCTCAGACCAGGAAGCAGCAAACACAAGCAAGAAGCTCACACAAAGGTTAGGGTAGAAGTTAGAAACAGCTGGATATCTGATGGCTTTATTAGGCAGCTAAAAGTAGTATGATCAACTATATGAGCAAAGGTTTCTTGTTTTATGAGATAAGATAAATATTTTAGAGATAATGGGGTACATAGTCTTTTATAACTAACACAGTTGAAAAGCTTTATAATAAAATCTCACTTGGTAAATACATTTATAAATGGTCTATGTATATGGACTATTTATACACCTATGTAGCAATTGATAAGAGATTTCAAGTGAGAGGGATTAGGTAACAGACATTGAAGGATGCCTGAGCTAAAAATAGAGCCTAAAGTCTAAGATGATCTCAGTTATTTTTTTTAAGTTTTTATTTTATTTCTTGCAGTGGTGTGTGTCGAATGCACACACCAGTCCTTACAAGTTAAAAATTTAAAGCAAGCTAACACAAAAATTTACAGCGTTAAAGCAACATTGCTTTTTATCAAAATAGGAAATCTCCCTTCTTATTTGTCTTCATGATCGCCCTGGTCTTCTTTGTTAGTGTTTGTAGAACGTTTGTTCTCTTTCTTGTTGGTCTTTAGGTCCAGGGTGTTTATGTCAAGCAGAGCACTGTCCAGGTCTTCATCTCTTGTCTGCTTTAGCATCCAGTGGGTCTTACTATATTTCAATACCACTACAATACTTATCGGACAACACTTTCATTTTCTTCACATAAAAAGTGTTGCAAACTTAAATACCAACAAGACTTAGTGAAAGAGAAGGATGGGGTGTATCTCATGCATGTGTAGACTGTGGGCCACACTGTGAACTCTGTAAAGATCCAACTTTTTAGTCTAAAGCTGTAAAGTCCATTCTCAAGGGGACCTCAGGCAATCTTTTGAACTTAACATCAAAGTGTAACTTAAGAAGAATGTTAAGGAACGAACATAGTTTAGATTCTTTCTATTGCAAATGAGAGAAGTGATACAGAGATTGTGTGAAACAGAATGAGTGAACTATAAGGAAGCAAAACTCAGGAACTATCTAAGAAATCTCAAAATGTTAGTCATTGAAACTGTGCATCGAGAGTAAAGCTCTTGTGTTTCTTAGGAGTGTCCCTGGTAGAGGATGACAGCTTCATCCCTTTGATTATTTGAACAGCCAGATGAAGGAAGGAAAGTAAAATGTTGCTTGGATAAAATGGGTGAATACTTGGTATATTCCTTAAGAAAATGTGTCAGTCAGTTCTACTTCTATTACTAAAACCAGATACTCTTTCAAAATTTGAGATGGAAATGCACTAATATGTAGAGTGTTTATAACAAGGCACTGATTGCTAGTAGCTGGAGGCTTTCATTCATGCACTAACCATTGACTCATTTTTATCTCTCCTTGAAAAAACAACTACTTCTGGAATGGACATGTGCCTTATGAATAAATATATCAATGTAAATCAATTTCAGTTCATTCTTCAGATGGTAGTGGTGGGCATGGGGAAGAATAGGAGCTGAGCACCAGAATGCCATCCAGTGCTTCAGGGTAAGTGAGGATGTCACTTTTTGCCCCAGTTTTATTTTTCATTCCTATTCTACAGGATGCTGAAATTGGCCATTGTGTTTGTTTGTATTTTATCCTTTGCATTTATTATTGTGCTTAATTTTTTCTGAGGTTAAAAAAAAGAGGTCCCGGTGTCTCAGTTTCTTTGTTTTTTCATCTTGAGTGACTTCACCTTTTACGTTTTGTGTTGGTATGGTAGGGCTTTGAGTCAAACTATCACTTCTTTCCTCAGTCAAAATGCCTCTTTTAGGGGGTAGCTTTAATTAGGAGAGCAAGCAAAGTGTAAGCACATGCATTCATCATGAAGACATAGACAGTTAAAATTAAGGGCCATTTGAGGGGTAGTAGGGAAACTTAATACAGTAGATGCTTCCCAAAATATGTACATATATGAAGGTTATCTAAATGAAATCACCAAATAATGGGGGAGATAAAGTGCCAGTGGGCCATCTCTTGCCACCAAATGAAGTTTCCAGTGTCAGGATTGGATTACGTTTAATTGAGCTGTTTGCCAAAGGTATCCCAAATAATCCAGGCAGTTGCCAAGACTATAGGTTGCTCTCTACAAACTGATGGCAAGATTCCATTGCTAAAGACAACACCTACACAACTCATTGAATATGCAGAAGTTGAGCTGGTGCCTACATAGAGCCTTCACCTCTATGTCCCAGTATCATTAGTACAGGAAAGTACTCTGCATGCTGCCAAAAGAGAAACATAAACACCAAGCCAACCATAAACCTTTGATTTAAATGGTATCTTGCCTGCAAAATATGCTAGGGCAACAGTGGCACAAAACTTGTAAGAGTAACCAATAAATGATTTAAGGCCCATTGCCTGAGATGGAACCCATAGCCAACACTGAGACTAGATAGCTCAGGGACCTAGGGCAAAAATAAATACTTCCGTTGTTAATAGAAAAGTAGCAATAACATGACACCTAATGACATCCTGGGTACTCATAGGTCAGTGTCTTGCTCAGCCATCATTAGAAAAGCTTTCTCTTGCAGCAGATGAAAACAAGTACAGAGACCACAGCCAGACATTACAAAGAAAGAGAGAACTGAGAACACCCATCCCTGTTGTAGAATATTATTTTAAGATGTTTTACATTTGTTTATGCTATGAAACATTTGTTTAATGATGCAAAGATATGTTACACTCTTTTATGTTGCATTTGTTTAACTCTGTGAAGCTGTATTAGTTTGCCTGTCTAAAATACCTGATGGTCTAATAAAGAGCTGAATGGCCAATAGCAAGGCAGGAGAAAGGATAGGCAGGGCTGGCAGGCAGAAAGAATAAATAGAAGGAGAAATCTGGGAGGAGAAGAAGGAATAAGAAGAATAAGGAGAAGATGATGCTAGGGGCCAGACACCCAGACACACAGCCAGTCACAGAGTAAGAGTGAAAGTAAGATATACAGAAGTAAGAAAAGGAAAAAAAAAACCCAGAGGCAAAAGGTAGATGCAATATTTAAAGTTAAGAAAAACTGGCAAGAAACAAGCCAAGTGAAGGCCGGGCATTTATAATTAAGAATAAGCCTCTCTGTGTGATTTATTTGGGAGCTGGGTGGCGAGCCCCTCAAAAGAGTAATAACAAACAACAACGCATCCTGAAATGGGATGTCTCCATCAAATCCCTCCCCTCAGAGCTCAGGGACCCCTCATGGAAGAGGAGGTGGAAAGAACATAGGCTGTGGGATGTCTTTCTGTGCACTGCGATTGTGTGTTGCTCTGATTGGTTGATATTTGTTTGGCCAATGGCAAGGCAGAATAAGGTTAGGCAGCACATTTGAACTGAAGAGACAGAAGAAGAAAGGAGAGTGAGGGGAAGCTGCGAGCTGTCGCCAGGAGAAGCAAGATGTGAAAGTACTAGTAAGCCACAAAGCCATGCAACAAGACATCGATTAATAGAAATGGGTTGAGTTAAGTTATAAGAGCTAGCTAGCAAGAAGCTTTAGCCATAGACCATACAGTTTTTAATTAATATAAGCCTCTGAATAGTTATTTTATAAGTGGCTGCAGGACCTCGGGTGGCAGAGATTCATCTGGATCTCAGGGCCAGGCAGGACTGGAGAAACATCCTGTTACAAGCATAAGAGTCAGAGAAGATGAAGGACACCAAGAAAACAAGGGCCTCTAAATCAACGTGATCAAAGTTCTTACGGGCTCACAGAAGGCAGTGTGAAAGGGCCTCTGCACGGGTCTGCACCAGGTCCTCTGCCTTTATATTAAGGCTTTCAGTTTGGGGTTTTACGGGATTTATGAGTGTGCAAGTGATTGGGTCTCTGATTCTAGTGCATTTCTTAAGCTTTTTTACTTGTTTGTTTCATCCTATTTCAATGTGTCAGTTTTTGTTTTATCTTGTTTTATTATTATCCATTAGAAGCCTGTTTGTTTTCTAATAAGAGAAATAAAGGGAGTGGACCTGGATGGAAGGGGAGGTGGAGGAACTGGGAAGAGTAGAGGGAGAAGAAACCAGAATCAGGATATAATATGTGAGAAAAAAATCTATTTTCAATAAAAGAAAATAAATATTAAAAAAAAGAAAATGGTGTTGTGAAAAGATATCCAACATATTGCCTTGTTGGTGTATTTTTCTGCCCAGCATTTCCAGCTTTCTCTTTATTGTTTCCAGCTAATAAGATTCTTTTCTTTTTGATATAACCATGAAATTACTATCCACACTGCAACTTGAAGTCATCTTTCACTGAGCTGGGAGACCTCTCTCATTGGAACTTTTGTAGACCCAGCATCTCCTCAAGCACTCTATGCATTCTAAAGGCCACTTGCTGGCTTAATATCCTCCCTTTAGCTGGGAGCTCCCAAGACAGTGGATCCTACTCATGTCTTCTCCCCTTTTCCCATCCCAGTCTCTAGTGTTGTTTTATGTGCAATCTACAAAAATATGCTGTGTGAGAGAAGAATTAAGCTTATCAAAGGTACTAGAAACCAGATAGAATATGTATAACATATAGTGATACAAAATATCACTATATTACAGTATTTTTACCATTTCAGAGCCTAATTTTAACAAGAAAAACAATTTTCAACCTGTTTCATAAATAATGTTAACTATATAATGAGGCCATTAGGAATAGAAAAGCTTGCTTGGACTTTCCATGATAGTTCATCGATAAATCTCATAATTGTTCTCCATACAATAAATTCATAATGTATAATTATATAAATAAAATTATATTTCTACATATAGTAGAGTATGATGTGTAAAAACTTACATAAGAATATGTACACACTTTTTATATAAGTACACTATAAATTGTTACTCAAAGTGATTTTATAACAATAAAAATTCTCTATGTACATAAAATATTAACAGCTGCTATATTTAAACACACATGAGAATAGGAAGAAGCAAAGTGCTAGAGAGGCCCACAGAAATCCACAAAGATGCCCCCACAATAGACTGCTGGCAATGGTCGAGAGACAGCCCGAACTGACCTACTCTGGTGATGGGATGGCCAAACACCCTAATTGTCGTGCTAGAAACCCCATCCAAAGACTGAGGGATCTGGATGCAGAGATCCATGGCTAGGCCCCAGGTGGAGTTCTGGGAGCCCAATTAGGGAGAAAGAGGAGGGTTTATATGAGCGATGTTGAGACCAAGGTTGGATAAAGCACAGGGACAAATAGCCAAACAAATGGAAACACATGAACTATGAACCAATGGCTGAGGGGCCCCCAACTGGATCAGGCCCTCTGAAGGGGTAAGACAGTTGATTGGCTTGATCTGTTTGGGAGGCATCCAGGCAGTGGGACTGGGTCCTGTGCTCATTGCATGAGTCGGCTGTTTGAAACCTGGGGCCTATGCAGGGTCACTTGGCTCAGCCTGGGAGGAGGGGACTGGACCTGCCTGGACTGAGTCTACCAGGTTGATCTCAGTCCGCGGGGGAGGCTTTGCCCTGGAGGAGGTGGGAATGGGGGGTGGGCTGGGGGACAAATGAGGTGGGCGGGAGGGGGGGGAGAACAAGGGAATCTGTGGCTGATATGTAGAACTGAATTGAATTGCAAAATAAAAAAAAATATCTAAAAAAAAAGAATATGTACACACTTTTTATATACGTACACTATAAATTGTTACTCAATGTGATTTTATAACAATAAAAATTCTATATGTACATAAAATATTAATCTGCTATATTTAAACATGATTTAAATAATTAATGTAAGAAAAATTTTGAGAGTGCTTTGAGGATTGAACCCAGGGCTTATTAGACAAGCACTCCACTATTAAATTCATCCAAAAATATACATATACATATTCATATACATCCACTTATACATACATATACATGTAGGTATGTAAAATTTCCAAGAGTCTCTATGTAATAAAAATTGAATTTTTATTATAGCACAAAAACCTTCAAACATTTTTGAAAACAGTGCAAATTATAACTGTAGAAATAAGGGTAGAGTTTTCAGTAGAAAAACTAAATTTTAGTTACCACTTCAACATTTATTCTTTTGGGGATGCAGAAGTCATTTCTGAGTCTCCTTTTCCTCCAAGCTGCCATAACAGAATACCATAGACTTCCTGGTGGCTTACACAGAAATCAATGTTTCTTTCATTCATGAAGACTGAAATGTCAAAGTAAAATTGACTGCAGACCCATTGTCCTGTTTTCTTTTCTGGTTTGCATATCACTCTCTTCTCATTTGATCATCACATGTTAACAGAGAAATCATCCAACCTGTGAGAGCGCCACCCTGTGGTCAGACCCTATGCAAATTCGAGGAGAAACAAGGACTGGATGTAGAGCAGTGGGCGTAGCACCAAGTAAGCACTCCTCTAGACCCAAAAATGTAAGATTTCATATCAAATATTCACTGAGTATATTCTAAAGTTTAGGAAATTTTTGTCATAAAATGACTAACTTATTATTTATTTGTAACAAGTTAGATACGGTCATAAAAACGGTGTTGGAATGTATATCTCAAATACTGGTTTTTATTTTCTGAATCTTCCAGGAAATCATAACATTCACAGAAAATTGATTTGAGAAAAGGTCTCTATCAAATAGATAGCAAAATATCCAAGCAGAGTGGTCTGCAGTTAGAGGAGAAGGTCTCTCCCAGTGCTTGACAGTATTGGCCCCAGGGACAGCAAATACAGCTCGTGTTAATTCACTGGTTGGTGTGGACACCAAGGAATAAATAACAGGAGAGCACTGTGAAGCTAAGCTGCTAGCTACGTTTACTCTTTCAAAAACAGTTTCTGCTTAACTTCTCTCAAAACAGGAGAGTCAAACCATAGAAAACTTGATGGATCCTGTTAATATCCTCAGCCACAAAATGGATGACAGACTTAAGTAATCAATTCTGCTAGAGCATGGGGCCTTTTCATTTAGATAACTGCATCTTTGATTTCTGTCACCTGGAGGCCATCTCCCTTCCTGGTGGCTAGCAGGCTGTACCTCATCACCGAATGCATTTGGTCTACACTAGCTGTGCTCTAAGTCACCAGAAGCAAATTGTTCTCCAAATAATTTCTTCTTCCTATTTTAAATAGGAGAACACATCCCAGGGTCATTAAATTCATTGAACATGCCTTGTTTAATTATGTTTTTATAACTGAAAACATTTTGTTACATAATGGTATGAACTTCTCCATTATTTTACTCTCATTAACAGTCACTTTTAAAAAATTCAGCCTTAGTACTTTAGCGGGTTTTTTCCTTCAAAAATTTGAAATAATATATTTTCTATAAGAAATGCAATAATGAGAAAAACAGAATACTTTTATCAGTTGCAGATCATTAGGAGATTCAAAAGGGAAGAGAATAATTGCCACTTCAGAGAAAATGACAGGGATAAATATAAGTGGTTTATGACATTCTCCTCTTCCACTAAAAATGACTTTTTATCATTTCCTTCCCATACTATTGCACAAATGCAGTATTATTATTGAGTTTCATTTTTTATTGTTAGCACTGCATTGAAAGTTAGAGATGTTTCTATAGTTACGTTTATTGGCTCTCATGGAGCAGAACAAATGAATTTTTGGTGAATATCAGGTGTTGTCCTAGGTGATGTCCATGCACTATCCAAATTTTTACTATTATGATTTATTAAGGATAACTGCAAATTTGGAAACTAGATACCTTGTATCTAAATTTTAAAAAAGTGTCCCTACAAGGCTAATTCCATCTGAGACTATGGTATCATGACAAAACTCCTAAAAATCAGCTGTCCTTTATAAAAAGCAGATGTCACTAGAAATCCAGCATATAGACAGAAAAAGGGTAGAAGGACATAAAAAGACAGAAGAATCTAACCCAAATTCAATCCATATTTTTCTAAACCAGAGACATATACAATCCTAAATCTAGAAAGGAAAAAATAAGCTACTGGGATAGTTAGGACCACACTTGAAATCATAAATTCAATAAATCTCAAAGCTTGTTTTTTTATTTTCATAAAATATTTAGTAAGATGACTTACATGAGAGAAAAATACCGTTTTTCTACAATACATAGCTAATTCAGTAGGCAAGAACATTTTTCCTTTAGAGCCTTGGTTTACTGACTGTATTTTATTCTAAGGTTTAACTTAAAAAATGAAGAAATAAAAATATCACAACTATTTTTGGTCTTTGAAAATTTAATATAAGAATTGCTACACATGAACAAACTCCTACAACACCTTCATTCAAAATTCTAAATATGGACATGTAAATGAAGATTAAACTGTGACGTTTTAAGCATATTTCAGTCTGTGTAAGCAAGTTATTTTCCCTGAGTCAACTACAAACATATTATGAAATCAGGGAGTCTTATAAGTAAAATACATGGAGATTTACAGAGTCAGGGCTGGAAATACGACAATATTCATTCCTTCATGTTAACCATTAATAAGATCAGTCCTCCAATCTGAAAAGGAAAATATTTTATGTTTTACACACCTGCTGCACGTCAGAGACTACCGTAAGGTTGAATATAATAGATGGTCCACTTCTAAAGGTTCCGGCTGAAAAGTACCATGTCATACACCATTTGACTCAAATCAACTGAAAAGGCACCACAGCTTTGTTGTAAGCCCACTTCACAATGATGATACAAAGAACTTTCCTTTCTAAACCTCTTCTAATGGACAAACTTAAACCTCCATGGGCTGTGTCAGGTTGGATCAGTGCTAATGAAGCAATACCAAATGGTCAACTCATTATTTGAACTGCTACAAGGCTAACTTCAAATGCTGAGAGATGTATTCCAAAGGTTTATTTTGAAATGCAGAATGGTTCTTCCCATGGGAATAATGTATATTATAATTATGATTTTGGCCCACGTTGGTTTTATAATGAATCAGGCACCTGAAGTGCATAATTCATGGAATGTTAGAAGCACAATATTGTGCACAACAATGCTTCTAGGAGGTTTGGGGTTGAGGGGAGGTGGGTACAGGTAATGGCTAAGGTTCCAAGCCAGCAAAACAGATTCTAAAGCCTCCAAGCCCCCTTTCATGGCAGAGTGGAGCAGCACCAGCTCTAAAACCCTGCTGGAAATTCTTTCCACTACAGTGGAAGATTCCAGGAAGAGGATGGAGTGAGAAGGGTGTGGAGGAGGGGCGGGCTATTAGCCAGATTGGTTCCCTTCACCAGAAAGGACTTTATAACAGTGAACACTCTCTGACCTTACAGCCCTGCACTGCTGAATGACCTTTTATTGAAATGGGCTTTTGTTCTCAGTTTATTCTGAGATCTTCTTGACTCAGTTTATATTTCTGCAATTAATTTTCTTTCACTATAAAATAGCCTCAAACTTTCTCCACTCCCTGTTTTATAAGCAAACATAAATTATTTTGTGCTTCCTTTGACATTCTTTAAAATGTGTTACTATTCATAAAATTACAAAAACAATCTGAGCTATCTTTTGTTACATTTTTTTTTTGCTAGCACCAGCCTTCTGTCTCATTCATCCTACTCCCCATACTTAAGTACATCAGATCCTGGAGGGAAGACAGGGGAAGGTGTGGCAACAGGTAAGAGTGGAAACTTGAAGCATCTAAGGACTACAGGGCAGACTAATTTTCATAAGTTTAGAACAAGGAGTTCTAAACAGTCAGTTGAATGTGCTATTTAAGGGATGTTTTTGTGCATCCAAGAGCAGGTACCTGTGAGTCAAGGATGCAGAAGTAGGGGAGCAATGAAAAGTTAAAAATTAGTCACTGGAGTGCTACTAAAGTAAGACAGAAGGAGGAAGAGGAAGAGCAGGGAGATCTCCTCACCATTCCCAGTCATCTACGTTCTGATTGCTCTAAAGTTGAAAGACAAGACATTGATCTGACAGATGAGAAGCACAAATTGGGTTGAAAAGGCCAAAACTAAACCAAGTCAGAGACTGTGGCTGAAAGGAAGTGGAGAAAAGATCTCAAGTACTGAAGCTGGAAAAGAAAACTCATTCTGTTGCCAAATGGCTGAATACGCTGTGCCCTCAGTGGCTCTGAGGGAAGTATATGAGCCAAGCCACAAGTGGTCAAAGGCTCTGAAGGTGATCTGTAGAGTGCTGCATTATTTTTGAATTAGAAAATTATTTCCTCAACTTACTGCAATAGGAGCTATTTGGGCCATTGCCAGGGATAGTGCATTCAACTCTCCATATTCAAGGACTATCAGAATTTCCTGAAAATTTATCTTAAGGCATCTGTGTTAGGGTTTTGTTGCTGTGAAGAGACACCATGACCATAGCAACTCTTATAAAGAAAACTTTTAATTAGGGCTGGCTTAGAGTTGCAGAGGTTTAGTCCATTATCATCATCACAGCAGGACATGGTGGTGTGCAGGCAGACATGGTGCTGGAGAAAGAGCTGAGAATTTTATATCTTGATCCACAGGCAGCAGGAAATGAACTGAGACACACTTCCTCCAACAAGGTCACACCTACTCCAAGGCCAACCCTCCTAATAGTGCCACTCCCTATGAGCCTATGGGGACCAATTACCTTCAAACTACCGCAACATCTGCAAGCATTTGCCCTTAGCAATTCAGGAGAAAAAAATGGAGAAAATGACGATTATGCAATTAATAACATATATTTTTTATTACTTTAAATCTCAGTTTACATGTACAAGTGCATGTTTGAACTAATAAAGGAATATTTGGTGCCTGCCATCTTAAGCTATTCTGAAAAATCCCTTCATTTGCTTACAATGAAAGCAACAAAATTATTCTTTTAAAGTAAATAAAATTTCTTTCTTTAATGTATTAAAGTTTTTATCATACAAGTCTTTCATTTGCTTGGTTAGAGTTAACTCAAGACATTTTATGATTTTGGAGGCTATTGAGAAAGGTGCTGTTTTCTTGTTTTCTTTCTCAGTTCATTTGTAGGAATTTCCTGGTGCAATTTTTAGGGTCATGAGTGCATATTATCATATCATCTACAAATAAAAATGTTTTGATTTTTCCTATCCAATTTGTTTTCACTTGATCTCCTTCAGTTGTCTTACTGGTCTAGCTAAGACTTCAAGTACTGTATTGGAGAGAATGGACCACTTTGTCTTATTCCTGATCTTAGTAGAAAAGCTTTGAGTTTCTCTCCATTTAAGTTATTGTTGGCTATGGGTTTGCTGTAAGCTGCCTTTATTATGTTGAGGATGGCCCTTGTATCCCTAACCTGTACAGGAATCATGAAGGGTGTTTTGTCTTCTTTTGGGCTCTTTTCCTTCTGTTTGTTTTGTTTAAATCCAATGTGAAAGTTTTTGATTTTTTAATTTTTATTTTTTTAATTTTTTATTATTATCCATTAGAAGCCTGTTTGTTTTCTAATAAGAAACAGGAAGTGAGTGGATCTGGATGGGAGGGGAGCTAGGAAGGGGAAACTATAATCAAGATATAGTATGTGAGAAAAAAATCTATTTTAAATAAAAGGAAAAAAGAGGCAAAGTAGAAATTTCAGAGGAAAGACAGGTCTCTAGACCATGGACACAGGCTGGCCGGCCCCGGGAAGCTTTTGAGGAACATATAAAAAATATTGCTGTCCTTTCATATATACTGGTTTCTACTAAATTTAAAGTAAGGATGCCTTCTAGCAAACCTACACCCATTTCATGAGAGAAAGGAGCCTTGATAACTCCATAGACAAGTTAAACAAAGACAACTACAAAAGACTGCCACTTCAAGTAAACGGTTGTGATAGAGTTTGCACTCGGCCATAGTAAAGTTGTTCAAGATAATGTGAGAACAAAGAGAGATTAGTATAATTGACACTCTTGAGACACTTATGTGGTCAAAGGTTAGTAACGCTGGCTACATGACTGTCAGACAGAGTCAAAGCTGAAATTAGAGATGGACAGAGAAGAGCTCCAGCCACTCCTCACGGTTGTGCAGTGATGCGGAGATCAAGAACACTCATCTCTCTAGCTGGACCAGAGAACATGCATAGAAAGTGTGCTCTCTCCATTAGCTAGAGAACATGCATAGAAAGTGTGCACTCTCCATTAGCTAGAGAACATACATAGAACGTGTGCACTCTCCATTAGCTAGAGAACATGCATAGAAAGTGTGCACTCTCTATTAGCTAGAGAACATACGTAGAACGTGTGCACTCTCCATTAGCTAGAGAACATGCATAGTACATGTGCAGCCTCCCCTAGCTAGAGAACATGCATAGAGCATGTGCACCCTCCCTTGGCTAGAGAACATGCATAGAGCATGTGCACCCTCCATTGGCTAAAGAACATACATAGAGCATGTGCACCTTCCATTAGCTAAAGAACATACACAGAGCATGTGCACCCTCCATTGGCTAAAGAACATACATAGAGCATGTGCACCCTCCATTGGCTAAAGAACATACATAGAGCATGTGCACCCTCCGTTGGCTAGGCCCATGATATCCAGAGAATTAATCCAGTCTCTGCCATGGACCTGTACAATCTCTAGACAAAAAAAAAAAAAAAACACCTCAACTTTTCCCCCTTCTCTTGGAAACACCTCTCAATCCATGGTAGTTTCCTGCCACTTTTCTTCAGTTTACCACATTTTTGGGATAATTTTTAATAAAGCCTGATTCTGCTTTGCTTAATCCCTCAAGAGTCCATGACTTTCTTTTTCTCTGATGTTGAACAATGAACTTGGAGGCATTGATTAAGGTCAGTCTTTGATGAATGTTAGTGTCCAGCATCTTAGGTCCTTGGGTCATGAACAACTGGGTCTCAAAAGGATACATCAGTCTTGAAAACTCTGCATCATTATATAGCCTAAGGTCCAGATGGGTACTATATAAAATTTGAGAAATGTATAGCTAAGCTCAAAATGTTTTCATTTCAACTCTAAATTCTATATATGCTATCATAATATTTAAACCATAAAGAACATACTTCCCTTCCTTGCCATAGCCTGCCTACCTCATATTCCCACTAATGTAATTGGTAAGTGATTTTGTGAATGTGAAAGTACATGTAACTTTTTCTGCCTCCTTTATGGTAGTTACTTCATGTAAATCTGTGTCCCTGAGCCAGGGTCACTTACCATTAGGTGCAGAATAAACTGTTTTATTAAATATTTTATGTTAGAGTTATTATCTTCCATTGATAATGGAAATGGATTTGAAATTGATCAGAAGAGAGTCAACATTTTTGCCAAGATTTCCAGCAGAGTTACAGAGAAGACGAGGGAGGCTTTGACTCACACTGGGTCATTGAGACAAGTGATGTTTGTTTTTGTGGGTGTGGCAACCTGACCAGTCACCTGACATGTCTCTTATATTTTGTTTTATTTGCTTGTGTTTTAGCACACTATGAATTTGGAAACAGAACAAGAAAATAGATTCAGATAAGCTAAGTTACTGAGCATAGTTAAGTGCTCAATTACATACTGAGTGGGAAGCAGAAGAATTGACTGTGCTAATAGGAGTAGCATTCTCGCGGAGTGTCTGGCCTCTCCATGGTGTTTGTGCCCCTTAAGTCAGGCAGAGAGAAAACAGAAACAGAAGTCAAAAAATGTTCTTAGGAATAGGATTCTCCAAAATTTGTTTTAAGGAGTTGCTTTTCAGTTTGGATGACTGGATTATTCATATACAACACCATGGGACAACTTGTGTGCAAACATTACTGGCACAAGTCCATGATTAAATTGCAAAAGCTTAGAATACTGATGTGGAACTTATCACTGATTACTTTCACAAGCAATTCTCAGAAAGCGTTGAGGAAGCTCAATAAATCATCCCTCCCTGCTCTCACTTTTATTCTTCTAAGCAACTCTTATCAACATGCTAAGAGTTGGAGATAACAATCATATGCTTCATGAATATGATATAAATCACCAAGGGCTGCTATCCATCCATCCCATGCTCTCAGTATATGATGTTTCAACTTACCTGTGAACATTTTACTTGGTTCATCTCTCTGCTCAAGTATCACTGCCCACAAACTCTCTGAACTCCACCCCATCATTTTCTGTCACACCTTCCAGCACTACTATATGTTTGATCTACTTTCATCTGTTCTGCAATAGTGAAGATAGTATGGACTCTTAATTTTCGATGTGATATTTTCTATTTGGAGAATTTAAAAAATAAAGTTGTAGATAGCAAGTATACATTGACCATTTATAGCAAAAATTGAAACTCAGTAAACTAAACTTTAAACTATCATGTACTTTAGTTTCAAACAAACTTTAAAAAATTGTGCTTTGATTATAGACTGCTTTATTATTAACAGAAGAAATTAAATATGTGTTTTAATTCAGGAAACCAGGTTCAGTCATCATTTTGTTTTATAAAGATTCATTTAATGAAGATATAAATTTCACCTCAAGGTGCCACCAATTAGCAATTGAAATTGAAACATGAAAGGTTGACATAAATTATAATATTTACTAATTGCCCTTCATAGAGCTTATTTAACATTACATGTAAAAATGAGTATTTTGAGACATAATGAGATGTATTATAGTATTAAGGCATTACTGGTCTAGTTTGTTCTTTCATCCATTTACTTTGTAATTGAGCAAGTACCTATTGACTGCTTCCTAAATTTCAGACTTCTCTTTCGTGAAACTCAGTGACAGTGTAGATCAGGACACGTAGGCATGAGATAATTGTAGAGAGCAGCCGTGTGCTGCAGCAAACGAACTGTGGTGAGCACGCGTGAAGAAGCAGACCGTGGCCGAGCCTGCGGATCTTTCCTCAGAGCCAGCCACTTACTCCACTGATTCTTTGCAGTGTTCTTTTTCATTTCTACTTCATTTATTTCAGCCCTGGCTTTGATTATGTCTTCGCGTCTACATCTACTTGCTGTCAGTGTTTATTGTTTTTGTTTTTCTAAGGCCTGCAGGTGCATCATTGCATTGTGGATGTGAGATCATGGCATCAAACTAAATACACTATTGTGTCCTTCAAGTGAAATACATCTGAATACATTAAGTAAAAATACACACTTTTTACAAATTGAATCATCATGAGGAAAATAGGATGAGAAGTACAAATACTTATAGTGCATGCAGATTTATATGCTTCAAAACTGTATTTGTGAAACAAAAATCTTAACTTAGTTTGAATCAGTATAACACTAACAGACATGTTATCATTTCTTAAAAGAAGGGCACCAAATTGCAGTTTAATTTGGTTTATTAGCTATCAACTTAGTTTCAAAAAGTTTTAAAATTTAAAAATATAAAAATGATGCTTTTTTAGAGGATTTATTGTTAAAATAGACCACCAACAAAGGGTTTTAGTCAAAACAAAGTTTCTAAGCGGAATATCACCCAAAGGATGATATTCCTGAGAAGGAACACAGGGTTCTTGCCAGTCACTGTCTTGGATATAGCCAGCCTAAGAGCGTAGTGACTTCCCTGAAGTCTAGAGTGATTACAATTCCAACATTCTGAAGGTTTTCTGGGAGCAATAAGACACTGCTATGGTAGACTATTGGTTTACCAAAACAAATTATTTTCCAGGGGTAAGGAAGAGGAGACATAGATTGTGTACACACACACACACACACACACACACACACACACACAGAGAGAGAGAGAGAGAGAGAGAGAGAGAGAGAGAGAGAGAGAGAGAGAGAGAGAGAATCCTCAGCAAGTTGTTTCACTGAGAATCCTAAAATCCAAGACAATTGGAGCTCTACCTTCAGCTGATCTGGGACATCTAGCTGAAGGGTGTTCTCGGGTGTGTCCCTTCTGTGCTAGTTACTTTTGCTAGCTCTAAGGTCCTGTTTCTAGGCTAGGGAGACAATGGTGAGCACTATGTGTATTGTAAGCAGTGCACGCTAGGCCAACATGCTTCAAAATACAACCTTACTTCTTTACTTGATCCAAAGATGGTATTTAGTTTCATGCATCCTACAAGCTTTATGCATTTCCGCTTGAGTGGCAGTCATCGTTCTTTAAACCCAGTCAATCACGTTTGACATTTTGTGAGTTCTCCTTGGTAATAATTTCAATTCTTATTAAGAATACTCTGGAGTATATGTTGTATGTTTAATATATATACTCCAAACTCCAAAAATACCATTTTGGAGCATGCTATTGTAATTTCTTGCTTCCTACATCTTTGTTCATACCTCCCTTAAAGAAAGTATTGTTACCACAAGAGTATAAAACCCCGAGGACTGACCCTCTTATACATTAAGCTTTCATAAGATGTGAAAGCTGAGGGTGCTGGGGGAGAGTCCTATTTATTTCCTTCCTTCTTATCTTCCCCCTCCCTCCCTTCTTCACTCTCCTTCCCTTCCTCCCCCTGCCTTCCTCGGCCCCTCCCATTTTTTTTTTTTTTGTCATTTCTCTCTTCCTTCTTTTCGGTCTTGGCATGAACATTAATATACTTAGTAAAAATTTCCTTTTTATTGTAACCTAATAATCATTATGATTAAGTGTTATATTGATGTAATTTCCTACCTGGTATCTAGAGTGTAGGTAAAGAAAAATAACCACATTTTTTTCTCATTCAAAAATTCTAATATTTATCCAAAGAAATTTCCATTTGACTTAAATGCCAAATGGCTAAGCTTTGCCATTTCTCTCCACATTTCAATAAATGTTTTGGTTGCTTCTACTTTGAAACCCATGTAATTTGTATTTCTTATTGATTTTTCCAAAAATACTCTGAACTATAGACTCATTTTTTTGAGCACAAATCTTACTGCATATGCTCTGTGGTAGGAAACTATGAAGTTGCAAATGCTGTACAAAGAACTCTTATGGCACTACAACTAAGTCTGAACTCCCAGCTCTCTCACTTGAAACAAAGTTAGAACCTGACACCATGACAGCAGGTGGGAGCCAGGAATTCAACAGTGACCACAGCCACTCATGGGTGTGAGTGTGCTGGAAATCAGCTTCAGGGGTGCTTCAAAGACATCGATAATAGCATGGCAGTAACTGCCGGCTGCTTTCCCAGCTTCAGCTGGCATCTAACCTCAGATTAACTAACTGCAGGAAAGATGAATTTCCTGGCAGGGAATCCTAAGTGTAAACCCTAAAGAGGACCACTTAGCTATTCAAAGTTCTTCAACTGTGGAGAAGCTAGGCTTCTCACAAGGGAAATAATCACCTTTGTAGATGTTTCTTGACACAGAGCGAATTGAAAAGCTACCATCCTTTCAATAAATTATGTGGTTATAGTATCCTCTCCCAAACCAGGGTCATTTCTGAAGCTCTCTATTCCTGTAAAAAAGGATGGATGCTGCATTGAAATTTACGCTGAGTGAGTTACTGAGTTTTACTTTATGAGACATTTTGGAATGAAAACAAACAAAAACTTAACTAATACTCAATTGTTATTCATCCTATATGATTTTGGGGGCTGTTCCCTAAGGTATTTGAAAACTCAGGCTTCATTCATCCAACATTAGCAAGGTAACTACTTTCTGTCCCACGATACTTGGACAACACCACCTGACAATAAATTAACATATATAAAAAGAAGAATGTTTTTATTTGTTTTTCCTAAACATAATGACATACATAATCACGTAAACTCAAAAAAGACTTTCAAAATCTAAAGTACATAGTAATCAGGTTCAAACATAGTCAGATATTGAAAGACAAAATATATTTAAGCATGAAACTAAGGTAACATTTTTTATTAAAATTGATTTGAAAAGTTGAGATAATTTTTCCCTCCAAAAAACTCCAGTTCATCCTGCATTCTTTGAAAGCATTAAGTTAATTTTTACAATGTAAGTACATTTGTGAAATTGGGGATGTAACTTAGCCATAAGGCACAAGGCTCTGGGTTTGAACCCTAGTGTTGCAAAATAAATAGCTAAATAAATTCATTTATGAAAAATATGTTATGATAGGATGGTTTCACAGATATAAAAGTGTCATAAAAAATCATACTTTAATTTTTTGACTTTATGAAGAATTTAAAACTTATAACTTTGGTAAGTGACATTTGATGCTTAATCAGGGAATGGAATGATGTTAAATTATTTTAATAAAAATAAAATTGGTGATACACCAAGACTAGTCTGCAATCACAATAACGTAAAACACTCACAGGAAGAATTGCCAATCAGAACCTGACTGGCCAGTCCATCTTTACCTAATGACCAAAAGCCACATCATAAAATTTGATTGGCAAATTAAGAATAAGTTAAACTAACCCCCAAATGTATAAATCTTCACATTTCTAGGAGATTTTACAAGTACTGTCTCATTTCAGCTCAAACCCCGAGGATGAGCAAAGCAAGCAAAGACCTTTCATCTTAATCGAAGCCCATGCTGAAGCACAGAGATTGCTTTGGGAATTCTCACCCAGTGGGTTCGAAGATTCAGGAGGGTTTTGCTCAGTTGCTTCCCGCATCTCTATGTGATCACAGATTTATGATCCTATCCTGTGATGACTGGTCGAGGAATCTATACCATGCAACTGGAGACGCCAGGCATCGGTAAAGCACTCAGTCTCACTGTGGATGGACAGTCTGATTTGGTTTCTACTACACTATCAATGCTGGGCCTTCCCTAGGACTCCTCCTGGATTTTCTGTTGTTGCCCTGTGTTGTGGAGATCCTGCAGCTTTGGATCTGCAGGTCAGGTCCCTTCACATGCAGATCATAGATGGGGTGGATGATGGGGCAGGCCAGTTTACACATAACCTTGGGTCTGGGCCTGGGCAGCTGTAGGGTTGGTCTGCCAGATGTGAAATGGGGACAGCTCTCCTATGCTTATAACTTTGGGGCTGGCTCACCCACACCTGCACTAGCAAGGTTGACTCTCCTACTCTTATAACCACAGGGCCAGTTCTCTCACCTGCTCCAGACATTTGTGTGTGTGTGTGTGTGTGTGTGTGTGTGTGTGTATATACATATATATATGTATATATATACATATATATGTGTGTGTGTGTGTGTGTGTATATGTGTGTGTGTGTGTGTGTGTGTGTGTGTGTGTGTTTTATACTTATGCAATGGAGTACTCCGAAAAGCATGAATGAATTTCAAATTTTAATTTCAAAAATAGTTTCAAAAAGCTATTTTCAAGGGCTATTTACTGTACAATGGCATCTACAGACCTACAGATGCAGTCTACATTGATAGGAAGTAGGCTAGTGGCTTCCTGGGGGCTTCTGTCTATAAAGAAAAAGAATAAAACCTTTAGAGCTGACAGAAATATCTTACATCTTACTTTGGCTAATAGTTATATGTATATTCATTGAAATATATGTTTAGGGGCTGTAGAGATGTCTCAGCAGTTATAAGCAGTTGTTGCTTTTGCAGAGGACTCTGGTTCTATTCCTAGTACCCACACAGTAACTTTAGCTGCAGGAGACAGGACAATTTCTAGCCTCTCCAGGCTCCTGCACAAATGTCATTCACATAGTCTCATGCAGATGCAATACATACAAATAAAAATCATAAATCTTTGAAAACATATGCTTACTATGGGCATGCTTTATTATTTTCTAGTTATATCCAGCAGTTAACTTAAAAACTTGCACTCATATTCATTATCCATGACAGTTTTATAAATTGAATCGCATAGACTGTAATCTTTTAAGCTTGGATTTCTCCACTAACCATGGTGTGCTAAAGTAAAGTCTCAACGTGGTGGGAAACACATGCATGTTTGCTGGGTATTAACAGCAATGGTGAAGGAAAGGGGTGAGTTTGATAATGGAAGTACATCCTTGTCATAATGGAATAGCTCTCTCTTCTTCACTGTGGTATTTCAATGAATTTAGCCATGTGACGAATAGTAAATGACAAACAATTCTTTGTACCACTGTCAAATTGCTGACATTGATACTATAGTAATAAAATCATAAAAAATATAATAAATTAGGCAGAGTATTTACATATATTTGGGACGTCTCAGTATTGTTTTTTAAATTTCCTGTGTATTTCCAATTATTGTTTAAATGTTTAAAAAAAAGAATTAATATTTTAAGTTTGCTAGGGTATAGTGTTATGGCTTAAATTATTTACTCTCCCCCAAATTCCTATAGTGAGTTTCTAATCAGTAGCATGTCTGATTATGACTGTGTTTGTAGATTAGGACTTTAAAGAAGTAGTTAATGTTAAATGAGGTCTTTGGTGTAGTTCATAATGCAGTGTGACTTGTGTTCTATAAGGAGATACATGAAAAGAAAACCATGTAACATATGAAGGCAGTTCTCTGTATCAAGCCAACAGAAGATGTCTCTGATGAAACTAACTGCTGGAAACTTCATCTTGGACACTAGACTGAACTATAAGAAAATTAATGTCTGCTTTTAAGCCATACGTTCACTCTCTTGCAGCCCTCACAAAGTGATGCAGCTGGATAAGTAAGAACATGGATACCTTGGACCTCAGAGATCCTACAGACATGCTAAGGATGTGCTTTCCAGTTACCTTTCAGAGGAAACTAAATCTTTCTTAGTGACTTTTCTGAACTTGTGCAAATTTACAAAAGCAGCAGGATTTAAAGGCAGACCGTGCCCGACTCATTCTTCCTGCTCTCGAGGCTGATAACACAGTCTTTGAATAAGGATTGATTTTAAGGCATCGTGAGAAAACATAAAGGCACCGCGTAATTCCGATCATTAAGATTTCAAACCAAATACTTTCTAAAAGTTAAATACTTGGGAGAAGAAGTGTGTTGCTTCATGGCAGGGACATTTAGCAGATTCAGCATGTTTCATAATAGCCAATTACACGTTCCTGAATGGCAGCTGAAGGTTTCTCTTTAGATTCTAGGGGGAAAGTCATCCTATTTTCTTTTTAAATTGAATAAGATCAAAGCTGGAGTCTCACAAAAATGCTTGCTATACAATAAATACGAGGAAAGAATGAGAGTGTATTTTCCCCATTTGTGAATAGGAATAAAGTTATCCCATAGAGAGTTTAATGTTTGTTGAGCATTAGGCTTTGTTATAAGACAGTTACTACAGTAACAGCAAGTTGTGTTATTGATTGCCCTATAACAATTTAATATCTTTATACTACATCAGTCAAACCATTGAAGCATAAAAGATACCCACTTCACTCTATAAAGTAAATTATGATATAATATAGCTACTATTTAAATTATGGTTCATTAAAATTTAGGAAAAGCAAGAATGAAAAAAAAGAAGAGAAATACCATATCTGTCTTAGGTAGGGTGACCATTGCTGGGATGAAAACCATGACTAAAGCAACTCGGGAAGGAAAGGATTTATTTGGCTTACACTTGCACATTGTAGTCTATCATTGAAGGAAGTCAGGACAGGAACTCAAAAGGTGAGAACCTGGAGGCAGGTGCTGATGCAGAGTCCCAGAAAGGGTGTTTTTTACTGGCTTGCTCCCCATGGCTTGCTCAGCCTGCTTTCTTATAAAACTCAGGACCACCTCCCCAGGGGTGGCATCACCCATAGTGGGCTGGGCCCTCCCACATCCAATCACCAATTAAAGAAAATGCCTTACAGGCTTGCCTGCAGCCCAATCTTATGAAGGAATTTTCTTAATTGGAGTTCCCTCTACTCAGATGACTCTAGCCTATGTCAAGTTGACATAAAATTAGCCAGCACAATATCTATACACAAAAGGATTTCTAATGTTCACAATAATATAAAAAATACAAAATATAATGGAGTATATTTCTGTCAATAAAAGTAAAGGCAATAAACCATGTTATCAAAAAAAAAAACCCATGAAAATAGGAACAAATTCAAGGTATATATTATGTTGGCAAAGTTATTTAAAAATCTACAGATCCTTGAAATAAATAAATATGCATATAAAATCTTACATGAGCCATTTGAATAGGAATAGGATTTTTTAATTATTATCTTATCAAGTATTACTAGTAAGGGTCAAATCACTCTAGCCCCTGATTCTAAGGATTGCTAATGGACTTAAGTAACGGAATTACTTAACAACATTCTTTCTCATTTCAGGCAGCATTGTTAGTCTGATGAGTAGGATGGTGAGGCTGCAGAAGCCATGGAAGCAGAAATCTCTACCTCAGTTCTCCTGTGATCTAAACTATGGAAATGCAAGTCTGTTAGTGTAATGGCCTGTTAGGGCAACTGCCCAAGCCTCCAAGTGAAACGCTGTCAAAGCTGAGCACCTGGGTGGGAGCCTACTGTACCTTGTATTTATTCTAGAGGAGGGTGGTATGTGTCACTTTGATGCAACTTAATAAATTCATCATAATCAACTATCTAAGACTTACTCTTTCAACACTGGTGAAAGTAGCAAAATACCAGAGGAGGAAAACACAGATTAGGTAAAGTCTTGGAAAACACATTAAACATTAAACTATTTTTCACTGCTTACACACCCAAACATTAGGTAAAGAAATAATGCTACGGGAGTGGTGGAGGGGGGGATCTGCGACCAGAATATATTGTATGAAAAAAAATCTATTTTCAACAAAAATTAAAATTATAAAAAAGAAAATAATCAATGCTGGGCCTGGAGAGACGGCAGTGTACTGCTCTTCCAGAGGACTATAGTTCAATTCCCAATGGTAGCTCACAACTCTCTGGCTCCAGTTCCAGGATACTTGACACCCTCCCAGGCACCAAGTACTCATGGGGTACACAGATACACTAGAAGGTAAAACAGTCATACACATACAAAAAATGCTAATGTATCATTTTCACACACACACACACACACAGAGAGAGAGAGAGAGAGAGAGAGAGAGAGAGAGAGAGAGAGTGCCTTTGCTACACAATGCTAGATTCTGCCAGTTAACTGTACCTGTGTGGACAGTGTTTGCACTTTTCTGACTTTACTGAAAGCATTACTGTTAAAGGGCTTTTAGTTTGTGCATTTTACCTCTGAACTTGGTTCATTAAATATTAAGTATTGAGTGTGATTAAGTGGGTCTAGGAATGTAGCTCAGTCAGAACAATACTTTCATAACACATGAGTTGATCCTGAACCTCATTAAAACAAACAAGATTAAATAAATATTTGAAATACGTTGATATTCTAAAAAGTCCTGCTTCAATATTATATCATAATGTGATCATGGTTTTTTATTTACTTTACCTGAAAAGAAACCATTAGGTTTGTGAACTATCCAGGGAATTTTCACAGAACTTTATGCTTTCCAATATTGTCCAGAAACTTAGATTACCAAAGCAAAAAGTACATTTTGCAAAATACAGTTTAACAAAGAATAGAAAATTATTTTCCTATCATTCTCAACAGGCAAACATTGCTAAGTTCTAGATGACTGTGCTTTTGAATTCCATAGCTGGGACATTTTTGTGTCATATTCATATTGCTCAGATGAAGACCAAAAAGGAAGGGTGGGGAAAGTCTCCTGAGGAGCACCTGTGTAAGGCTAGCCTCCAATAAACAGTAAGACCCCATCAAAAATTAGTTACCACCTCCCGAATTGTGTGCAGACAGAGAAAAATCTTTGGGAGATTAAAAATATGAATAAACTGAAAACTGGAGAATTAAGTTAATTCCAATAAACATTAAATGCTTATGTAGCATGTCAAATTTTACTAGGACGTTGGTTGTTTACTGCTCTAGTTTACGGAGGGATCTGGGAGAGCAGGCCTAAAAATGAGGCAGACTAAAATCTAATATAATAGCCAACTTTATTTAGAGCATCAGACAATTTATACTCTGTGTTAAGTTGTTTTTCCATAGAAACACATGAATGCCAACAGCTGAAGTAAACTCACTCCTATCTGCCACCCCTGGGGAGGAGCACATTCTAAGAACAATTCTGTATTTTGAAGAAAATGAGACCCTAAGACTCTTATCTTTTCTTGGAATTTTCTCACAAGCACTCAGAATTCTCACAGGACTCCACTCTTGGACTGTGTTCTGACGATTGGTAATTAGTTAATGATTTTTTTTCCTTGTCATCAGAGTGCTCAAAACTCACCAAGAAGCAAGAAGTGCGTTTACATTTACAAAAAAAAATGTGGCAACTGTAGTAAACATAGAAATGAAAGATAAGAGGAAAGTATTCAGGGAATGCTGAGAATTTTATAGGCCTGGAAATATAAAGGTAGGCTGGAGACTGGTTCTAGAGTAGATGGGACAGGAGATTTTGTATATCTATTGATTGCAAACTTGTGCTCTGATATCCTTGATTAAAGCAGCTTTAATTTTTATCAGTATGCATCTGTAATTCATATCTTCTCTTGATTTCTATGACTAAATATTTTATTTCAATCACCAGGCTTTCTGCTTTCTAGAACAATTTGTGCCAGATTTGTTAAATTACTGCTTTTATCCATATTTTAACCCAATTATGTCTTCATACATGCTTAGCACATCAATTTTGTTTCATGGGTCTGACAATATTTCTGTATGAATTTTGAAGACTTTGGTTCTATAATTTGTGTTTTCTTTATTCTAACTCTGAACGGATTCTCATTTTTCTGCCTGCGTTGTTTTTGACTAAGTCCTTCTAAATTTTAAAGCTTTAGCTATCATGGAGTTCTTTCAAGGTTTCTTTCTATTATTTTTCTAGAAGCATAACCCACCCAGAACTTCTTCAAATGAATTCACAACTTGTAATGAGCATTTGGGGCTCAACTCCACATGTGGGCCAGCTGCTATCCGCAGATGTCTCAGTGACTCTGATTCCTTTACTCAACGCCAACATCAGGAGCTGCTTTCCTGATCATGTTCTTCAGGAAGGACTGTGGAAGACATGGAACATGTGACCTCTGATGCTCTACAGGCTCTTCAATCCAACACAAGGGGAGAGGTCCCCCCTTACACGCTGTCTTTTAACTCCCCAACATTATTTAAGTAGAAGTCTGACTCACCAGGGTTCAGTGGTGCCTTCTGGGTAAAAGTCAGCACTTGTGGATGCCCAATTCTGACTTCCTGATTTCCTTTCAGTTTTAGCCTTGTAAAATAGATAAAGGAACAGGGCATAGTTTCTGCAGGCTAGTTTAGCAGTCACATACAAGTCTTGCTATTATACTGACTGTAATTTCATATCAATCTCATACAAGAGTACTCTAAGTTCATGAAATGGAGAGACTTCTTTTTTCAAATAATTAATAAAAACAAAATCACTGTGCCAGTCACAAAATACCCAACATCTCCTTCTTCTAGGGAAAAAGAGTGACCGGCACTCCCTTACCCATCCTCTTAGCTGCCAATAGACAAAATATATGACAACTTAATTATGGAGCCCTTGCATTTTCAGTGCTCCAGTCTCCAGACTCTTCTCTAAGTCACCGAATCAAGGCCAGACTCGATAATGGCTCACTATATGACACCGTCCATTCCACACAGTGGGGTTGTCCTTCAATATAAAACCGATAAACTCCAATTCATTTGAATATAGACATGCTCTTTTTGCTAAGGGGTACTGTCAGATTCTAAGTATTTTATTTCTTATTTATCCTCATTATTAAAAATAGCTCATACAGCATATTTTCCATTGTTTGTAACAGTAGCAGAGTTCAGAATATCTTAAATGTTTTATGCTAACAATTTCCTCTATATTATACTTTAAATTATATATAATAATCAGGTTAAGAAAAACTCAAAGCACCAATGGTAACTACTTAACAGTATGTTATGGTTAGGATATTAAGTGTCTCCATTTGTTCAATGTCTTAGGACTTGGTCCTCCCAGTGGTAGCACTGTTTTAGAACATTCTAGAAAATAAGTGATGGGATCTAGCAGGGTAAGTGGGTCACTGGAGGGAGGTCTTTGATAGTGTTTTGCCCCCTCTCTCCCTCTTCCCCTCTTCTCCCTTCACCTCCTTCCACCTCCATCGCATGCTTCTTTATCTTTCCTTCTCCAAACCTCTTTCTCTCCACATATTCCTCCTCTTCCTCACCCGTCCTTCTCCCTTCTCTGTGGTGATATATTGTGTAGCCTAATAAAATTTGCCTGCTGAAGATCAGAGAACAGAACAGCCACTAGATTAAACCATAGATGCCAGGCAGTGGTGGCACACACTTTTAATCCCAAGACTTGGAAAGCACACACGCCTTTAATGACTGGGCTGAGAAAGGAATATAAGGTGTGAGGAGACAGGAACTAAAGGTCTTTTGGCTGAAGAAAGCTGTTCAGGCTGAGGAGTCCTAGAGGTAAGAGGTGACTTGTTCCTTTGTCTCTCTGATCTTCAGGTAAATTTTATTGGGATACACATTTCTCCTCCTTCACTCTCTTAACTGTCATGATACTGAACAGTTTAGTACACATACTACTGCCATGATGTTCAGCTCTAGAACTGGAGCTAAAGTTCCTTTGAAACTCCAGAGCAAACTGGATCTTTCCTTCTTAGAAACTGCTTTAATTCATGTTTTTCATAAGTAGAAATAAAACAGTTTGCCTATTATACAATACAATTCCCAACTCTTCCTTCCAACAGTCAGTCATGAGCACTCCTATAAAACACCGTATTATATTATCATTCTCAAGGTAGAGCATAGGACTGCAAAAATAAGGGAAGGTGATGCGTTTAAAACACCAGACACAGCAGGAACAAATATATAGACTTGTCAGACATTCAAATTTATACCTCTAAACACTCAGCCCAGTCCAAAATCTCTATTCATGAACCTCTTTCAGGCCCAATCCTGTATTTCCATGTCCGTCCTCAATGTGGGAAAACTGACAAATATATCTGAAGTAAAAGGAATTATCTATCATCTATCTTCTCTATGCCATGAAAACATCCTGACTCAGTCATCACCATTAATGGCATTATGATATGTTCCCAACAGCTTTGCTTCTTCATTGTTTGACCCAGTCTGTCTGTGGTTTCTGTCATTTCTGCTGTGAACTGTCATTAGCCACCCGATTTATCTTACCAATTGTCTCTACCTTCAATTTTGCTCTGCTCTCATCCTTGCATTCTAAGCCCTGCATGTTTCTTTCTAATTTTACTAAGATTCAGGCTCATCTCCTGCAAGCCCAGATCCACTGCTAGGGGTAGCAGGGAAATAGTCAGTTTGAAGAATGTGAAGTCATTGAAAATACTTTCCAGGCTGTCCACTACTGGCATCCATGAGATGGGAGAGAGCAAGAATCTAGAGAAACAAGTTACTTTATTTCTGCAGTTATTGGGATTGTCAGCTTAACTAAAAAGGAGGAGTCTCACAAAATGGAGTGTCCCTGGATAATATTTTCTATTTCTGTCTGACATCTTTTTGTCAGATGTTGATCATCAGCTCCCAATAAGCACCTTCTATTCTTGACTTGAACTGTCCTATTTATGCCCCAACTGAACTGTGGTGTACATTTTTCTATTGTATCTTTTTTGTCATCAATTCAGTGTTTAACTGGTCTCTATGTCTAGAAGGACCATCTGTTTTTGCTTGTATTAGAGTTGTAAAATAGAAAAGTAGATTTAGGTTCACTAATTATAAACTTTACAAAGGAAGACATAGATTTTTTAGAAAAATTAATCTATATAGGGACCTAGGAGAAGTGCCAAGAACTGTGCCTAACACATATGTATTCAGTAGACAGCTGCTGAATGAAAAAATGAAAAAGGGTTGAGTTTAAAAATCGCATACTTTAGCCAGCACATGGTATTTTAGTCATCTAGTAGAAATCTTATATTAAGTATCAACATAAGCATATATGTGTATCACGTGTATTTAATGACACAAAAGATAATAACAAATGCTGAAAAGTTATGGTGTTGAAAAATAGCCATAGGACATTACTTTCTTATCATAACTTTAGTCCATTTCTTTTTTCATTGTATACAACATTTTCCATTAGATAAAATACACACAGAGTATTATAGCCAGATATATATATTATATATATATATATATATATATATATATATATATGGACATATACCCCACAAAAAAAGGGTAAGAGGGGAATCTTCTAAATAATAACGTAGGGCTCATTTTATTTTCCTGAGTTTTGAACTTTGAGGATTTCATAAGAAGTCTATACTGTTTTGATTTTCTTATATTTCATACTTCTGCCACTTAATGAGGATGGGAAAGGATCCTTTGGTTAACCTGCCATGCTTTAGCTCTGAAGACTAACGACAAGAATGATGGCTGAGGCTGATAAATGTGAAAATCACCAGGGAGAAAGCTAGTATGCTAACATCACAATCAAGCCTTGTGGAATACAACCTAAATGACAAAACCCTTACATACTGGCTTCATACAAATCTATGTGTAGGTACATTGCAACAAACTGGTCCATAGTTCACTCCAAATCTCTGAAAGAATTTCACTGTTAATTTTCAAAATCCAAGATAGTCACCATTGCAAATTTATAAAAATGTCCTTTCAAGATAAAAAACTAACCCTCAAGTGTTTTTGCCTTTTTATGATTCTCCTTGTTATAATCATTAATATAAACTTGCCCAAAGTTTCAGAGAATTATCCCCTTTAGTTGAGGATATTTCTACTCTGAAACAACCTTGCCATTTTAATTGCATGGATGACAAAAGTGACGGCCACATTTTAGAATTTCCAGCTAATTACATGTGACCATGATAGTGGCAGGTAGCCTGACAACTAAGTATTTTTAAAAAGTCAAATTGTATGTAATTACTATAAAGGATAACATGTACTTACATTTATTAAAACACTTCATAAAATTACACATTCCTTAAAATATAGTTCACAGCCACTTTCAAATCTGCCTCTTCTCCAGGATGTGATTTCATAAACAATTTGTTTTATGGATTTTAAAGACTACTTTCTGTGCATTTTCCTAAAAATTTTTTTTCTTATTTTTTGTTTTTAATGTTTTCTTTCCCCAGGAAGTAAATCTAAAATTGGGAATGTAGATTTACGTGTGGTGTGTGTGTGTGTGTGTGGTGTGTGTGTGTGTGTGTGTGTGAGAGAGAGAGAGGAGAGGAGAGGAGAGAGGAGAGAGAGGAGAGAGAGAGAGAGAGAGGAGGAGAGAGAGGAAGAGAGAGAGAAGAGAGAGAGAGAGAGAGAGGAGAGGAGAGAGAGAGAGAGGGAGAGAGAGCTAGGTAGAGTGGAGATCTTCAAAGGGGAGGAACTCATGAGGGGAGGGAGTGGGAACAAGAGGAGTTAAGGGGATGTGTTTGGCATGAAAGCAGAATTCCATTTGAGGAAAGAAAGGGACTTGGAAGGACAGAAGGGCAGCGTGCAGGGCTGGAGGTTATAGGCAACTAAAAGCATTGCTAAGAAAATAGGTACGAACAAAAAGCAGCTTAAAAGAAACTCCGTTTGCAAACCACTTAGAAGGTTCTCCTGAGCAGCCTTACTAGGGAGTTTAGTTTTGTTGTTTTAAACACATATCTAATTAGGTTCTCAGAAACTGATTCTGGAACTCACAGAACACACCTTATATCTGTTCTGCTCTTGGCTGTATTCAGGATAAGGGTCACCTGGACTTTACACAGAGCTGCTCTTGTGGCCAGCTTTGCATTGTTATACTAAATACTGGAGACAGTTTATGAAGAAAGGGAAATGCTTTTTTGGCCTGTGATATTAGAGCCACGAGAACCAAGAGTGCAGTATAGATGCTCCCCATTCTAGAATGTGTTCACATCTTTATAACTGTTCTCAATTGTATTTACAAGCCCAACTCTACAGCCCTTGGCAAGGATGATACATCATAACAGGAGTACATGGTGGAATAAACTACTTAAAAACAAGAAGCAGATTAGAGACAAAGGCCCCACAATCCCTTTTGAGAGCATGGCTCCAACGACATAACTATCTTCCCTTGGTCCCCACCACCTAAAAGTCCCTCCTCTTAATGGCATTACCCTGACCAATGGGAGACCCTATCCAAATCACAGCATAAACTCATAGACATTTATGGCTTCAAGGAACCTTAGAGCCTAAATTTTTTTATAGAAGAGGAAGTATAAATTTGGAAATAAGTTAAATATTTGGTGGAAAATTTTCTTGATTTCAAAATGCAAAAAAATAACTCTCAAAATGCCACAAATATTATATTATTTATACTGAGGAAACCTAATCTAGTATATTACCTTGTATTGCTTCCAAGATTAAATAAGTAGGAACGTCTGCAACTTTAGTGAATAAGAAGAAATTTAAACAACTGCTTTATGTTTAGGTATGCATAATTTTTCACAAATGCAAGCCCACACCATTCTCAAAAGAGGACAGTAATTTGAAATATTTGGTGGCCTGCTGCTGGCCTTGTCTAATAGTGCAACTTCATACTTCTCTCAGCTGTTTGCTTCAGTCTTATGTCTTTCACTTTACCTCATTGTTATGTCAGTCTTGATGCACGCTAGTGAATATACAGGTACATCCCAAATGTGGATTAATGTCATAGTTCTTCCTCAACAATGTCCTGTCTCTGAAAACTGAGTCCCATCTATCAAATTAGTCATATATCTATTTATGAACATCTCTGGGGGAGGGGAATCAGCAATAACATATTAAAAATAAAAAGGTATAGCTAATGTGTGACCGGGGGACATCCAACCATCACAGGGTTGAGAGACGAGAAAGGCAAGTGGTGTGGGACGCTCTCTTTACAGTGTGCTAATCCAAGAATTTGCAGGCAGTGATTAACAATACAAATATTCTGCTCACTTTTTTTAATCACAAAGAATTTAATCACACATAAACAGCAGTCAGAATCTCATTTTGAAAATGTTAGCTTGTTTTGTATGTAGTGTGTGCTTCTGAGAAAAGCAGAAATGATCACAGCATGTTAAACAGCAGGGAAGGAGGAAGGAATGAGAAGAGACTGAGAGACAGCAGGGCAAAGGTCAGAGAAGATGAAATGGGATCCAATTTCAACTCAGATTTCTGCTGTAAGTTCTAAAGACACTACCATTACTTCAAATGTTTGCGTGCTATATCAGAAATAAAACTGCCACCTTCATAACGATGCATGCAGTAAAGTTACTTTAAACATGACTCACTAATACCATGGTAACAAATGGACTTAATGGAAAACGCTGAAGATATGGAGAATATGAAATTGTAAGATGTACATGTTCAGAATTTCTAAAGGAAAAATAAAGTAAGCATGACAGTATAAGGTTGGAAAAATGAACACAATAAAAATTTTTCCACTTTGCTTTTTTTGTCGCTCTGATAAAATACTGATCAAAACCAACTTTGGGAGGAAAGGGTGCATCTTAGTTTACAGGTTTTAGTCCATCATTAAGCAAAGCCAGGGTCAATACAGAATCCTGCAAGCAGGAACTGTAGCAGAGATGAAGGAAGAATGGCCCTTCCTGGCTTGCTCTGTTTTGCTCACTCAGCTGACTTTTATTTAATAATAGTTTTACTGTTTCAAAATTATAATAGATTTTCCCCTCAGACATCTCTCATGTTATCGCAACCCCATTTTCATTCATGGTCTCTTTATCTTTGTTATTTTATATATATATATATATATATATATATATATATATATATATATACATATGTGTGTGTATGCATGTATGTATATATATGTGTGTGTGTGTATATACAAATATATATAAATATATCTTTTCCTAAATATATACGTATAACCTGCTCAGTCTGTATAATGTTCCTTGTATGTATGTTTTCAAGGTTGATCATTAGGTATTAAATAACTAATTGGTGTGATTTTCCTTCAGGAAAACTGTTTTTCCCGCTCCTGCTCTTAGCACTTCTTAATTGCCTGTATTTATTTGTCTAGAGTTGAGGCCTTGCCCAGGTTCAACTGCCCAGGGGTGACACAGCCCAATGTAGGCTTGGCCTTGTTACCTCAATGCTGCAAAGTCAACCATATTCCAGTGGACGGCCCCACACCCATGAATATGTGAGCAGCACAAGTAGTACTTTGGGTTATGGAGATTTAAAAACAAAGGACACGAAAAGTTTGGGAGGTTTAAATCTGGGAGAAAATAGAGGTAGCAACATGACTATATATATATATATATATATATATATATATATATATATATAGCCATGTAATTAAAGAATTAATAAAATATATTAAAAATGTGTTCTTTCTCCTTGAGTTTTCTGTAAACTTAGAACTGCTCTAAAGCTCTATCAATCAAATAGAAATTTAAAAATCTAATCACGAGTGTATCCTAGGTGTATCCATGCACCACCAATCCCACTGCACAGGTCCTTCAGGATCCTCCCTGACACCCATGCTTCCCACATGTTTTTCTCTCTCCATATACATTTGACAAGCATTGGTTAGAAACTGAGTGTGATAAGGAGGCATCCACTTTTGGTTTTGGTGGTGCCACCACCCATCTTAACAGAGAATTATGATGTATAATGAGACTGTTAACAAACTTCTAAAAGAAACAACCTGGTGAAGTCCCCTGAGGGTACAAGCATTTCTTTGCCTTTTTAGGTGATTCAGTGACTAAGGATGCTGCCTTAATGCTGCTTGACAGAGTCCCAGGAGACGCCTGAATCTAACAAGAGAACCTGAATCTAACATCTGAAAGGAATTTGTGAAATGGTTCCAGGGTAGCTGGAGAAGGTGTTGGTTATTATTTTTTTTTTTACTCTTCTCTTTTAGGGGGGCTGCCACCCAGGTCCCAAATAAATCACACATGGAGGCTTACTCTTAATTATGAATGCTCCACCTTACTTTGACTTATTTCTAGCCAGCTTTTCTTTACTTAAAATTATCCCATTTGTCTTTTGCCTCTGGGCTTTTCCCATTCGCTTGCTTCTGTAAATCTTACTCTTACTCCATGACTTGATGTGTTGCTGGGTGGCAAGCCCCTGATGTCCTCCTCCTCTCTGGCTACTGCTTCTCCTCCCAGATTTCTCCTTCTATTTATCCTCTCTACCTGCCTTGCTATGGGCCATTCAGTTCTTTATTAGACTATCAGGTGTTTCAGACAGGCACAGCAACACAGCTTCACAGAGATAAACAACTGCAACATTAAAAAAGTAACACACCTTAAAATAATATTCTACAACAAGAAGGCTCATCTTGTCTGGCTTCATGTCTCTCATTTTGTGAAGAACTGGCTTGAGGGGGTGGAAGCATGTCTGCTCCTCACTGGAATTTGCTCTTCCAAAAACTTAGCTCCCAGAAAATGGGAGGCTAGCTTCATGTATTTTCAACTTAATCATTTTGCATGGGTACTATGTGTGTGTATGCAGGTGAGTGCGTACCGTGTGTGTGTGTGTGTGTGTGTGTGTGTGTGTGTGTGTGTGTGTGTGTGTGTGTGTGTGTGTGTGTGTTCATGTGGAGGTCAATGTGAGTTGTCTTACATATCACTTTCCATCCTACCTTTGAGGCAGGGTCTTTCACTGAATCTGGCCTTTACCAACTTGGCTAACTGGCCAGCCAGCAGGTCACCAGGATCATCTGGTCTTCTTCTTTCCAGCTCTGGGATTACAAGGTGCATGCTAGCACACCCAGCTTTCTACAGGGCCATGGGATTTAATTCAGGTCCTCATGTTTCAGTGGAAAACATTTTCCCAATTTAGTACTTCCCTGGGCAGAATAATTGCTGTTATACATTCTTTCATCCTAAAACACCATTTCTCTTCAAGTTATTTTCAGTTCATTCATCTTTTCTTCTCTACCTTCTGGTGGGAAGGTATTCTATAGTTTGTCTATAGGAAAATTAATTATAGAAATGAATGACATCAACAATTAAGGAACATTACTAGAAGATACCATTTATTGAAAAAACAGGTCCAAACACAAAAGTGAAACTAGTTGTTGTAAAAATAAATCAATTACCTGGAAAGAGAAGAGAGAAAACATGAAAATTGTCTTTGAGTGTAATCAGCAGAAACTGTTATGGAGAGAACAGAGGTGTGATGGATGAAACAATTGTTTGAGAAAGCAGTGGAGTGTCCACATGCAGGGCATGTTTAATTGTTGACACTGTTCACAGGAAATGTTTGTCATAAAACTGTAATTAAGTAAAACTCTTAGCAGCTGCCCTGCAAGTCTCTAGGGAGCAGGGTAGCTAAAGGCTGGGTTCTACAGTTGTCACTGCACTAGCTGGATGGTCTTTAATTTGAACCTTAAATGACAGTCACACATAAAAAGACTGCTTTTGATGGTCTCTTTTCAGTAGCATAATTTTTAAAAAGACACACACACACACACACACACACACACACACACACACACAATGGACTAAGAGACAGAGTCTCTGTAAAAAGGGCTTGTTCATGTCATTTCAGATCTCATACTTACCATGCATTTATCATGAAGAATGAAATCCTGGGGACTAAGACTCACCATGAGATGCTCAAATATGAAAGAGGGAGTTATTATACCCTAATGTCTTCTATTGCATTAATAAATATAATGCAATTATTAAATGAATTCATAATCAAAACAAACTAATTGTGTTCTGAGAATTATCAAGGCCAAAGGGAGTGATGACCAACATTTGCATCTTGAGAAAGGATGTGTTACTGATCATTATTTGCTCTCTATTTTGTTGTTGTTGCTGATATAGGTCTCACACAGTCCAGGTTGGACTTGACCTTGTTAGGTAGCTGAGAGGGAACTTGAATTTCTAATTTCCCTGTCTTCTACCCACAAGTACTGACATTATAATCAGGTATCACCACACCTGGTTTATGTATGGTGTGGGGTGGAGCCTAGGACCCCATGCATGTCTGGCAAACTGTACCAACTGATCTACATACCCTCTTCTCACTGACTCTTATCCCAGAGACAAAATTATCTTCTCGTCCCAGTAGTCAGTTTTTTTTTCTGGGATTAATAACTTTCATTCCCAGTACTATTTTTGTTGGGTGATAAATTATAGGCTTATTGCTTTGAAGACCCAATCTGTTACTTCCATTTTATAAATCCCTTCTGAGCCTTTTTGCACCTCCAACCTTCATAAGAACAACTACTTAACTCTTTGTCTCCCTCTACTTTTTTAAACAATGGATTAAAGCTGGTGGATTTTAAAAATAATTTAAAACTTTTTTCATACAATATATTTTGATCATATTCTTTCCCACCTATTCCCAGGTCCTCCCAACCTCCCTACCCATCAAATTTAACTTCAGTGCTCCAAAGTCTCTCACTACACATTGTTCAGTTGTGAGTATCTGTGTTAATTGTCATCTGTTGCTAGAAGAAGCATCTCTGATGATGGTTGAATGATGTACTGATCATTATGGGTATAGCAATATGTCATGAGGAGTCATCTTATGGCTATTTTCCTTTAGCATCTCATTCTAACCTTATTCTTCTCTAGGTCATTTTGTATAAAACTGCAGGCAGGGTTTACAAACAAATGTGTTACTTTGCCTACCATAATATCCTTTCATGTTCTCATTGGAGTTGAGATGTTTATAGATTGTCTGCTCCTCAAACCCCATCTAGCACACTGTCTCATTTCCTTTCTATCCCTCATCACAATAGATTTCTTCTAATCTTGCTGCTGCCTTAGCTTTTATATCCATTCTATTTTCCTGGCATAGACTTCTTATTCACTCCCTTATTCTGGTTCTATCCCTGGAAATTCCTTTGATCTCAGTTTAAAGGACACTCTTTTGGAGAATTTTCATAATGTTCCACAAATCAAGTAAGGTATATTCCCTCAATAAGGAAAATAATTCACAGTTCTTCATAAAAACAAAACAAAGAATTCCAACAGTGTAATGCCCCATTGGTTGCAAGGCAAATGGAAATAAGGAACACATTTTATCTTTTTTTTATCACTAGATATCCATCAGATTAGCATATATCCACTGATAGCACAACAGCATTCCTTTATTTTTGAAATAGCAAAGATGGAGTATAATCTTATGCAACTAAATATAACTGTGAAAACCTATTTATACCTTGGCCATAACCACTGTCTTTTCATACTGCCAATATTTCATAATACATATCATTGTCTGTTTAATTCTCCTCTTAGCTGAAAACAAAGCAAATTAGCTTTAGTCTAATAGATACTAAATTAAGATGAAAGGTACATGTTTTTTGGTACATCTAAATTATTTTGTATTTATCTCAATTATCTTAATCTTATGCAATCAACAATTATATTCACAGGTTATTCATAATACTTTCATTTCTCTGCTTGTTAACCATTTTTATAAAGTGAGAAAAATGTAATAAAATATTCAAGTAATTAAACAAGTATTGATGTGTAAAGAAAGAAGCCTGATCTGCTCAAATTGTGGTTTGACAAAGTACCAAGGTACAGCAGTTAGAAATATTTGTTACCTGAGGCATGGTGATTGAATTAAGTCAATCAATGTAATGATATTTGTCTTTACATACACTGTGTATCTGCTGATAGTGCATGCCTTATCAGGAAATCATGCAGCCTTGATAGGGAAGTCTATATGTTAAGGTCCATTGGCTGATATTTGAGATCTATACTGTTATGGTTAATTTAGATGCAATATGGAGAAAATTTATGTGGCCTACAAACAACTACATTTGATTATCTCTTGTAAACAGAATTATGATTTTGCATGTAGACTATGTATGATGTTATCAACTAAAGCTTTCTGACTTTAAATTCTTTTTTCTTTATTCCCCCTATAACTTTTTAGTTCACAGTAAAGGGACTAATTTATCTCTAAACCCTTCCACAACCACAACATGGGAAGGAGTTATATGGCAGGGGAACTAGGACCTTCTGCCTGGATTCTCTATTTTTATCTAGTTAAAGTCTCCTTCACAAACCATTGAAAAGACTTTGCATTATTTCTAGTTGACCAGATATGTATTCTATACCCACTCTAGGCAATTGAATTACCGTGACCACTTAAAGCAACTACCATTCTTCTCTAGAGACGAGGGAGCTCTTACCTATCAGGAGACAGAGAATGAACTTTGAATTAGAGTCAGCTCCCCAGCAAACAATACCTGATGTAGAAACCTGCAACTCATGATTATGTGAGATTCCTCTGAAGTTTGCAAAGAAAATGGAGCAAGCTTTTTCTTTTGGGCCACCAACCAGCTCCTAAATCATGACATGGAGACTTGTGAGTTATGAATCCTCAGCCTTAGCTTAGGCTCATTTCTTGCTAGCTTTCATATCTTATCCTATTTCTCTTCTACGTTTTGCCAAAGGACTTTTTACCTTTCTTTCCTTCTGTATATCTTACTCTCACTGCTACTCGTGTCTGGCTGGTGGCTGCCTGGCTTCTGGCCTCAGGCAGGTCCCTCTCTTTCTCACTCATTCTCTCCCCCTTGTTCTGCTCTCCTCTCCAGCCTAGATTCCACATGCTATCTATTCTCTCTGCCTGCCAGCCCTGCCTGTCCTTTTCCTGCCTGGCTATTAGCCATTCAGCTTTTTATTAGACCAGTCAGGTGCCTTAGGCAAGCAAAGTGAAACAGCAACATGTCTTTACATAATTAAATAAATGCAGCATAAAAAAAGTAACACAACTTTGCGCAGTTAAAGTAATATTCCACAGCATAAACAAATGTAACACATCTTTGCCTAGTTAAAGTATTCCACAACAAGAAAATAATAGGAGAGAACAATTAGTCCACCAACTTTATTTCTGTGCAGTATAACTTAAAGAAGTTTCAGAGGAAATCAGAAGTATCTCTAAAAGAGGGTAAGTTGAAAACAAAGCCATACAAATTGTTGGAAGCGCAATCCTAACTTTGAAAATATAAATAACTGGGCAGTTTACACAGATTCAAATGTTATTATCCCTTGAGCAAAATATCCTCTAAACCGATTTCTTCAGTGCTTCAGAAAGTAGATATTAGTTGGCAAAAGGTTTTTTTTTTTAACTTCATTGTTTTTCAGTTCATTGTTTTATAAACATTTTAAGATTAAAGGTAGATCAAAGGTAAGTCCAATGACAAAAAGTCAACTCAAATCACAGCCCCTTTTTTATTGTGTCCTACAAATACTGGCTCTGAACCAAATACCCAGGTCCTAACCAGTTTAGTTCCACCCAGACCATATGGACTAGGGTTATCCAGGTTGAATTTAGACGGTCTACTTTGAGGATACCTCCTCATCTCTAAAACACAGCAGATGGTGAAAGCATTTTTAGACTATTTTTAAATGATGCTACCCAAACTACATTTCCATCAACTGTCTTACATGGCTTTCATAAACATGATTTTCCTTCTAAACCAAGTGACAATGGCAGAGCCTAGCGGGGCTCTTCTGAGATGTCATTATTAACAACGACACACTGAGGATTTATAGTCAAAGCTCCAGAGATAAATTGCAAGAGAGGAAGCTGTGGATCTCCTAAGATAAATAGACAGATACTGATAAATGATGTTACAGTACATATTTTGTTTTCTATTATGAAAGAAAATAATTTCTACCTCATATTTTAGTGGCTCTTAAACTAATGCTTCTTTTGAAGGATAAAGAAAACATAATTCCTTTTGAGCCCCTCCCTGAAAACAACTAAAAATTCTAGATATACTGTAGGTACCCTATAAGTTGTAATTTTTTTATACAAATTTTCTTTTTTTTTTTTTTTTTTTTTGGTTTTTCGAGACAGGGTTTCTCTGTGTAGCTTTGCGCCTTTCCTGGGACTCACTTGGTAGCCCAGGCTGGCCTCGAACTCACAGAGATCTGCCAGGCTCTGCCTCCCGAGTGCTGGGATTAAAGGCGTGCGCCACCACCGCCCGGCTTTTTTTTTTTTTTTTTTTTGATTTTTTTTTTTTTTAGATTATTTATTTTATGTGCATTGATGTTTTGGCTGCATGTATGTCTGTGTGAGGCCGTGGGGCTGGAGTTACAGCCGTTGTGGGTGCTGGGAATTGAACTCAGGACCTCTGGGAGAGTGGCCAGTGCTCTTAACCACTGAGCCATCTCTCCAGCCCTACAAATTTTCTATTTTCAAGATAAAATATGACATTAGATAGCTGTTATGCAGGGCAATACTAGCTATCCTATTCTCCTACTCTGATCTGTTCTGTGGAAATCACTCCCATTTCCTGATATCTTACTGGAATGTTAATTCCCAATTAGTGCATTACAGTTCACCCTTTCATTCTTCTCCCGTGACCTGAGGGCCTGGAGTAAGGCCTGTGTCGGCCTAAGAGTCTTGATCTTGAATCTTTAAATGGTGAGTGATGAAACAGTGAGAAGCCAGATGAATGCAGTTCATTTTCTCCAGCAGAAGAAGCTATTTTGCCCTAATGAAGGACGTTTCTAATCAAGTTAATTCTGTCCTAATGTCTGTACTATAGTTCTTATTTCCCTAACCCGTCTAATTCTTGGTTTTCAGTTGGTCCCAAGAGAGCTCTCTTTGTTCTATTAATAGCTCCCCTTTGTACAACTAGAATTGTTTTGTCTTATTTGTAATAAAATTTTATTTTTATTATATAAAAGGAAAATCAGACAAGAGTATCTAAATAATTATTCTGTAACTTCCTCTTCTATGAGTTTATCTTGAGCATTTTTATAATACATATTAAATGATTATAGAAGGGAAGTTTTTATGGTTAGTATATCTATGCACATAGGATGCTATTCTAGTACTAGTTACATATTTCCTTTGTTTTTACTATTGTATATATCCACCCACCTGCTTAGCATTTAAATTCTATAATAAATATATATATATAATGTATATTTAAAATTTCCTCTTTAGAAAAAATTCTAAAGTTAAAATTGGTAGAACAGAAAGTGAAAGCAACTTGGAAGTTTGACTCCTGCAGGAAGTTGCTTCACCCCAGAAGACTGTACCTTTCACCTTCCCATCAGCAGCTGTCTATTCTTCTAAGATTTCTTCCCTAAATCACACTAAAAGGTGCTAGACAGGAGAATTTACATCTATTTAAACTTCCCTTGTCCAGATGCAACATTCAGAAAACAACCAGCCTCTAGTTGGTTTGAAGAGTCCATGGAAAAAAGCAGAGTTAAACTAGAACCCAGGCATGCCTGATGCAATTTACCAGTTCTCCATAGGAATCTCAGCACAACTGAGCACAAACCAATGGGGTAGGCAATTTGGGTGAGTGGAGACTGACAGAGTTCTTAAGTGACTTAGGAGGACGTGAAGGAAAAAAATCAAATAATATTCCAGATAGCTTTTTACAATCATTCAAAACTAACTAATGAAAGGGTTTCATACCTACCACTGTCTATTTCCATAAAAGACATGATTAAACTTTATGGAAAATGTGGGCTACTTGGCAAGAGGCCAAAACTCCCACTCTGTTCTCAGCTTACAATGTTTACTTCTTTTAGACTGTTGAATAAGAGTAACATAACATTCTCCTAAGTGGCCTTTACTTTAAATCATAGGACAATAGGTGCCTTGTACCCAATAAAAGAGCCCGTTGAGCTAGACCGTTGCTCAAACCCCAGTCTCTTGGTTACTGGAAAGTGATGAGAACCAAATTCTATAACTTAGCTCTTATGTGCTATTGGAATATAATCATAACTATTTTAAAGTTGTGTTTTTAATAAACTGAATAGGTTATAAGCTCAAGTGGCTATGTGAATTTGTGTGCATGCATGTGAGTGTGTATTCTGTAATCTGAATAAGTCCAAGGACCTTAAGTGGCCAAAACCCATTGAAGTGTTAAATTCAAAGTGTCATAGTTCAAACATAGAAAAAGTAATTAAAATACTCTAATTTTAATCTCTCAGAATATGAATGCATTTGAATGCACAATTATTGGGAGATTTCCTTTCTCTCCAACACTTGTTTTCTTATCATAGCAGCTCTTTTCTGGCTCACTTTTCTCAGTGCCAGTTGTCCCAGTACAGACCCCATTTTTCTCTTTCTATCTCTTAGCTGTTTATTACAACAATTCACTTAGAACTTCTAATGTCCTGACTATGTCCTTAGCCTAAAATATCTGACTCCTCACAAGTAAGGTACATCTAAGTGTTGACACAGTAAGCTGGAAGAATATAGAAATGTTGTGATAATTCATATATTAATTGGTTTAATTCCAATTACACATTAGCAGTTTCCTGACATGTTATATACAACTTACGAGAAAACAGTTTCACAAGGAATAAAGTCTTCCTTGTCGGCATTAAAGGTCCTAGTCAAAGTGCTACATATGTATTCTCTAAGGGAAGAGAAATCATGTAAACATTGGTCTAGAAAATAAAGAACTTTGTTTTGCTTTTCCAAAGAAGCCAAGTTGGTGCCTTTATGCTTTACTGTAGACTTAGTTGAGCCTTAAGTTGCTACAACCATTTCTATTTTTTTTCTTGCTTTTTAATCAAATATAAAACCCATCTTGGAAATAAAAACACAGTTGAAGTACTAGTTATGAAAATAGAAAATGTGATTATCAATGAAATTGTCAATGATGTTGAAGGGGTTGAGCAGGTCCATTTTTCCCAGTGGCCAAAGCCACAGTGCCTTGTGGGTCTCTTTATGGTGTATCTGACATGTGTCATTTCTAAAGCTACTGCAACACCTAACAAAGAGCACACTATGCACCTAGGTTAAAACGGTCTATATCTCTGGGTAAAGCAAATCTCACAGTGCTTTCTTGGTGCCCGGGGCTTCTTAATCATGAATATTGAGGTACCTTTACAATTACGTGCTGGGAGAAGACAAGAGACTGTCAGCAGCAGTGATGTGGAAGTACAGCTCATCTTTCTCATCGTTGCAATCCAGTGTTAGCTGTGGAATGGAAATCCTGTGGGATAATGCTTTTGTACACTGGTTTAATAAAGTGCTGATTGGCCAGGAGCAAGACAGAAAGTATATGCAGGGCCAGCAGATGAGGAGAATTCTGGGAAGAGGAAGGCTGAGTCAGGAGTCACCAGCCAGACAGAGGAAGCAAGATGTCAAGGCGAACTGAGAAAAGGTACCAAGCCACATGGCTAAACATAGATAAGAATTATGGATTAATTTAAGTGTAAAAGCTAGGCAGTAATAAGCCTGAGCTAATGGCCAAGCAGTTATAATTAATATAAGCCTCTGTGTGTTTACTTGGGTCTGAGCGACTGCGGGACCAGGAGGGACACAGGAAAAACTTCCAGCTACGTGGAATCTCAGGCATTCTTGCTGCTTTTCTCATAATCACTGAGCCTGCTTGCCTGCTCCCAGTCTGCACGGGCACCCCACCTTAATGTCCATTTACTTTGTAGGAAGCATTTGTTTAGATGAATATGCCAGTGTTAACGGTTTATATACATTCCAAATTCATAGTGATATCATAATAGACTCAGCAATAATGAAACTCATGGTTTGACAGTCCAAAATGTATAATCAATGAGAAAATGTTTCTCCATGGAGCAATAAAGCTAAACACAGTTAAAGCATTCTGGGCAGCTCACTTTGTCTTTGAATAAGGGTCAATAAATTATGTATATTTTGTGCATCTGATTGCTGACCTCAGTAGCTGCCTAACAACTAAGTAAAATAAATTATTACTTGGTCCTATTCAGATCTATAAGCACATCTACTGTAAGCATCTATATATCATATAAAGAAAATTTTTATGAACACTATTTTTATTTTCAATTCAATCTGATACATGATCAAATGTGTAATCCCTTCTGTGTGCAGTCCCTTGAGACATACAAAATGTAAGCATCTATCTTCAAACATTTTAACTACATTTTATTTATTTTGTGTGCCTACTGACATGCATGTCCACTGCCAGAGGACAACTTGTGGGACAATTCAGTAATCTTTTTTTTTTTTTTTCGGTTTTTTTTGAGACAGGGTTTCTCTGTGTAGCTTTGCGCCTTTCCTGGAACTCACTTGGTAGTCCAGGCTGGCCTCGAACTCACAGAGATCCACTTGGCTCTGCCTCCCAAGTGCTGGGATTAAAGGCGTGTGCCACCACCGCCCGGCATAATTCAGTAATCTAATTCAGGTCATCAGACCTGTCCCAAGTGCCTCTACCTGCTGAGCTGCTTATATCATTCCACATTGTCCTCAAAGATTTTCTATTCTATAACCTAAAACCAGATAAAGGCATTATTAATCATCTCTCACTGTTTCTTTACCCAGTATCTCACCAGATCTTTTGATTTTTTTTTCCTGTGCTTCAAGTGGCTGTTGACTTTTTTCCACATCTTAGCATTCTTGTTGGCTCACCATAAGTTTCATAAAAGGCTCACAAACATAATCCACTGGCCACATCAGTCAGGGAAATTTTCTAAAACCACATCTCCCATCCACCCACCTCTAAACATAGTCTTCTACTCCATCCTTACTCTAGACATAGTCCTTCATTCCACTCCCACTCCAGACACAGTCCTCAAGTCCATCCCTACCATAGGCATAGTCCTCCATTTCATCCCCCACCTAGATATAGTCCTCCATCCCATCCACACCCAAGACAATCCTCCATGCCATCCCCACCCTAGACATAGTCTTCCATTCCATCCACACCAAGACATAGTCCTCCATTCCATCCCTACTCTAGACATAGACCTCCCTTCCATCTCTACTCTAGACATAGTCCTCCATTCCATCCCTACCCTAGATATAGTCCTCCATTCCATTTCCACCCAAGACATAGTCCTCCTTCTCATCCACAACCTAGACATAGTCCTCCATGCCATCTACACCCTAGACATAGTCCTCCATTCCATCCCTACCCTAGACATAGTCCTCTATTCCTTCCACACTCTAGACATAGTTCTCCATTCCACCCCCACCATAGAAATAGTCCTCCATTCTATCCCTATTCTAGACATGGTCCTCTATTCCTTCCACACTCTAGACATAGTCTTCCATTCCACCCCCACCATAGACATAGTCCTCCATTCCACTCCCACCATAGACATAGTCCTGCATTCCATCCTTACTCTAGAAATAGTTCTCCATTCCATCTCCACCCTAGACTTAATCCTCCCTTCCATCCCCATGCTAGACATAGTCCTCAATGTGGCTTCCCTATAATTGAACAATATAAAGTAAAGTTTTCAGCTGAGCCTTATGCTATGGCCACTACATACTCTGTATCCTCCACTAACTGTCTCCTTTTAACATGCCTAGAAGGGCCTTCTTGTTTACCCTCTTCTGTGAATTTCCACCTAGTCTTAGGCAGGCCCTAACAGTCTCACATTCTGCTTACCTTGCTAAATTCAGATCAAAGAGCATTACCCACGAGAAGAAGCCAAGACTTGCTTGACTAGATCAAGTTCTGAGGAACTCCTCTAACAGGGACTTTATTTTTCACTTTGTAATTTGCATTAATATGTTCAGTTGATGGAAGATAGCCCTTGCTTTTCTACCAAAATGAATGTTTTATAAAGCACAGAACATCTGAATTTCCCTGGCATCACACCATCATATGACAATTGCTCCAACAGTGTTTGCTGATGAACAAAAAGTAAATTTAAGGAGGTAAGTATCCATGGTAAATGTAGACCCAGTTATAAAACCAGTATTCTTGTTAATCTATTTTAACTAAAAACTCTAAAGGTACAAGTGTGGGAAGAGGACCTGTGGGGAGGATGAGGTATAACAAGAGTGGAAGAGAGATGAGTGAGTGTAAGGAAAGAGAGTAAAAAGAATACACTATACACACATGTATGAAGCTGTCCAAGAGTTAATCTATAAAACATATATCTTCTCTGCAAACCTTAACAAACACACAACTTAATGGCACAATAAGCAACCAGAGTTCTTCAGGCACCACTTTCTCTCCTCACATCCCTGCACCTTCCGAGAAGAGTAGCTGGTAGCAATTCTTTCTCCACTTGGGGCTATATTGGTTTATGGAAGGGAAATTGAAAGCTTTGGGTTAGACATTTCATAAAGGATACTTCAAAATACCAGAGCAAATGAAAGTTGATATATCAATGCATCCTAGCTAATGGTGTCAGATGATGTGTATATGAGCCATCACCAAGACATTGAACATACTGATTTCTATTGTTTCTCCTGCCAAAACCATCTTCCTTTATCCAATGTGTACATTATTTTTTGACAGTAGGTGAAATTTTATTTGTAAATTCATAGTTATTACTTATGGTATCTAACCTCAGACTAGAAAATGATTTGAAGCAGTGACAACATGACACTCACTTATACTTCAGTAAGGCCATGAAGGCCCTTCCTTCTCCTCAGGGCTCTATTCAAATCCAAATAGCCTCAACAGTATAGGGCATACACATTTTATTTAATTTTTATGAATTTCCTATGGCATTATCCACCTTGATAAAATCCATAATCAGATTGATTTTTAGGAAATCTAAAAAATCTATGAATACCACCATTCTATAATTGCAAGTTGATTTTCATCAACTAAGCTAAGCATTAGCAGTCATGTCTTCATCCACTTCCACCTGAGAGCAAACATTTTTTTCATTATGTACCTGCCTATTTTGGACATTTCCTACAAGGGAAATCATACAAGTGGCTTTTTGTGTCACAATCTTTGCATTTAACATAATGTTTTCAAGGTTCATCCATGTCATAGAATATCTTAGCACCATATTGATTTTGACTGGATTACACATATTGCATCACATTTATTACTTGATATACACTTGAGTTGTTTCTGTTTGGGGCTACTATAAATAATGTTGCTATGAACGTTTGTGTAAATATTTTTGTTTGAACACACACTTTCATTTCTCTTGGGTACACACCTAAGAGTGTAACTACCTGATCAGGTCATAATGTAAATAGATATTGAACTTTTGAGGAACTGCCCCAATTATCATCCACAGTAGCTATATCATTTTATAATTCTTTAAGTAATAGGTGTGGACTTAATTTCCTTGCATACTTGCCCATGCTTTCTCTTGTTTAATTTTTTTAATTATATTAACCCTAGATATCACAAAATGCTGTCTCATTTTGGTTTTGATTTTATTTTTCTGATGCTTACCAATGGTGCACATTGGTACGTGTTTATTGACCATCTCTACATCTGTAAAGAAATGTCAACTAAAATGTTTGTTCATTTGTTAATAGACTTTTGTTGTTGAGTTGTAAATCTTTATATACATAGGGATTATTCTAGCTAGCGAAGACAATTTTTCTAAAAGTTTTTCTGTTTCATCTAACTCATCCAGTTTACGATACATCACTCTTCCCTTCCTTTTAGTCTTTTATGTAGCTGTGAGTTTGGCAGCAATGTTTCCCTTTTAACACCTGTCTTAGTAATTTGAATATCTCTTATTTTCTTAACCCAGCTAAAGAGTTTTCAAATCTGCTGATCTTTTAAAAAACTCAACCTTTACCATTCAATATTACTTTTTTATTGTCTACTGTATTTATATTTATTCAAATACTTATTATTTCTTTTCTTATGATTCTCTTGAGTTCAAATTGCTCTTTTTTCGTAAACAGAGTATCAGGTTTTTGATTTGAATCTGTTTTCTTTTCACTGTGTTTATAGCTATACATTTCTAAATATGGCATTAGTAGGATCCCACACATTTTAGTGGGTTATGAGCTCATTTTTATTCTCCACAAAGCACTTTATAATTTCTGTTCTGATTTCCTTTTTGATTCATGTCCTCTTTTTAAAGCACATGCTATTGAATTTCTAGCATGTAGTATATTAAGGAGTCACTTCCCTAGGTACATTCTGAGAAGTGTATTTCTAAGGCAGTTTTGAAATGCAGATTAATGTGAATGCCACAGTGTACTCAGACAAACATAGACAGTCTGGTCAAATATCTGACGGGACCTCTTGTTGTAATCATGAGATGAAGTAAATGTGGTTTAATTTTTCTAGAATGACTATAAAAAGTTCAATTATCAATATATAACTCAGTAACATAGGCATTTATTGTTATAATATGTATTATATGTATATAATCAGTGTATATGTTATGCTTCTGCAGAACTGCATTGAGGTTGTTTTTCACACCAGAATTATCATATTCATGGCACTGTGATATTATAATGGTTCTGGCTTCATTAGATACCAGGAATTTTCCAGCAAGATTACCACTGCAGATCCAATACATGATTCTAAATATAAATATTTATTAATGTGTTTAATGAGAATTTGGGATATAAATACTAGAAGCAGAGAATTTAATTTATTTCTTAGTTAAAAGTTACGATCCATTTAAAGGAATTACACACCATGCTCATTCCTTTGAAAAAGACAAAAGTAAAAGAAAAATTGGCCAGCTGAGGGACTTACACCTGTAATCAAACCACTTAGCTTAATGCAAGTGGAATGCCATTATTATGAGGCCAGCTTGAACTACATAATGAGTTTCAGTTCTGTCAAGAGTACAAAATCAAGAAGAAAACCAAAATTTACTTGTGTCCAAGTATCTAAAATTTTAGGGTAGTTTTCCCAAGTGAACATCAATAGAAATTTCACAACCTTAACATAATACTCAGAGTCAAATGGTACATTCACAATAAATATATTCATTTAAAGTTGAGTTCTTGGATATATATTGCTTAGAATATTTTCAAATATTCACAGACACAAGAAAAGCAAATATAAATAAAAATTCATGTCTCATAAAATAAGCATACACTAAAGGATGAATTTAATTATGATATATGTATATAAATACATATGTGTATATATACATATATATAAATACACACACATACACACACACACACACACACACACACACACACACACACACACACACACACACTTAGACTAGATAAGAGCTCTACCACTATGCAACATACCCATTCTATTTATTTTGAGACAATGAATTACCCAGGTTAGCTCTGAACTCATGTTGTAGTCCAGGTAGGTCCTAAACTTGTTGTTGGATTTTCTCTTACTCTAGCCCCACATTGGAATGCCAAAATATTGTTGTTTGTTTTTGCTCTTTTGGGGGGTCCAACACCCAGCTCCCAAATAAATCACACATGGAGAAATATTATTAATTATAGATGCCCAGCCTTAGCTTGGTTGTTTCTTGCCAGCTTTTCTTAACTTAAATTATCTCATCTACCTTCTGCCTCTGGGCTTTTACCTTTCTCTATTTATGTATAATTTTTCTATCTTTCTTACTCTGTTACTGGTTGTGTAGCTGGGTAGATGGCCCCTTTCATCCTTGATCCTTGATCTCTTGCTCTTTCTTTTTTCTTTTTCCCAGATTTCTCCTTCTACTTATTTTCTCTGCCTGCAAGCCCCAACTTTCCTTTCTCCTGCGTCTTTATTGGCCATTCAGCTCTTTATTAGACCATCAGGTGTTTTAGACAGACACAATAACACAGCTTCACAGAGTTAAAAAAATGCAACATAAACAAAAATAACACACCTAAAAATAATATTCTACAACATAAACTCCTGGCCCTCTGATCTCAGCCAACATAGTAACTGGTAACCTCAGAGGTAAAAGTTATAAAGGATGGTTCTCCCTCCTTTGGAATAGATAGGGTGGTTTTCAGTATCTTATTCATGAAAGAATAAGATCTTTTTAATATTTCTATAGTTGTTTACAGGATCACCATTTATACAGATTCAACCATATATAGTGAAGGCTGGGCAATGTTTAAACAAAACATTCACAATGTATATAAAATTATAAACATAAGGCTATGAAGTGTATCTATAGAATGATTGACACTTTTATAATGACTTTAATAAACTTAGTGAATATTCATGGTATATGATATCCTGATGATTAGAAATGGAAAATTTCAGCTCTAAGAATCAGAAGAATTTACCCATTAAAAACTATACATATGTGATATTAACTATAACAATTCAAACTCATAGTTGATGTTTCCTCTTTTATTCAGTATTTTTAACATTATTCAAAAGCAATAATCAGTTGCCTCATTACCCAGAAAATACTTATAGCTGTAGCTAGAGTTTTCCTGCCTGGCCCACATTCAGGACAAATCTCGGTCACCCGCCAGTCCCACAGGTGCTCAGACCCAACCAAGTAAACACAGAGACTTATATTTCTTACAAACTGTATGGCCGTGGCAGGCTTCTTGCTAACTGTTCTTATATCTTAAATTAATCCATTTCTATAAATCTATACCTTGCACATGGCTCGTGGCTTACCGGCATCTTCACATGCTGTTTGTCATGGCTTCAGCTGGCAGTGTCTCCTCCCACCTTTCTGTTCTCTCAGTTCTCCTCTCTGTTAGTCCCACCTATACTTCCTGCCAGGCCACTGGCCAATCAGTGTTTTATTTATTGACCAATCAGAGCATTTGACATACAGACCATCCCACAACAATAACCACAAAAAATTTCTGTTCTTAATAATGAGTAATGTTTTTTTTCCCACATGCTATTTACTTGTATCATTTCCATTTATAGTTCATAAATTTTGTTCAATTTTATAAAATGCTTTGGAGCTGGAGAGATGGCTCAAGAGTTTAAGAGCCCTGGCTGCTCTTCCAGAGGTCCTGAGTTCAATTCCCAGCAACCACATGGTGACTTACAACCATCTATAATGAGATCTGGTGCCCTCTTCTGGCATTCAGGCATATATGCAGACAGAACACTGTATATATAATGAATAAATAAATAAATAAATCTTAAAAAAAATAAAAAATAAAATGCTTCAATATTTTACTAAAATTCTTGTGTGTAATGTATTTAACCTTAATGTGAAACTTGAAATATGAGCAGTGGCACTTTAGAGGACTTATATCCTGATGATGGCATATAGTTAGTAGTTCATAACGCATTAATTCCCTGACTGGTGACACATTCCATAGACCATTAGCTAACATGCTTAGAGTATCTTCATACATTTGCAGACACAAGAAAAGCAAATATAAATTCATGTTTCATGAGATAAACATATACAAAAGGATGAATTAAATTATGTATACATAGCTTAAATTTAAAAGCAATTGTGGTTAGACAGGAAATTATAGCTGATAGACAACAATGCCATCCCTGGGTTCCTAAGTCATCTGTCACAGGAATGAGAAGGAACCTGCAGAGTCAGTTCTATCTCTGTATCCATGGAACACATCAACACTTTATAGAAGGTGAATTCTGATACAGTATTAAACATTGGGAGAGCATCATCCTTGCACCAGCCATGGCCACGTCTTTGGTTTATCACACATTGTTCCCACAATAGGGAAGGCTTAGCTCCTAGTTTGTCTTTTTCACTGCGGTTCTACATTGTATTAAGATTTAAGAGCCTTTCTCCCTTTATAAAACTCTGAAATCTTCCCTTTTATTACGCTTTAGCACCCTGAGTTCAACAGATATCACCTCTTATTATCTTCTTTCTGGAACTCTCCATTCAGCATTTTTTCCACAGTGGACTAGAGTCCTCCAAGCACTCAAAACCCATCTCTTCTGATTGCATTGTCTAGCAGCTCCCTCCTCCCTAAACATAATTATTTTAGAAGGTAGTTGCTCTCCCACCCTACCAAGAGGGGAAAAAAAGAAAGCAACCTACCCCCAGAAGAAACTTAACATCTCAATACTCTATGAACTGTCACTCTAATGATCATAACTCTTTAAGAGGATTTTTTTGTTTGTTTGATGCAACCATTATTCACTTGAGAGAAAAAAGCTTGGATTGGCAGGATTTCAAACATTGCTGTTCATTATCTCTGAGACCCAACTGAACAAAAGGGAACAATTATACTGTTATTAATGCCTGATGTGGAATTAATGACTTCCTATAAATAGTTACAGTAATAGGAAATGGCCCCTCAAAGCTATGAGATTTGATGAATTATAGATAGCAGGATATTAATTTAAAATACTTATTTATATTTCTTCTTAAGAAAAATATGTTTTAGTAGTCTTGGAAACCAGAGTTAGGCAAACTTCTGCCACAGGCTAAACAATGAATATTTCAGGCTTTTCCAACAACCTACTCTATATTACAGTGACTTCATTTTGCATTATGCTGGCCATGGACCATAGGTAAATGAGTGGGCGTGAATGTATTCTAATACAACATTGCTTATTAAATATTGAATTGAACTGAAGTTGGAATGTCAGAGAATCTTCATTTCATAAAATATTGTTCATTTGAAAGTTTTAATGACCTAAGCTGCAAAACCCAGTCAACTTGTGAACTATAGGAAAATTTTACTTCAAGCAAATGCTTATAGTTTGTATACAACTAGGCTGTGTTGTATTGAAGTTTCTAAAAACATATTCTTTTCTAGAGCATGTAACAGATGTATCAGTCACCAGTTTGAAAGGTAGAGGTATTTGAACAATCTTAAGAAAATGGGGCCAGGTGGTGGTGACACAGCTGGGCAGTGGTGGCACACGCCTTTAATGCCAGCTCTTGGGAGGCAGAGGCAGGCGGATCTCTGTCAGTTTGAGGCCAGTCTGGTCTACAGAGAGAGATCCAGGAAAGGTGCAAAGCTACACAGAGAAATGCTGTCTGGAAAAACAAAACAAAACAAAAAAAAAAAGAAAGAAAGAAAATGGGGGCTACAGATCTAAACAGAGAATTCTCAACAGAAGAAACTCAATTGGCCAAGATACATTAAAGAAATGTTCATCATCCTTAGCCATCAGAGAAATGAAAATCAAAAGAACTCTGAAATTCCATCTTACACCTGTCAGAATGACTAAGATCAGAAACAGTGATGACAGCTTATGTTGGAAAGGATGTGGAGCAAGGGGAACATTCCTCCACTGCTGGTGGGAGTGCAAATTTGTACAGCCACTTAGGAAATCAATATATCAGTTACTCAGAAAACTGGGAAGCAATCTACCTCAAGATCCAGCTATACCAATCTTGGGCATATTCCCAAAAGATGCTCAATCATACCACAAAGACACTTGCTCAACTAAGTTCATAGCAGTGATTATCTGTAATAACTAGAACCTGGAAAAAACCTACATGTCCTTCAACTGAAGAATGGACAAAGAAAATGTGGTACATTTATGCAATGGAGTATTATTCAACCGTTAACAACAATGACATCAGGAAATTTGAAGGCAAATGACTGGACCTAGAAAAAAATGATCCTGAGTGAGGTAACCCAGACCCAGAAAGACAAACATGGGTATGTACTCACTCATAAGTGGATATTAGCTGTAAAGTAAAGGATAACCATGCTACAATTCACATCCATAGAGAGGGTAGGTGACAAGGAAGGCCCACATGGGGATGCATGAATTTCCCTGAGAAAGGGAAATAGAAGAGATCTCCCAAGAAGAGTAGGGGGCAGGTGGAAATGGGAATATGAGGGATCAGGTTGGGAGGTGGCTGGAGGGGGAGACTAATGAAAGAGATGTCTTGATATGTGGAGCATTTTGGAGTCAGGCAGAAAACTGGAAAACTCCCACAAATCTACAAGGATGGTCCACCCCAGCTAAGACTCTTAGCAATAGTGGTTAGGTAGTCAATTGGACATCTCCTATAATCGGGATGGTTACCACGCCAATTGCCATCAGACAGCCTCCTCCATCCAGTAAGTAATGGAAACAAAAGCAGAGAGCCACAGCCAAGCAATGGGCCAAGCCCAGGGAATCCTGTTGAGGGGAGGGAAGAAGGATTGGATGAGACAAGGGGGTCAAGGTCATCACAAAGGAACCCACAGAAACAACTAACCTGGGCTCACAAGACGTCTTAGAGTCTGTACCCACAGCCAGGGAGCCTGCATGGGATTGCCCTAGGCCCTCTACATATGTGAGACAGTTGTATAGTTGGTCTGCTTGTGGGACTCCTAGCAGTGGGAGCAGAGGCTGTCTCTGACAAGCAGGAACCTATTCCTCACACTGGATTGCCTTGCCCAGCATTAATACAAGGGGAGGAGCTTAGTCCTCCCTCATTGTTGACACCAATAGGAGGCCTGTCCCTTTCTGAACAGAAATGGTGGAGGAGTGGATTGGGAGAGGGTGGTGGGGGCAGAGAATGGGAGGAGGGGAGGGAGGGGAAACTTCAGTAGGGATGTAAAATAAATGAATACATTTAATTTAAAAAAGATTTTGAAATTGGAAAACTTAATTTACTATGGGAAAAACTGCTTTGAAAGACAAATGGAACCCGTAAAGGAGATTATATTTTAACTGGCTCCCAACTAAGTCCAGGGAACAGTAAAAACAAACCAAGTGAAAAGAAAATGCCACCAAAGATATGCCAATGTTACTTTTGCATATCAAACGAGCAGTCACGAATTCAGGGCTGTTAGCTTCCAAGTGCAGCTATTATTTCCTGAAAACTTGTTAGGATCTCTCCAAATCAGTAGTTTTCACCAGATTTTTATACATAGATTCTGCATTAGTGCAGATGGGACACAAACCAGGCTGTAGTTTGCTTGGTTTTGTATGCAAATATTCAACACGATTGGTTTACTCCCTAAGAGCTGGTGATGTCAGCTTTCTGTATGCTGAAATGCATCTTTCTTCCCAAGGGAGAGGGATGACTATCCCAACCCCCAATGTTTTCATCTCCTCCTTTTTCATCCCTTGTCTAATACTATTATTTCATTCTCTTCTTCTAGCTTTCTAGAGGAAATGTGGCCCACTACTTACATTGAAACTAATATTTTCACAATTGCCTTCAAGCTATGTCGAAACAAATTTGTCTATCCTCAATTTGTGAATCCAGAAAACTTTCTTTGCTAGAAGATTACCATATTCTTTAGAGCAATATTGCAAAAATTATATTTTAATTAAATATCTGACTTCCAAACTACCATTAATGCCCTCCAGACAGCAGGGTCAGAAGTGACGAACACAAAGACAAATTTGCTGAAGAACCCCACCCAGAGAGTGGATCTGTCTTCTGTCTTCCATATTAACCATTCCTGACAGTGAAGTTCAGAGCACTGGTAGGGCCCAATATGCAGGCTGCAAGCTGCAGACTGGGATGAGCTGTTTCCTTTCTTCTTCTCTCTCTCTCTCTCTCTCTCTCTCTCTCTCTCTCTCTCTCTCTCTCTCTCTCTCTCTCTCTCTCTCTCGCACACGCACACACACGCACACAGGGTTACCAAGATTCCTGTGCTCTTGTGGTGTCATTAAATTAGGCAATTGTTAAAGACTGTTAAATCAGGCACAAGGCAAAGATCAAAGTGAAGGAGGAAACTGGTTGAAGCAGGTAGAAGCAGCCTTGATCTTGGGAACAATTTTGGCATTTATCACAAATCCTGCCAGAAGTCACTCTACCATGATGGTACCTGAGACATGTCTTCAGACTCTTTTTTAAGTTTCCTTCTTTGACCAGGTCCTGCTCCCCCAAAACCCAGGATTCATTGTGTTCCCTACCCTCATCATAAACATCGTCACACCAACACAAGATTGTGACATTCTGCCTGTACCTAACCAAATGATACCTTCCTTCAACTCTCCTCCATGACTCCTTCCACTGTGTCATCTACTTCCTCCCACACTTGGACTAATACGAAATCACATATTTAGACCTTCAGTTTCACAGAAATGTGGAACTGTGAAAATCATTGAAACTTTGATATCAGTGCATATCCAAGCAATTCACACTTCTCTTAAACAAACTAATGAGTTATTAGTAATTCATTTTACCTCTATAAGACCACAAGAAACCAACTCCACTATGTCCATGTGAAAGTTCTGCTTCCCATTCTCAAATGTCCCACACTTGCTCCACTATACAAGCAAGATTATTTAAAAACTCCCAATATCCAGAAATATAAGAATACTCAAATCATAGAAAATGCAATTTTCTAGGCAATAAAACTCAATTTTCTAAGATATAAACTACATCTGTGGATTTTATGAAAGATTGTTGATTACTAATAGCCCATTCACAAGAATGAGGTGTCTATTTGTGAAAGTGACTAGATGAAAGTCATTAATATCAAAGTAATCTAAAGTGTAAGTGCATATGGTTAATCCTAAGGAGGGCTCACAGGGAGCCTTCATTATCTCATACTCATTCCCATACTCCAGGGCAAATATGAAATCTTGATGGTAACCATCATCTCAGTTACTGTATCTTTTGGTGAACATAATTCCTAAGAGTTTGAATTGATAATTTAGGCAGAGTAAAAGATTAGAAGCTAACAGTAAGATATAGAAATGATAACGATAAACTAGAACAGAAATTTTGTTAATATGACTTTTCACATAAAATGTATTTTGTACTGTGTATTTTTAACTGTAGTTCAGCATTTGATTTTTTTTTCTTTCCTTTTTATACTCAAAGGAAGTGCTTTATGGCTTCTGTTCGGCATTTCCAAATTGCCAGTGTCATGACTTTTCAATTTGGAACCATAGTTAAATAAAATAAATGGTTCTTGAACATAAACTCTGTGATACCAGCACAGTGGCTCTGATAATGGGGGCAGGTACTAAGTAACTAGTAGGTGGATAGACAACAGAGAGTAGACGTGCTGGGCAGTGAGGTCACTCACATGCAAAAGGCGGGTGAGCTAGAGATGGATACCACAATATTTTATTATACTTTCTGAATGACACCTAGTTGAAACTCTATGAATTAGAACTGTCTGGAGAATTCCTCTTAATATTTTCACAGCTCAGTTGACCACAGGTAACTGAAACTACAGAAATATAACATGAACTCAGTGAATCTAAACAGTCATCTTCTGGTGCAGAAATTGCTCACTCTATTCTGTAGATAAGGGAACTGAGGCATAGAGGCATCAACAGCTTGCCCAAAGTAATGATCTGGTTAATACCGGAATTGGTACATCTACTTCTCAGTTGTTTGTGATAAAATGGGAAGCATTCTGTGGGATTTACATCATTTAGCTATGCTATTTTTACTGTTAAGAAGCAGAGCTTGTGCTATTTGGAAGACTCTGATGCCTAGGGATGGTTCAGAATGAAAAAGATGTGCCAGAAGACAGTGTGTATGTGTGTGTGTGTGTGTGTGTGTGTGTGTGTGTGTGTGTGTGTGTGTGTGTGCAGTGCATGTGCAAGATTGTTCTCCTTCTGTAGCTATAGTGATGTATGTACCATGTTGCAAAAAGGCATTGAATATGTTCAGCTGACAGGTTCTAAATAATCACTTATTTTTCCATCACAGTAAAGAACATCACACAAACATATAACAACACATGTGTGCATGCACACATGTGTAGGAGTGCATATGTATTGCACATGAAGCACAGGCAACAAAAGAATGATCAAAACTACCTATCAAAAAAAGGTAGAGGGGGCTGAATGTGATCAGGACTTTCCACCTTCCATCTTGAGACAATGTCTCCCATTGATCCTGGAGTTCCTCAGTTCCTCTAGACTAGCTGGCCACTTAAGACAGTCTCTGGACCTTGCCCATTCCATCCTGGGGTATCAGACACACACTGCCTCATCTGGCTTTTACATGGGTGTTAAGCTCCAAACTCAGCTTCTCATGTTTCACTGCCTTCTAAGTCCCTCATCAGGCCAGAGGCAGGACTTAGTGGGTCAAAGGACTTGCCTTATGTCTGGTGACCTTAGATGAATCCCAAAGACATACATGGTAGAGGGACACAGCCCACTCTTTTAAAGTTTACCTCTTACTTCCATACACATACACTAAATAAATAAGAGCAATAAAAAGATCACTTCTCAGAGAGTCATGTACATTCATTTGGGAAAACAGGGAAAAAATAATGAATTAAAGAAAGAGAAATCCTGAATTAACATTTGGAAATAATTGTATCTATGCCATTCCAGAATTTTCCCCTTGCAATTGTAAATATTTTAATAAAATATTATATTGTGTATATTATCTTATAAACTGGTCATTATGTTTATAATAGCTCATTAATCTGAAATACCATTTTCAAAGGCTATATATTACACTGTTGAGTGATTGCTCCTCAGTTTATTTAAACCTTTTGGTACAAATGGAAGTTGTTACTAACATTTTATTTTTGCTTTTTAGGTTTGCTTATTCTTCTCAAATCATATGTAGGCATTCTGTGATGAATCATAACAGAACAGTGTGGCCAACAACAGGGAAGACACGATCATTTTATATGATGGTTAATATTTACTGTCAACTTTACAAAATTTAGAATCACCATGAAAACAAATCTTTAAACATGTCTGTGTGCAACTTTATGTACTAGGTTAATTGAGATGGATTATGCTATGAGCAAGGGCCTGGATTGAACAAGATGGAGAAAGCAAGCTGAGCACCACGTGATTTAAACTCCTGGAATAACACCTTCCTCACCAACTTGTCCCCCTGGTACTGTCAAGGAATATAAAATCCTTCCTTCCTGAAGTTGTTTATATTCATGTGTAGTCACAACAATAAACAAGGAAATAGTACATCTGGTAGACACAACCAAATGGCCTGTGGACATGATATTCACTAACTGACAGGCCAGCAGTGTGGCAGAGTTTCTGCCTTATTTTCTGTTTTAAGTCCTGAAACAGTTCTCATAACATAAAGAAACAAATAGTGCAGGCATAAATTTTGGCTAATGTAGTAGGCAAAAATTCTGTGTGATTATTTTCATTTATATATACATATATGAAAATTTTAAATCAGGTAAAACATTATATATATTTCATTCATCTTTTGTACTTATATTTTTGGTAACTTATGTATGTCTATTTGCTTCCTATTTTTAAAAATGAAAACTGATTCATAATAGTGCTTTACTTATCAGTAATATGCTTACTTACTTTTCTAACAATTGTGGCTTGACATTAAATTACATCTATTACATTATATGTAAGCTTACTCTCTAGTAAAATCTTACTCAAGGTCAGAAAGTCTGAGCTTGCTTTGCCCAGGATGATTTGGCCACAGGCATGGAAACCAGGTGTTTTGAAGGGTCTACACTTGGTCATATGTTGTGGTTTGATCTTGAAAGGGGGAGGTCTTTTGCCTCTCCCCTTGCTAGTGTATAAAAAGCCCATTAGAAATAAACTCAAGGCTGCTGGGTATTGACCCAGGGCCCTCCTGAAGCTATCCTGTGTCTTTCTCTCCATTTACATCTATATTTCTTCCTATTATTTCCCAATTCCTTACTCCTACCTTCAAGGGACCCTTCAATAGGTTGAGGCTCAACCCCAACACTGGGCCCTGACACTGAACCCGGACACTTCTCTATACAATCAAACCTACAGTTACTATTCTCTTGGACTTAAAAGATACTTTTAGAACCAAGCACAGTGGTGTAGATCTGTATCTCCAGCATTTGTTGGACTAAAGCAGGGCAACTGAGAATCCTTCCTGGGTACAGACAAAGCCCAGAGAGAGTGCAGGGAAGGGAAAGGGGAGCAGGGAATGGGGAGAGGCGCATATGGAGAGGAGGAAGGAGGTGATAAAGAAAAGACATTTACATTTCAATATTATAGTTATATGGTACTTCTTTCTCTAACGCTGTGGTAAATTAGTCTTTCGTGGTGTGACAAATCAGATAGAGACCTACTTTTATTTCTTTTAAAACATGCTGATTTTGCTGATTTATCCAGTGCCTTTTCCTTTCCCAAAAATGAAATGCCATTTATCAAATATTAACTCTTGACTTTATATTCTGTTACATTGACTTTATGTCTATGTATGTAACCACAGGTTTTTTTATCTATTTTTTTTATTTAAAGTAACCACAGTTTTAATTATTGAAAGTTTGGAATATGTTAATAACTGAAAAGAAGAATGTTCCTTATAGTATTGCATATGTTTTTTTTATAATTTATATTTTATTTCTAAAAGAATAAATTGTGAATTGTTGGAAATTTGTGAAATGGAACAAACAAGAAGAAACAACTATCACCTAAGGGTAACTGATTAAACCTGAGTGGTTGCCTTACCAGTCCTTGGAGTTGGATGTTACATTATCAGCATTCGGGAGATTTTGTTTGAACTGTGAGTGAGAAATACAACTTGATGTTCTTTGCAGTAGTTACTATACTTAGCCTAACTTTAAACATCACTGTGGTCAAAGTAAGGGAACTCTTCTAAAGTTCGTCTTGGTAGGTTGGGAAAACGTAAAACTACTAATATTAAACATTCAAGTTTGCTTGCTTTTCCCCAAAATTTAAAATTGATGTTTGTCAGCAAAGTCACACAGGAAACATGTTTTGATATATATATAAATAAAAATAAACAAGGAACTTTTACATAATGTTTATTTTGTCTCAGGAATGGAATACTTTATAAAAATTTCCATTTTTATAAATTTTCTTTGGGCTACAATATCCATTTGCAACAGGATTATACATACTCATACACTAAATTCAGGCTGTTTTTTTTTTGCTTTTTTTTCTTTTTTAAAAATTTTATTTTATTTTATTTTACAATATAATTTAGTTCTACATATCAACCACAGATTCCCTTGTACTCCCCCCTCCCGCCCCTCTTCCCTTCCCCCCAGCCCACCCCCCATTCCCACCTCCTCCAGGGCAAAACCTCCCCTGAGGATTGAGATCAACCTGGTAGACTCAGTCCAGGCAGGTCCAGTCCCCTCCTCCCAGGCTGAGCCAAGTGACCCTGCATAAGCCCCAGGTTTCAAACAGCCAACTCATGCACTGAGTCCCACGGCCTGGATGCCTCCCAAACAGATCAAGCCAATCAACTGTCTCACCCATTCAGAGGGCCTGATCCAGTTCGGGACCCCTCAGCCATTGGTTCATAGTTCATGTGTTTCCATTCATTTGGCTATTTGTCCCTGTGCTTTATCCAACCTTGGTCTCAACAATTCTCCCTCATATAAACCCTCCTCTTTCTCGCTAATTGGACTCCCGGAGCTCCACCAGGGCCTAGCCCGTGGATCTCTGCACCCAGTTGCCTCAGTCATTGGATGGGGTTTCTAGCACGACTCTCCTCCACTGCTGGTAGGAATGCAAGCTTGTACAACTACTTTGGAAATCAATATGGTGCTTTCTTAGAAAATTGGGAATCAATCTCCCCCAAGATCCAGCTATACCACTCTTGGGCATATACCCAAGGAATGCTCAATCATACCACAAGAGCACTTGTTCAGCTATGTTCATATCAGCATTGTTTGTAACAGCCAGAACCTGGAAACAACCTAGATGGCCTTCAACTGAAGAATGGATAAATAAAATATGGTACATATACACAATGGAATACTACTCAGCAGAGAAAAACAATGACATCATGAGGTTTGCAGGCAAATGGATGGATCTAGAAAAAAATCATCCTGAGTGAAGTAACCCAGACTCAGAAAGACAAACACGATAAATGAAGAGCACATGAGAATAGGAAGAAGCAAAGTGTTAGAGAGGCCCATAGAAATCCACAAAGATACCCCCACAATAGACTGCTGGCAATGGTCGAGAGACAGCCCAAACTGACCTACTCTGGTGATAAATTCAGGCTTTAACAGCAAATACAAAATATGTTCATAGCAACACCTCGGTTGGTGTTTGAATGAATGACAAAGCCAGGCTACTTAAGCCAACACACCACAGTATGTAACAATGATCCTTTTTAATGTCTCTCCCTCCCAACCCCCACAGTCTTTTCTCTGTCCTCTTCCTCCTTTCTCAGGTAATTAAAGCATCTTGAAAATGACTTGCACCTTAGTTACACATTTCTTTATGTGTCACACAAGCTTTACAGCTGGGTAGAGGATGATGCTCTCATCCTAGACAAGGACAATATTTATAGAAATAGGTTTTTTCTTAACAAGGCAATGTTTTAACATAATTACAAACAAAAATATAATAAATAATTGTTAAAAGTATCCTAAACAGTGACTCGGTTGGTAAAGTGCTTGTCTTACAAATGTGAGGCCCTGAGTTTGACACCCAGAACCTACACAAAAAGTGTCACCGATGCTGGGGACGTGGAGACCAGTGTTTTCTGGAGCACTTGGTGAGTTTCAGGCCAGTGATAGTCCCTGCTTCAAATAACAACAAAAAAGGGTAAATAGCACCTGAAGAACACCAAAAATTGTCTCCTGTCTTTCATGTTCAGGCACACACACCTGCATATGATATGATCTGAGACATGTGCATAAGAATGGGTACACATGCACACACAAATGCGCACAAAAACACACATACACCACACACAAACAGACACACATTTACAGTCAGGATTTTTATGTAACTAAGATCACTCCTTTCTTCTCCCAACTCTTAAGGGAAATCCATATGTATATAGATTTAGTTTTGTTCATAATGAAGATGGGAGGGAGACTAACAATATCTCTGGAGCCTTCACAGGTCTTCTCAAGTTCCTTCTCTCCATTAAGATCTTTAGGATGTAAAAATGACAGGAAGGGAGATTTTCGGTAGTGTAGTTGCCTATAAGTCACACAGTGGTCTCTTTGGTGGCATAGCTTTCCCTTAATTGCCTATGCTGTGAGTGTTACTCTATCAGTAATGTAGCTGCTTGGAAGTTGCCCAGGGGATTTCTGGTGGTGTCCCTGTATCTGAGGAAGTAACCCCTATAAACTCACTGTTTCACCAACTAGACTTTAACTTTGATAAGTGGGAGTTCTCAATACTTGGGTTGACTATGCATGTCATGTTTCTCCTGGAAAATGACACTACATTTGCATTAGAAGATGAAGAGGTTGTTCTCTGAATATCCCTTTCTCTGTGGTTCCTGTCCACAATGTTTCTGAACGTTCTCATTGCTGAAGCACATTCTCATCTTTACTTATTTCCACACTGGGCTGTGAGCAAGGTCCTAGGACCTACGTAGAGGTGAGTGAGGCATAGTTTGTATATAGTCATAGACTAGTGGAAGCCAGTAGAAACCTGAACAGGTGAATTGTGGCAAGGTCCTGAGCTGTTGTTCCCTTTGGAGGAGGGGGCCAAGTAGGCAGAGAGTCAAGGACACAGACTCAAGGAGAATGTTGAAACAACAAGCTCAGTTTATTCAGGAAGAGGCAAGCCTTATATACCCTCCACCACACCCCGGAGGATAGGTCTGATGAATATGCATCTGCTGGCGTGACATGGCTTCCTCTCATTGGTCCACATCATCTCCAGATCATGTCTCAGTTGCTGCTGCTAAGGCCCTTAGGCTCTCAGAAAGTATTGTTTTTTACTAGTTTGGGCCGGTTGGTCCTCAAGCCTGTTAGGGATGAGTCATCTCACAGTGAATCTTAATTCAACATAGCATAGGAAAGAAGTTACTTAAGATGTGTCACAGAAGAGCAATGCAGCCTTCTGAGTGAGGGAAACTTGGCCAAGAACCCTCTCCCATTTCCTTGCTTAATGTCTCAGCCACCCTATCCAGACAACTGGAAGCTCTATATCTCTTTGGAAAGCACCACTAAACATACTAAGCTTCATCTAAAATTACATGCTACCTTATGTCCTTTAGTTCTTGAAGGAAGTTCATTCATGGACAAACTTCTGGATGCAAATGGTCTTCTTTGGAAACTTCTATCCAGGGTTGTTGCACAAAAAACAGTGTGCTTTGCCTCCTGATGGCTCTTGCACACCAGGCATCAAACACGGTGACAGACAATTTAACAAACAGTTCTCAGTGCTCCAGCCTTGGCTGCAGCTGTGTGAGTTCATATTCATCACACATCTCCAAAACACTTCAGTGCTTAGTGAGACACTCTGAGGTAGAGTCCATGGAAAGTACTGTGTAATCGCTAGAGGAGAGCAGGGTGAGCAGGCCCACATTTCAAGATTAATGGTTCCTTTAGCTGCACAACGTACTTATGAAACTGCCTGTTATTCACTTATTTTTAGGTGAAGCTGCCTGGGAGGCTTCTACTAAAGATGCGGAAAGGGTAAGCTCCCAGCTTCCTGTTCAGTAGCTATTTACCTGTAATGTGTATGGCTTGGAACCATGAATCCTAATGAGAACAAATTCACATCTGCTCAAATCTCAATTATCTGAAAGTGGCTTCTCCACTCAGCTGAGTATCTATAGAAGCATAAAATGTAAACTGGTTTTCCCCTGTCATCCTACATGTTTCTCAGATGCCTCTGCACTACCACCAGCTGTTGTACATTCAGGAATCAAAAATAAGTTTGATGCTAGAACAACTAAAATATTAATTATCACATAAGCAAGATACATATATAAACGCATCAACTTCAAGTAAACCGCTGCTTTTTTTTTTTTTTTTTGGACTGTTTCTGACATTTTTCCCATTGTAGTACATCACTAAGATCTAACCATTTCTGAGTCTAGCTCTTGTCTTCCAATACAATACTCTTATTTTTGTGATGTTAGAAATATATTATTCAGACTTTCAGAATCATAACTGGCTTTTCCACATATGTTTTGATAATTGAATAATAGAGTAAAAGAGCTTACTGTTGTCATAAAAAAATCAGAATCTGAATCAGATCATAACATGGAAGAGAGACAATTCCTCTTTAGAGTCTTAGAAGTGATGAAGGTTCAAATAGCCTTAGAGGCATTCCTGCAGTGAGTTAAACATAGGTGTAAGCAAGGGAAACCGGATCCTCCTTAGATACAGTGCTCTTTGCTAAAAAAGAGATGCCACCTCTTGGCAGTGTCTACTTACAGGTTCAAGGTAATCTTTACTCTCTTCTTAATTTCACACTAGTTGTTTGTTTGTTTTATTAGTCTTTTGGGGGTCCCTCTCTCAGCTGCAAAATAAATCACACATGGAGGCTTATTCTTACTTATAAATGCCCGTGCCTGGCCTTAGCTTGGTTTGTTTCTTGCCAGCTTTCCTTAACTTAAAATTAACCCATCTGTCTTTTGCCTCTGGGCTTTCCTTTCCTATTCCTAAATACCTTTCTTTGTTTCTTACTCTGTGGCTTGCTGTGTAGCTGAGTGGCTGACCCCTGAAGTCCTCCTCCTTCTCTGGCTCCTTCTCTTTCCTCCCAGATTTCCCCTTCTATATATTCTCTCTGCCTGTCAACCCCACTTATCCTTTCTTCTGTCTCGCTATTGGCCATTCAGCTCTTTATTAGACCATCAGGTGTTTTAGACAGGCAAAGGAACACAGCTTCATAGAGTTCAACAAATGCAACATAAACAAAAGTAACACACCTTAAAATGATATTCTACAACAACATTCTTCCAGACTGCACTTAAAATGAACAAATGTATATATTTCTCACCATATTTGGAAACTTATTTCACATGTTTTATGCCATTGTACCAGCAGTTCTCAGAGAGTGTTTCAAAGCACAGAAGCCAGTTGCTAACTGTGGGAAACTGAATTGCTTCTTAAAGACAGTCATGACCAGATTGCTATGACTCACGGATATGTTCCATTAAAGGATATGGTATATTTTCCCAGTGTAATTAATGGGCACTAAAATAGGGAGGCTATCTTAAATTACACAGGCAGACACAGTTGGATTATACAAGCTCTTAAAAAAAAGGAAGCTTTCGCCAGGCTGTGGTGGCGCACGCCTTTAATTCCAGCACTCAGGAGGCAGAGGCCGGCGGATCTCTCTGAGTTCGAGGCCAGCCTGGGCTACCAAGTGAGTTCCAGGAAAGGCGCAAAGCTACACAGAGAAACCCTGTCTTGAAAAACCAAAAAAAAAAAAAAAAAGGAAGCTTTCTCTGGGTGAGAGTAGCAGGAATAACACAGAAGGGCCTGTCAAAGAAGTCAGAGACATAAGAAAGATTCGGGCCCTTATTTCTGGCTTTGAGAAGAAGGCAATCCAGACAACTGACCCCAATCTACAGCCACTGAGAACATAGGGATCTTATCATATAGACACATGGAAATGAACTCTGCCAATGACTGGAATGTCCCTGGTAATATGCACACACCGAGCATCTGACTTCACTCCTATAAGATTTTCCTCTTGTAAGAAGGAGTTCAGGGGAGTGAGCTTTCATTTACAAAATTATCGGACAATAAATCTGTATTGTTGGAAACTGTTAAATGTGTGATGGCTTGTTATGTAAACAGGAAAACAACACATCCAGGATCAAGACATTTAAGAGTGACACTCTAGAAGTAATCTGAGAATTCTTGTGTATATTCCACTTAATACTCACTTCCCTGTATCCTTCACCTGAAATTTATTTCATACTAATGTCAAAGAACCATTTTTCCTGTCTGAAAAGTCTGGTGAAATTATCAACAAACTCTTTTAAGTGTGCACTAACAGAAACTATTGAGGTCTAGCCTCTGGTGGTCTCCTTCCCAGAGTTTCAGAAGAGATGCTACCAGCTGTGTGAATAATCTGAGGGAAAAGCATTCTAAGTACATAGAACTCTTTCATCTATCCACTTTATTCCTCTGAGACAAAATTTGCCAGTTCTCTTGGGGAATTGGTCTACAACCTTACAAGCAGTAGGTCTTTTACAATACAATGCAAGGCTTTCAAGGTCCCTACAAGAGTAGTGATAGTCAGCTTCATTTGCAACCCAAAAGGGGAGTAAATAAAGGAGGTGGGGTCAAATCAGGGCTGGAATAAATCAGAAAGGGAATTTATGTGCTCAGAATATATCCTTATAAATGGTTAGGTGAAATGTTATGAGTTTACCATAAATATGCTCAAACTACAATCTTATAGGTGGTTAGGTAAAAGAGTCTATAAGTCACTACAATAAAACTGCCTTTATTTTCCTATGTTGCCATTCTCTGGCAGGGCGGGAGGAAGAGTACTCAATAGCTAGGTAACTTGCATCACAACTTGAAGCACCAGGTGCTTTTTGTTCTAAGTAAGTTTGTTCTAAGTAAGTTGCCCTAGCATGCCACTTGGGCTGTGAGAGAAAGGGAGATCTGAGCTTAATTTGCACAAGAAACAAAGCTATGTACCTAAGGTCTACCTGGGACAGGCATTGTCTCCATATGGGTGTTTACCTTAATTCAAGGACCTCAGGAGCCCAGCTATTCCATCTGCCACTTGTCCTTGGATGCTTTGTCTGGAGCTGGCCCTGGGTTTGGATGCTTGCTAAAGGTGATAATTGTGGAACGTAGACATCTAACTCAAATGCTAAAAAAGGAGCAAAAGTCCTGGAGGCAGAAAACCTTGTCTACATGACTGTATCTAAATACCTTAAATGTATATGCCCCAAAAATGATCCATCCACACTGTTAGAAGTTCTTGGGGAAGCTATAAGAGCACATATGAAATTCATAGCAGGAAACAGCTGATACATTAAATGCCAAATAACACTAAATACTCCTTGAGACCTGGCTTTCCTGTGGAAGAATTCCTTGATTCTTCCAGATATAGCTTTACCTTATTCAGCTGAATTCCTATTTCATATTCCTGTAGCTCATGGCAGTACACATTTTTAGCATGCCCACATGCATGCTTGCTTGGTATGTGTGTGTGTGTGTGTGTGTGTGTGTGTGTGTGTGTGTGTGTGTGTGAGCACATGCACACAGGCATGTATGTGTATTTTCATGTGTGCACAGATGTGTGTGGAAGCCAGAGGTCAACCTCAGGTATCTTTCCACAGGAGCTATCTACCTTGTTTTTTAAGACAATGTCTCTCATTGGGACCTGAGGTTCACTGACTAAGTTAACCTGGCTCACCAGAAGCCCCTGGGGGATCTTTCTCTGCCTCCACAGCACTGTGATCACAGCAGAGTGTCACCACGCCCAGACTTTTACACAAGAACTATAGATTGAAGTCCCCAGCACATGCTTGTGTTGAAAGCACATTACCTACTGAGCCGTCCTCTGTTAACCCCTTCTCAACACATTCATAATGAAACTGTACAGTAATTATTTTCTGTATATCATCTAAAAGTATCTATTGATTAGTTAGGTTTGTTGTTTATGCCTACAGATACTAATTCTGTTGTTTAAAATCTTTGGAGAAAAAAAACACTCAGTTTATTTTGAGAAATATTACTAAATGCTCTGCTTAGACTTAAAGTTTTATGGCAGATAAATACTTGAACTAACTCTTAACATTCAAAGATAAGTCTGAAGATCAGAGAGTAACCAGAGAAAGAGTGAATGATCTTCAAGGATTGGCATGGATTGAAAGTTGTATTGATGATTTTAGGACAGAGCAGGCACTGGCCATCATCCTTACATCTTGCCAGTATACTGAGGATATTCCCATTCTTTTATTCACATTACCAACCTCACAGGGGTGAAGTCTGAATAGCAGGTATTAATGGGTTACTTTGGAATGGATCATTGCCAAGCTGACTACATATTTCCGTGGTGTTGATTAATTGATAAGAGACATTCTTGGTTAGTAGACTCCAAAGGTTTCATCACAACACTGAAAGGTGTGAGGACACAGGGCTTTGATAAGCTGAAGTGTGTATTTCCACAGCCAAGATATTTTTTCTGATGCAAATCCTAGTTGGATAGCTAATAGAGTTCCCACTTCCATTTTCATTCTCTATTGAAACACTAACTAATACATACTTTGTGCATATGTATTAAAGTTTCCAGGTAAGTTTTGCCTGAAGGTTACATTGTCTCATATTCATTGCTTATCCCTGTTATATTCATTTTGTCTAGATTTATTATTTAACTACAAGATTTTTCTTAGAATTCTCTTGTAAACTGACATTACAATTTATATCACATTTTCTGATGCAAAATCCCAGACAAATATGAAACTATATAAACAAACACATATTTAAATATATTTCTATCTATCTATCTATCTATCTATCTATCTATCTATCTATCTATCTATCTTCCAGGACAGATTAAGTAGTGCCTATGATAAACCCCACATGTTTTCATGGTTGTGCCTGAAACAAATAACAATTACAGACTGACAAGACATTAACAGCTGTCATAGAATTAATATGATTAGTCACTGATCAAGATGCACATCTCCTGTCTTCTTGATTTATGAACTGAAGGGCAACTAAGAATTTCTACTTCATATACTCAGTGACAATTCATACATTGCAGTTGCTCAAATCTGAATGTGTTGTTGAGGCTAATTCTATTCAACTAGACCATGATAAATGAGGGTTGTACACAATGGAGTTTTGCTTACCTGCATTATCTACTGAAGGACTACCGCTGTCTAGACACTGTATTTTCATCTAATTCACAGTTGAAAATGCAGAGTACTGTATCAATCAAGTATGAATTTATACTATGTGATAAATCTCTCCTTTTCAGATAAACACCAGGACCCAGTTCTCATTTTAGTTATAACGCATCAATTGAGAATGTGTTCCAGTTGCTCAAATTGAGATATCTGATCAATTCAAATCAATAGAGAACAGCAATTATTTTGGAAAAGTTTGTGTCTAGTGAATTTGTGATCAGAATAGGATTACTTCCCTTTAAAATGTTCCTTTGTCACCCATATACAAAACACGTGTTTTAAAATTGCTGAAAACTCACCTTAGTGCTATGATTCAAAGATCTAAGTTTTGATGCTCATCTTTGTCATCTATGACTGACTACTGAGCATTCTTAGGCTCTTCCCAACCCGGCACTGAGAGTGCTCAGCACTGACTCTTTGTTTTCCTACTCCTTTGTGTAGCATAATATGTGTCAGAATAAGTTCTACCACACTGGTTCATTCAAACTATCCAAGCATATGGACTTTAAAACTATAAATACTACACAAAATGAAAGTGTGACTTCTCTAACCTGGAATTCTATGGACATGGAGCATGGGAAGCACTCGGTATCTACGGACGAACTCAGACTGTGTCTGTCCCACATGGGAAGCATTCGGTGTCTACGGACGATCTCAGACTGTGTCTGTCCCACATGGGAAGCACGCGGTATCTACGGACAATCTCAGACTGTGTCTGTCCCACATGGGAAGCACTCGGTATCTACGGACGAACTCAGACTGTGTCTCTCCCACATGGGAAGCACGCGGTATCTACGGACGATCTCAGACTGTGTCTGTCCCACATGGGAAGCACTCAGTGTCTAAGGACGATCTCAGACTGTGTCTCTCCCACCAGGACAGGCAATTTCAGTGTATTTGTCTTCATTCTGCCTTTTCCAGTGTGAAGAACAATTTCTCTGGTGGGAAAATAAAGGCCAGGTGGAGTCAAGTATTCCGTTGCTGTGCTAACACTGTGCGATCTTCCGACACAGTGGGCCTGACCCGGCTCAGCAGGCTCACCTGGCCTTATACATAGCCTAGAACCCAATTTCTGCCTCTGAGCTGATTTAACAGTCTTTAGCATTTTCTGCACTTTGATCTCCATTCTACTGAAAATAGCCTCTTTGGCCATGCAACGCACACTTCCCTTTTGACTGTAACTTAGGAGCAAACACCATTAATTTCAGTGCTGACTATTCCCATCTTAAACCGTGATTCCTTCAGAGAACATGATCATGGAATTATCTATTTGTACTTCTGAATCATTTTGGAAAATTGACATCCTAACATCTGTGTGCAGATACCATGTAATCTCTCGCTTTTACAGCTTGTCCATAGTGGCTATATGTATTTTACTGTCAAGAATGAAGAGGCATGCAAAATTAGATTAATATTCTCCATTCCTAACTAGAAGTGGAAAATCACAACACTTATCTTCAGTTAATAGTCACCTTCTTTGGTTGACATTCTGTTCTTTGCCCCTATCTTTTTGCCCATCCTGTCCCTGTTTTTACCCATCAACCACCAGCTTCCTAGTTTTATCTTCACGTTGAATGTATTCTGTTACCCTCCCCACCACACATGTTGAGCCTCATCACCCCCATAGTTGTTTCCTAGTCTTCATCCACAACCATTCCCATGTACATATGTAGAAAATATAGAAACAAATATAGAAAAAAACGCATATATTATTGATATTATTGAAAGAATACGTGCATGGTTAGTCTCTTTGGGTCCCAGGTGCCCATGTCTTTCCTTATGGCTGAATAAAATTCCATTGTGTAAATGCACCATGTTTTCATTATTCATTCGTTAATGGACATCTAGACTCCTTCCATGTCTTTGCTATGTGAATAGAACAGCAGTAACTATCAATGCACAGGTATCTCGATGGCATACTATGGATTCCATTTGGGCATATGAACAGAAGTGGTACAGCCCGGTCAGAGGGACTTCTACACTCATTTCCACAGCGTCTCCATCAGCACTGACAGAGGACTGCTATTAGAGTTTGAGTGTTTAAGCTTCTTCTTTAAGACTCTGTCTTCTTTACCAATTCTCTCATGCCTTGCAGACCTACCAGATGAATGCTTCAGCAGAGGGGTGTGCAGTGGAACTCCTGCTGTGGCCTCTTCTGGTTAAATGATAGTGAAGTCTCTACTACGGCACATTTCACCTGTGCTAGTGACTTCAGAGAGCTATGTGGGACTATCTTGTCCTTGTTTCCTTAGATTACACACCTTCCTCCTTCCTACTTTATAAAAGATATCTCCTTGTAAGTTGAGCTCTCATTTTTTATTCTTAACTCTTATCTTTTTCCTTTTATTGAAAATACACTTTTCTCACATAATATATCCTGATAGCTGCTTCACCTTCTTCTACTTCCAGTTCCTCCCCGTCTCCTCTCCCACGCGGACCCAATCCCTTTCTGTGTCTCATTAGCAAAAAACAGGCATCTAAGAGATTATAATAAAATATAACAAAATAAAATACAATACGATAAAAAAAAGCCCTATCACTTTGGAATTGCACAAGACAAACCAACAGAAGGAAAAGAGTCCAAGAGGAAGCACAAGAATCAGAGACCCACTTGTTCTCACACTCAGGAATCCATTAAAAACACTAAACTGGAAGCCATGATATAAATTCAGATGACCCTGTGCAGACCTGTGCAGGCCCAGGGCATGCTGCCCCAGTCTTTATGGATTCATTTAACCTTTGCTAATGTTGATTTAAAGGGCATTGTTTTCCTGGCATCCTTCATCCAGTCTGGCTCTTAAATTCCTTCAGCTCCCTCCTTCCTCAGGCATTCCTTAAGCTCTTAGGGGAGGGATTTGGTGGAGACACTCAATTTACAGCTGAGTATTCCAAGGTCTCTTACTCTCTGTATAGTTCTAAGTGTGGGTCTCTCTATTTGTTCCCACATGCTGCAGAAAGAAGCCTCTCTGATGATGGCTGAGCAGAGGCATCTGTGAGTATAGCAGAATGCCATTAGGTGTGGTTTTATTGTTACATTTATTATTTTGTTTTAGAACAGCAGTGTTTAGCTTGCCATAGATTCTTGGAAAATCTAGTCTCTGGGTCTTGGTCACCCAAGAAAGTGTTGGGTAGGAGTTACATCTCCTGGAATGAATCTTAAGTCTGATCAGATATTGGATTGTTATTCCCACAGCTTTGTGTCACCATTTCTCCAACATATCTACCAGAACACCCTTGTTGATAACAGGGTTTGTGCCTGGGTTGGTTTTTATTTATTTCTTTTGGTAGTATGCAAAGTAGCTTCCTGTACCAAAGATACTAGAACTTACAACTTAAGGGTAAAGTCTCTATTAAGGCACTAGCTCAGCCTCTCCATGTTCAATAAGTTGTATAGCTGTTGTCTCCGGAATGGGGTCTTGCTGTCAGTTTGTGCCACTCCACGTTACAGCCACAAAATAGCAGGACAGGAATTCTGTAACTCATGAGACACGCAACTTGGATATTTGTGATCCATTGATAGTGGCAAGTGTGATACTCTCATTTTTAAGTAGAAATGAGTGATTTTATTTCAAGGCCACACTGCCTTTTCATGGCAAATGGCAAAACCTAGTCTGGAGAGTGGATTTGCTATTGCTCATTCCAGTAATTGCTTCCCATTACTCTGAATATTGCTTTTAGATTTATTGACAGTAGCTACTTTGTCTAAATTGTTGTTTTGTTGATAGATGGACCCTTTCTTCCCTTAGGGCATTTAAATGGCTTCCTGCTTTTATTAACTTGGTATATATAAACCCATCAAAGCACTTACCTCTGTAAACCATTGCTCTCTTCTCCAAAACTCTGGAGGAAGGCAGCAGGAGCTGGAATCCACCTGAGCAATGCTGACCATTCAAGAGGACAGGGCACAAAAACACTGGGCTACTTCTAATATGTGATTTTGGTTTGCTTATTTGTTGAGATGAGTTTCATGTAGCTTAGACTATATTTGAACTCAATATGTTTCAGAGGATGACCTTGAATTTTCTGATCTGCCTGCCTCTACCTCCCAAGTTCTGTGAGTACACGTGTGCACCACCACACCCAATATATGTACCACATGCCCAATTCATACAATGTTGGGGATTGAGCTCCCAAGATAATAGTTGATAAATTCTGCAGCATAGAAGATGGTTAAGGAAATCAAGGAAATCACTATTTTGCTGCATGAATTTTAATATGATGCTAAAGAAGATTAGAGGTAATCCCAAATCATTAAATGGAACATTAAATTCTTGGTAGCACTTGGATATGATGCATTTTTAAATAAGTTTTGACATTTGTGTGAATTTGAAGACAAAGCAGCTGGCATGATCAAAATCATGATTGGAAGAACAGCTGCAAAAATAATCCTAAATTGTCTGCAGTGCTAACCAAGGTTCTCACTTCCATGCATTTTTACCATCTATCATCTATTTCACCAACGGCACCACGCTTTCTAACTGTGATAGATATATATATATATATATATATATATATATATATATATATATATATATATATGTATGTATATAATAGATGCCATTATTATTCATTATAATTGTTTGTAACACAGTCACATTTCATCATAAAGGTTTTAGTTTATTTACAGGAAGAAATGATCACTTGTACATACTTCCCTTTGCCTCTTGTAGGTATCAATTTTTCTTTCAAATGGCTACTGCTAACTCCCATGGGAATTTGTGAAGAAAAAAATAAAGCTACCATTCTAGTGAATACAGCGACTTCTCTAACTTCACTTCCTGTCTGGCTCATTGAACAACCGTCCAGTTGTACATAGAGTAGTTACCAGGATGGATGCTGTAACCCCTGAAACATACATGATGAATGTCTAAACATGCACCATAACTACCAAACCCTGAGTCTTTAATGGCTCATGGCTGTATTCAACCTCTGACTGATTTATGAGCTAACAGCTATTGGTCGATCTTAATCTCATGGATACTTGTTGCATATAAATTTGAAAATCTAATGCTAAATTGAGGAGTGCAGGAACTTGGCTGCACTCAATGCACTTCTGCTCTCCAGCATTAAATGAAATAGCACAGAGGCATGACTACCAAGCGCTGTGGATCATGTAAGTTTGCCTGAAATAAATGGCTCCCCTGCAGCTTCACCTCCTTTGGCTTCTGAAACAACAGGGCTTATGCTCCTGCTTGTGAAGGAAAGATCAACAGAGCACCACTGCACTCAACACTGCTTGACTGTGCGTGCTATTCACCTAGTTATCCTCTCACTAAGAGAGAACTTTCATCCACAAGGACATGGCAGGGAAGGAGGGATGCTGGATTAGCCATTTCTGTCAAATGTCAAGTGTGCAGCACTCACAGCCATCTAGTGTGGGTCATTATACACTGTCACAGGGAGGAGAACTCTATCCATTGTTTAATTGGATAATATGGCTACCTTACCTTTTATGCATACAGTATACTTCAGGAGCATAATAATTTATAGTGTTCTAAGTCTTTCTAGGTGGTAAAACCTGCTGAAAGCTTTTAGCTGTTTATCTAATGATCTAAATTATGCCTTTTTTTTTTTTTTTTTTTTTGGTTTTTCGAGACAGGGTTTCTCTGTGTAGCTTTGCGCCTTTCCTGGAACTCACTTTACCGTCCAGGCTGGCCTCGAACTCACAGAGATCCGCCTGGCTCTGCCTCCCGAGTGCTGGGATTAAAGGCGTGCGCCACCACCGCCCGGCTTAAATTATGCCTTTTAAAATGAAAGCTGGCTTAATCAGCCTCACTTCACAAACCTGAGGTGCAGTTTTTTAAATTCCTTTTATTTGCTACTCACATATTTCTTACTACCTTCTTCTACTTGACTCTTCCCAGCTCTAATCTACCACCTGACATCTGAGGAAACTTGAGAATAGTGTTGATTCTTAATATGTGTCAGTTAAGAAAAGGCTTGCCAAACACTTGAATATCAAAGAAAAAATGCATAAACCTCATCAAAGATTAATTTTTGTGTTTTCAAACATCTTATGAACAGACCCAGATGATTCAATTAACTACAAGTCTGTAGACAAGAGTTGAAACAATGGATTCTCATGGTAATGAGGTTAGTTTTAGGTGGTTACAGATTTTTTTTTTGGTTCCAAATGCTTGCATTACTTGCATTATTTCTCACATCAAAATACATAAGTATATAGATTCAATGTGTATAAATGTAACTGACATGGATTGCTTTGGGGGTACCAAAACACTGCCTTCTTTGCATGTTTCACTTAATAATTTACAGAGTTAATGGGTAGTTAGTGACCTTGTCCTTCAGTAAACAAACTGGAATTTGCAGCCTGGATTCATTAGTTCAGGAGAATAGCGCACTGATAATTATTTTCCAGGACATGCTTCAAAGCAACAGATCTGCAAAGCAACAGCAAGATCCAAATGTTTTTAAATACGACATGTGGAAATCAGAACTAAGGAGTACATGTGTGTTGTATGGGCTCTCTTAGAAAGAAAGAAAACTGTTTGGTTGTAGGATCTGTTTTTCCTGCCAGTTTCCTGTTTTAGCAATCCAGGCTAAAGAAATTATTAGAACACAGCTTTCATCAAACATGACACAGCTTTTGATATCACTGTATTTTATTTTAAAATTAGGTTTATTGATTTTATTGTGTATGTGGGAGTGTGTATACATAGGTGTGTGTGTGCGTGTGCGTGTGCGTGTGCGTGTGCGTGTGTGTGTGTGTGTGTGTGTGTGTGTGTGTGTGTGTGTGTGCCATGATATGCAAGTGGATGTCAGAGGACAACCCAAAGGAGTCAGCTCTCTTTCTCTACCCTGTGAGTTCCAGGGATCAAACTCAGATCATCAGGCTTGGTAGCAGGCACCTTCAGCTGCTGAACCGTCCTCCTGGACCTATCTTTATTTTTTAAGAAATGTGTTGTGCGGAAAGATACTGGGATAAGCCCAAGGCCCCATGCAAGCTCAGCAAATATTCTAACAGAACATCTTCATGAACAGATGTGTTAGAAGCCTAAGAATTGTCTCCCTCACCATTGTCTCTTCTTATTATAGCAAGAAGGGGATGGTCTAGAAATAAAGGGAGGGCAGGGATGCTATCACAGATCCATCCTTTCTTCTCCTAGATGGCATTTTTCAGATATTGCTAAAGATAACACATCCAGGGAGGGCTGGAAAGAAGGCCTTGCTGTATACTGGATGTTCTTCATAATATTTTCTGGTAGATGGAGAAAAAAACAAATTTTTTTTTTATTTAAAAGGCTAGTGATTTAAGAAATAAAATCTGCATCTGCTATACATAGAAACTGAAAGAAACTGATTAAGAGTGCCAAGGATAAGGAAAGTAGTGCCCTGAGCTATCTTTTCTGATTTAGATGTTTAAATTCAAATGATTTCAAATTAGACACTAACCGATAGCAAGTTGGTCTGTTGCTAAATATAGGGACTCAACTAACTTTGAGTAGCTCTTATCTGTGTTAACAGGTGCACAAGAGAGAAAAAAAGAAGTGGATGGAGCCATCCTTTAACATCTGGATAGGATACTTAACTTGTATTCCTCACAAAGTAGTCTGATTGCTTTTTATCTCGGTTTCTAGTTTTTGACAAGGTTTTTTTTTTTGTATTAAAGTCATGCATGCAACACAATTACTTAAAGCTCTGTTACATATGAAATATTTATAACTGTCAACTTCCTGTGGTATTGGTTACATAAACTGCATGTCTTAAAGAGGGCTTACTAGTAATTTCCAGATACATTTCAGTGGGGCTGGCCTGTCAGATGGAACTACAAAGGCTGTTCACAGTGAGCTTCCCGGCATTTGCTCTCTTTGCTTGCTAACATTGATAGAAACCCATCAGAGAGTTTGGGAAGTGACCTCGCAAGACGCTTGTCCTTGGGCAGAAGAAAGATTGTCCTTGGTTCCTTCTTGGTGTGAGGTCAGGGATGTCAGAAGGGAACCTGTTTCTCATATCTCTCTTTCCCTAAAGAAGCTTGTCTTCTGAGCATCTATACTGAGCACATGTCCAAAACTGAGAGAAGGCACCTGAGCATCTTATGTGTGAATCAGCTGGACTGAACATGTCCTATTTCTGCCATCAGTCCCATTAAAAATGTCTTCCAGAATATCAGTTTGATGGGGTCCTATTTCTGAGGACCCATTTCTGCTATATAGGAGTTCTGTCTTTACTATTTTGAGTGAGCACTTATGAATCTATAATAAAACACCCTTCTAAACTATCTTCCAATTGACCATGATTTTTATTCTTTTAATTCACAAGACAAAATGCATGGGACACTGACTCAGTGGAAATTTATGTGACCATAAGTGGCTGGCACCCAGACTCCTGCATTGCAGAACATCTGAGGTAAGAGAGGATATCTCTGTCAACTCAAAGACACCCAATTTTCCATGGTTGGAAAATCTATGTGGTAATCTTTATACTATCATTATGATTTTTAAGAAATTGTTTAAATAATCCACTATAGTTATGGAAATTCATTATTCATAAGATATATTTTAATATACTTAAGAAATAAAAGGAAATTTTTAGAAGTCTGAAGATTTTCCAGAGAAAAATTGAGGAGTATTGTTTAAGCTTTTATCATATCAGTGATTCATCAGTGACTGATAGTATTTGAATTTAAAGTTAGGGCTCTGGGGCTGGCAATTTAGTTAAGTGGTAGAGCAGTTTTGTCACTCAGGAAAACCCCCAATCTCCAGTACTCACAAAGTAAATACCAATGCAAGCCTCAAATGAGTGTGCAGATAACATAAGTACCTTGAATTGCCAGGATCCTCAGGACCCTCAATTTCTCTGCAACACTAACTTCTAATGGCAATTAGTCAAGGAAGATGAGAAAAAAACTTAAGGAGAAAGTTTATGAGATACTATCTTGTAATCTAATATATCATAGAGGTGTGACCTATGTAAATTATTGATGAAACCAGAGTGAAATGTAAATTACTATTATGGAAGAATACTAAATTATCTAGGATGTCTGAAGCTACCACTCATGGATGTTGTAAGTCCATGCTGATTACAGGCCTCTGCTTCTACCCTTCCCTCCTCTCCCCTGTTCTCCTTTCCTTCTCCTCTCTGACCCTCCAAAGCACCTCTTTATTTGCTTCTTCTACTTTCCTCTCCCTCCCCTCCTCCTCTCCACTTCTTTCTGCACGTCTCCTCTCTCCTCCCCAGCCCCTCAACTCTACTCTTTCACTCTTGTCTTTCCATTTCCTCCCTCTCTCCATTTCCTCCTGCTGCTCCTCCTCCCACTCTTCCCTCACTCCTTCCATTTCTTACTTCCTTGGATGTCAATTATTTTAGTTTAAAAATCTTGAAATAGGCTGAGCATGATGGTGCACATCTTTAATTCCAGCACCTGGGAAGCAGAAGGAGGTGGATCTCTGAGTTCAAGGCCAGTCTGGTCTACAGAGTGAGTTCCAGGACAGCCAGGACTGCATGGAGAGATCCTTTCTCAAACAAAACAAAATCTTGTAATGATTTTTATCACTTCACTTTCAATAATCATAATGCCCTCAAGTAAAAACCATCAATGATAACCTTTCCTACAGTCAAGTCCACAACTCACAATTTCCAAGACTTCATAAAGAATATTGTGCCAACATACCTATTAGAATGTCTAAGATTAAAAACACTGATGACAGCTTATGTTGGAGAGAGTGTGGAACAAGGGGAACATTCCTCCACTGCTGGTGAGAGTGCAATCTTGTACAGCCACTCTGGAAATCAATATGGAGGTTTTTCAGAAAATTGGGAATCAACCTACCTCAAGACCCAGCAATACCACTCTTGGGCATATACCCAAAAGATGCTTAACCATACCACAAGGACACTGGCTCATCTATGTTCTAGCAGCATTATTTGTAATAACCAGAACCTGGAAACAAGCTAGATGCCCTTCAACTAAAGAATGGATAAAGAAAATGTGGTACATTTAAACAATGGAGTACTACTCAGCTGTAAAAAGCAATGACATCATGAAATTTGTTAGGTGAATGGATGGAACTAGAAAAAGTCATTCTTAATGAGGTAACCCAGACCCAGAAAGACAAACATGATATGTACTCACTCATAAGCAAAGCAAAGATAAACAGGCTTCAATCCACAACCCCAGAGAAGTTAGGTAAAGAGGAGGAGCCTAAGAGGGACACACATGGATCACCCCAGGAAGGATTTTGGTTAAGACCTCCTGGGTAAACTGGGAGTGGGGCAGAGGGGAGGGGATGGAGGGTGGGAACATGAGGAATTGAGACGGCCAAGTTGGGGGAGGGACTGAGAGGGATAGAAATGAAAGAGATATATTGATAGGGGGCCATTATGGGGTTAGGGAGAAACCTGGTGCTAGTGAACTCCCTAGGAACCCACAAAGATGACCCCAGCTAAGACTCCTAGCAATGGTGGAGAGGGTGCCTGGACTGGCATTCCCCTGTAGTCAGATGGGTGACTACCCTAATTGTCATTATAGAACCTATATCCAGTGACTGATGGAAGCAGATACAGAGACCCACAGTCAAGCACTGGGCTGAGCTCCTGGAGTTCAGTTGAAGAGAGGGAGGATGGATTATAGGAGCAAGATGGGAGGCCAAGGTCATGATGGGGAAAACACAGCTGACCTGAGCTACTGGGAGCTCAGGGACTCTGGACTGACAGCCAGGGAGCCTGCATGGGACTGAACTAAGCCCTCTAAATGAGGGTGACAGCTGTGTGGCTTGATCTGTTTGTGGGGCCCCTAGCAGTGGGACCAGGACTTATCCTAGGTACATGAACTGGCTTTTTAGATCCCATTCCCTATGGTGTGATGCCTTACTCAGTCTTGATGCAGTGGGGAGGGTCTTGGTCCTGCTCCAACTTGGTTTGCCAGACTGTGTTGACTCCCCAAGCGAGGCCTTAACCCCTATGAAGAGTGGATGGGGGTGAGGTGGGGAGAGATGGGGATGGGAGAAGGGGAGGCAGGGTGAAGTGTGGTTGGTATGTAAAATGAAAAGTAATCTTTATAAAGGTAATAAAAAAAGAATATTGTGCCAATACCCTGCTGTTTTTATTACTATTTATCTGTAGCAGAGCTTGAAATCAGAGATGGTGATACCTCTGGAAGTTCCCTTATTGCATAGGATCGTTTTAGCTATCCTGGGTTTTTGTTTTTCCATATGAAGTTGAGTATTGTTATTTCAAGGTCTGTAAAGAATTGTGGAAATTTGGTGGGGATGCATTGAGTCCATACATTGCTTTTTGGAAGAAGGCCATTGTTACTATGTTAATCCTACTGATCCATGAACGTGGGAGACCCTTCCATCTTCTGATATCTCCTCCAATTTCTTTCTTCCAAGACTTGAAGTTCTTGTCATATAGGTCTTTCACTTGCTTGGTTAGAGTTACATAAGATATTTTATATTATCTGTGGTTATTGTGAAGGGTGTTGTTTCCCTGATTTCTCTTTCTGCCCATATATATATATATATTTGTTTTCAGTTAATCTTGTATCCAACCACTTCCCTGAAGGTATTTATCAGCTATAGGAGTTCCCTGGTAGAATTTTTGGGGATGCTTATGTAAAGTATCACATCATCTGTAAACAAGCCAGGGGGTCAAAATCATCAGGAGGAAACCCACAGAAATAAGTAACTTGGGCTCATAGAAAATCACAGAGTCTGGACCAATAGCTAGGAAGTCTGCATGGGACCAATCCAGGCCCTCCACATGTGTGTGACAATTGTGTAGCTTGGTCTACATATGGGACTCCTAGCAGTGGGAGCAGCACCTATTCCTAACACTTTGGCTGGCTTTTAGGAACCTATTCCTTATACTGGGTTACCTTGCCGAGACTTAATACAAGGGGAGGAGCTTAGTCCTACCTCAACTTGATATGTCATGCTTTGTTGACACCCATGGGAGGCCTGCCCTTTCTGAACAGAAACAGAGGAGGAATGGATTGGGGGTGGGGAGGAGGGAGGGAAAACTGATAGGGATGGAAAATAAATGAATGGAAGATAGATGATTTTCTATCTTATCAATCCAATGTTAAAATGTCCATCACATCACTGACTTGCTGTAGAAATCTCAGCTGTTGCCCTGTGTCTGTCTTGAGAGGTCACATTCCAATGACACTGTGTCATCCTCATTTCCTATCTTATGTCAAAATTTGGCATTCCATAGTTGTACAACTTTATATTCCCATGAAAGCTTCAGAAAGAAATGCTGGCTGTCCATAATTGATTTTTGAATATAAATGCAGATCTTTTATTCATCCTTATTGCTTTTCATCTTGTTGGAGTTGGTCCCTTTGCTCCAACCTGTCAGATTAACTTTGAATATATACTAATTTCTATGGAGCATTGCTTATATCCCCTGCCTTATCAACAGAGTAATAGATAAAAAGTTATAAAATGTTATGTATGTTTAAAGTAGAAACAGAATGATTTAGAGCCAGCCAACTATACCTCTCTCCAACCATTAGTCAGTCAATACAATGATTACATTTTAAACCAATCAGTTGGGTTCTTGAAACTTGTACTGTGATGAACAAAAGCATCTTAGAAAATGATCAACAGTAGTGATTTGTTTTGAACCAATATAAATCAGAAAAGCAAACAAGGTATAGATGATCACATGTATATGACTGCCTTGTCTTTATAAAGATTTTTTTTTTCCAAATCTGCTTGGGCAGACTTGGATGATCTGGGTCTATTGTGTTAGAGTCTTAAAAGTCTGTGAATAGAGGCTGGAGAGATAGTCCAGGCATTAAGGGTTCTTGTTGCTCTTGCAGAAGACCCTGGTTCAGATACCTACATTGCAGCTCATAACTGCCAGTAAAATCAGTTCCAAGGTATCCAATGTTCTCCTCTGACTTCTATATGAACTCCTGCAGCTCTATGGTGCATGTGTTCCAGGCAAATACCATACACATAAAAACAAATAAATTAAAAAACAAAGACAAACACCTATTCAGGATTATAATCGTCCTAAAACACAGAGGAATATAAAACAGAAGATGAGCTACTTCCCATGACCCCGTAAAGCAGATGCACAAAGGTTATTACTGTATTATCTACTGTTTGCATTTGAGCCAACGACATATTTATTTATGTGGTGACTTGAACTGGCACAATTTAGTTTCATATTTTCCATTTAGAAAAAAAAATATTTCATATCATTCAACAGCATCCTATCTGCATAGGAAATATGGCTAAAATATGGTAAAATTTATGAGTATGAGTCAGAGATACACATTTATACCTTGTCTTTGTCATGTACTAGCAGTGTGAACCCATGTCTCTATGCTTCAGTATTCTCTATGAAATGAAGATCTTAGTACCTCCTGCTGGCTTGTTAGGAGGATGAGAAGAGGTAGCACATCTCTGTTTCAAAAGAAATTGGTTTGTAGGACCAATTAATAATTAAAATATTCACCAATTATTTAGCAGTTTTATGCCAAGGTTATGATTTACATACATATTAAAATTCAATTTTCATAAACTTGAAGATAAAGATCATTCTTGTTTCACAGGCGAGAAAACAAAGATGAGTTGTATCCAGGTCCACAGAGACAGGAAAGGTGGGGCAAGTTTTGACTTTAGAGCTGACTGACTCAAAATGACACCATCCCCCACGGACCTTTATAGTAAGATCATATTCTTCCCACAGAAGAAAATGGACACTAACACTGAATGGCTACTAAATTAGACATTATATTACTAGGAAGAGCTCAATATTAATATCTATTATCAGGAGTTATGGACAAAAGCTTGACTTATTAAACTGTGTAGATACAGTTTTGTTTTCCTCCTGGATGTTCCTCAGCCCCTTAGCCTTTTGGGGAGGAGAGTATCTTCTCCACTTCGCATAGCTCTGGTGCCACTGTGAGTGGAGGTATATATTCTAAACTTGAACCACGCACCTCAAGTGCCTAGGTAACATAACAGCAGAAAGTTCTTACTTATTCTTCTTTCAAAGTGTTTTCTTCTTCACTTTTGTTAACAGGATTGTTCTGTGGTCTTAGCTCTCAGCTTTCTTTTCTGTACAGCATGGGAGAGCAACTAATCAAACAGAATCTGGGATAAGGGCTAACAACGAGAATGGTGCAGCAACACAGGATTGTGACACACATTACATCGGCCCCCTGGCCTGTCTGAGACCACAGACTCACAAATTCCTTTCGAAATGCTCAATAGTCTAACCTGATCTGCATTCTATTCATGGGAGACTGAAAGTGTTCTAAATAGTCTCCTCTTTCTCAAAATTCTTATGTTTCATCTTTCTTTCTTGGCCATACACAAGGGATAATGCTTTTCCCGGAAGCCATGCAAGTGCCATGTGTGAGATACCTCCTCCGAGTTGTTGGTCTGGGTGTCTCATAGACACCCCCCAAAACAAACAAACAAGCAAACAAAAACAGGAAACAAAAAACAAAACCAAACAATACAGGACATTGCTCTTGGTTTTACCCACTGGAACTTGATGGTAAGACATTTTTGCTAAAGATACCTGATGATTTGCTCACAGGACAAGGAGAAATCAAGTTGGTACTGACTATGAAGCTTCCACCCTGCTGGTTGGCTCATCAATAGGTACTAAGCAGGAGGCTGGGAGAGAAAAGTCATCAACATGTTTACCCAGCTGTGAACCTTGTGAACCACAATGATGGCCAGCATGGCAAGATTTTGTAAATGTTATGGGAATAACCATCTGCTTTCTGATTGGGTATTAGGCTTGTTCTACAGAGGAGACTCATGCCTGGTACTATAACTGTGACCCAGAACCTACGGCTCAGCTTATGGGCCACAAGGGTGAAACTACTGTATTGCTAAACATGCCGGTATGATTGGGCCTTCTATTTTTATCTTACACCCGTAGATCAGTGTAGCTCTCAGACTCAATCAGAGAAGGTTCTTCGTGCAGTGGACACAGGTTAATGCAGAAACTCACAACTGGTTAAAGCCCAGAGAATAAAGAGCCTGGAGTGGACAGACATAAACAGAATGTCCATATCACATTCCCTCCACAAGCTTAAGGACCGTCACAGAAGAGGGAGTGGGAAAATTAGAGCTAGAACTTAGGAGGACCAGAACAAACCTGTCTTTTTGTCAAGGCGGGACCTCTGTGCTCATGAACTCAACTGTAGTTGAGGTTGTTTACACAAGACCTGGATAAGACCAAGCCAAGACAAATTCTGGCATAGAACAGCAGCGGCTTCCATGCCTAAGTCAGAAGTATCGACAATGATGGCTTCTGAGGAAGGAAGTGAGTCAGTTTTCTTTAAGAGTGCTGCCCCCGGCAGGTCAACAACACTCTGGTGGACAGCTTTACGCCCAGGAACATATGAACAGCACAGATCACACTCAGTGGGTCAGTGGGTTAAAAGTAAGTGTGTGTGTGTGTGTGTGTGTGTGTGTGTGTGTGTGTGTGTGTGTGTGTGTGTGTGTAAGGGGGATGGAGTGTAGAGAGATGACTCAGTAGGTCAGAGTACTGGCTGCTCTTCCAGAGGACCTGGATTCAAGCACCACACCACGAGATAGCTCAAAATTGTCTAACTCCAGTTCCAGGGGATACTATACCCTCTGTTGTCCTGTGAGAACACTGCAAGCAAATAGTACACAGACAAGCATTCAGGCAAAACACTCACACAAATACAAATAATAAATAACCATTTTAAAGAGAAGATATAAGTGGTGAGGGGGCAGGTAGGGGTTGGATCTGAGAGGAGTTGAGGGGAGTCATTGTGGTAAATAATATCAAAGTACATTGTATGAATGAATGAATGAATTATTATAAATTCTATATTCGAAATAAATAAATATGTCCCAAACTTAAATTTTGTCCTGAAAGCCAAGACACATCTTTTATTTATTGTTCTGCACATTTAATAACACATTTAACTTAATATTTCAGTTTTTGTTAATGCTCTTGTGCCTTTAGCTCCTTTATTTGGCATTTAAAAAGGTACCAGTAAGTGGCCTATATTATTATTACCCCCAGACAATGACATTAAGGAAGAAAAAAATCATATTTTGATATGAAAAATACAGTTTTAACTCATTTGAATGTTGAGGCTTAAAATACACACCCTTACATTTGAGAAAATGTTTTAATTGCTAAAATTCAGGAAGCTGTGACTGTGATTCTAATTCTTCTTCTGTATGCATTAACTTTTGTCACCATCCTTTTTTTTTAGAATGAGTGAGACAAGTGTCCACAGTGAAACCCTGATCAAGAGTAAGCTGTGATAGGGCTTTGTTTTCTGTATTATACCACTCTGTCCTGCCTTTGTAAATACAAGGACACAGTCATTCAATTTTTGTTCTAAAGCATCACACAAAATAAAGGTGAATTGTCTTCATTCTTATAACTATATTTAAAGTTAATACCCAACTACTCTTCTACTGTGTTAATAAATACAGTAGTCCAAGTCTGATAAACCAATTATGCTTTTAGCACTAGAGAAATTCAACGCCCCTTTCCCAAGCTGTTACACCTGTCTCCATTTATTCTTAATCTCTCTCCATACAACAAGTGACCTGTCATGAATTGCAATAGTATGTGCTACAGCTGACCTCAAGAATGAGCTGGGTTACAGCTGCTCAGCAGTAACAGAAGGTAGTGAGAGTCCATTATGATGGCAGCCATTTTAGCAATCATGTTCTAAAGATGAGGCTTTCCAAGAGAGAAGTCCCGCTCCTTTAGCAGAGTGGGTTATAGAACTTTAAGGAGATAAAATGACAGAATTGCAAAAGATGGAAAACATTACAGAATTGAATGAACTATTCAGAAAGGATTGGTGATGGGAACTTAGTCATCATAATGAAGGAAGCTTCCAAGTGAAAATACAAAGGTGTGAAATAAAAACCTCGCTGGGTGTCAACAATCATGTTGCACATTTCTCTAACGCTTCATCACTGGGTAGTTTCATTGCCAAATTAGCTGACAAATGTCTGCAATGATCATTTGATTTACACATTTCTACTCATTTAGTTAGTTATGTGAGTTAGTTTCACAGTTGTGTAGTTTTGGAGTTCTTTTAGATTAAGGAAATATCTGGAATTGTTTTCTATGGTTATTTTATTTTTTGCCTTTACTTGGTGATTATCCCTAATAAGTATATTTTCCAAACAGATAATGAAAGTCACTCAGCCTTACCTTTTGCAGATGTGCAATGTGATTGCATTGCAACAGCTGGTTATGCCCTTTGTCCCTGAGCAGGTTGCCACAGAGAGGAAAACTTGTTGCCCACTGTCCACTTCACATGTCTATATACTAGCCAACATTGAGAATCAGATAGCTTGAGAAATGCAAACATTTTGGGGTGCAGTGTTGAGCAAATACACATTCTTTCATGGCCTCTGCTTCAGTTCCTGCCTTGAGTTCCTGCTCTTCCTTCCCACAATGGACTGTGATCTAAATTAAAATAAACCCTTTCCTCACAAACTTTCTTTGCCTCGTAGTCTTTCTCATAAGAATAGAAAGCACAGTCAGACAGGCATCAAACCCAAAGCTTCTTGCATGCTAGGCAAGCATTTCATCACTGTGCCACATTGCCAGCCCCAGGAAACCTTTCACTCACGTGGTACTGTGGTTATTATCACAGATCTTTAGTGATTACACAAACATATCTAGAATGAAGTTGGCTGGACTGAGGTTTTCATTCAGAACACCTGATCCATCATTAATCTGTTACAATCTTCATCAAGAACAACTCCTTGTGCTCATTATTTTCCTCCTGTACAAAATTAGATCAATAACAATATTCTGCATCATTGAGTGTGATTAGCTTTTAATTAACGATCTCAACATTTCCAAAGCTGGTAGCTATCATTATCACACTAATATTCATCCACAATTACAGTGTGTCTGAGGCTGTGGCTAGGTGATTTAGACAACAAAAGGTAAAAGAAACAGAGTTTATAGAAGTTAATTAAATAATCTAAAGGATGATGAGGGTATCAACTGGATTCAAGAGTGTTAGTTCTGAGGTCATTCATTCTTTCACTCATGCGCACTCCCTTATTCTAGACCAATGGGGATGGGGATTCCAGTGCATGAAGAGGTTGCAGTAGAATGGCATGTGGCAAGTGATTATTAAGGTTCCCTGCAGAAGTGCTGTGGGAGGGAGGATCCAGCAACAAGAGAGGGGAGTTTAAAGGTTCACCGTGGAGGTAATTTGGAGAAACCCATAGGACCTTGAGAAGCTCACAATGAAACAGCTGGTTCTCTGTTACTTCTGCTCATATCTTTCCTTCCACTTTTGCTCTTGGCTGAGTGGCCCAGATGGCTAGCAGCTGTTAAATTACACAATCATCTCAAAAGTGAAGTAACATTATTTCACTGGTACTCTCCAGTTACTTCTGTACCAAGGAGGTCTCGGTAGGAAGATACAAAACATCCACTCAACCCTTTCTAGTTTTAACAGAGTATTGATTGTAGAGGATATTATAAATTCTAATGTTTATCTAGAGAGTGCCTGATCATTTGTTTTGAAGAGTTTACTTTCTATTTTTAACAGTGTGTGTGTGTGTGTGTGTGTGTGTGTGTGTGTGTGTGTGTGTGTGTGTATGTATTTGAGTACAAATCCATGGAGGCCAGAGGAGGGCATTGGCTCCCTTGGAACTAGAGTTACAGGTAGTTGTAAGCTGCCCAGGGTGAGTACTGAGGACTTAACTGGACTGAACTTGTTTGTGTCCTCTTGTAAAGCAGCGAGTCTCTTAACTCCTGAGCCATCTCTCCAGCCCAGAGTGCTTGCTTATTTATTAAGTGCTTTGACATCTGCTTTCCAGTGATTGTCTTAAAAATACTTTCCCATTAGAAAGTCAAATACATCTTCAGATGATTTTGAGAAATGTCAGTCTCAATTCGAGCCAAGGCTTGCCACCCTTCAGTTTCATGCTGTTTCTACAATATTTTATTGCTTTTCCTCCAAGAAATTAGTAAATTTGGATTAATGAAAAAATTATTCCCATGAAAATAGTAATATTGCAGCATGTTCCTTTGTTTATTGATCTCTTAGATATTTTAAAATTTAAATTGGTTATTTAGCTTTGATAAGTTTCTAATTAAAATTCTCTTCATTTCCACTGAATGTCTATTCTAGCATTTTCCCAACTTGAATGATAGCCAGACTCTTCCAAATAGGAAAATGCTTGACAGTCTCTAGTGCCCACTTGCATTTAGTATAACATTTCACAAATAAGTGTATATATAAAACTAATCATTTTCCTTTTTAAAATTTGTAAAACTTAATGCTATAAACTAGAATAAATATACATGCTAAATGCAAATACAATCTGAAACTGAATAATGTTCAAATTAGGAATATTCAATTCATGTGCCAAGTGGCAAATCACATTAATTGAGTAGTATAATAGAAATAAGTGCATATAGTAAATATTCAGAGGGCACTGAGTCCAGACACATGCTCAACACTAGCATAAAAGGAATGCTGTAGGCAGGTGTCCTTATGTGTTCATGCTTGTATTCCTGGTACCACTGATCTGGATATCCATGATAACCAAACTTTCTGTGACTTTCTAAGCAAGTGTAAGCCTCACAGAGTCTCCTAACTTCATATCCTGTTTTGCAATACCAGTTATGCAGTCCATATAAACAAGAATATATATGAATATGTATGATATATATGTGTTCATTGTTTTTTTATAGCCTAAACAAGGCAGCATAAGGGTTTTGTTTAGTGTAGAAATTCATAATGAACAAAAATCTCATTGAGAAAATAAAAATTAAAGTCTATTGCATGTCTTTAAATTACAATTTTCTCCTTTTTTTTTTTAATCTTTGCATAGGTACTCCCAAAGACTTTGATACAGCTCAGACTTACTCTTCTTTTCAACAGGAAGAAAGAATTGCAAGACCTGGACAAAACTGAGATTGTAAACATTTAGTAATAGATGGGGGAGGGTCTCATAGGAACTGGGTGCTCTCCGGGAAGGCACTGACAGTTGATAGTTGCTGGAGCAGGGGGAGTCATTGTGCTGTGGAATATTCTGTATGCTGTGAATGTGTTGCTCTGATTGGTTGATAAATAAAATGCTGATTGGACAGAAGCCAGGCAGGAAGTATAGGCGGGATAAGCAGACAAGGAGAATTCTGGGAAGAGGAAGGCTGAGTCAGGAGACGCCAGCCCACCATCCAGGAAGCAGCATGTAATTACACACAGATAAAGCCACGGAATATGTGGTAACATGCAGATTAACAGGAATGGGCTGAGTTTAAGTGCAGTAGCTAGTCAATAGTTAGGCTGAGCTAAGGCCAAGCAGTTTTAATTATTAAAAAAAAATAAATAAATAAATTACAAATCCTCACAGCAAAAGATATTTCTCCAACTGACAAAAGGAAAATAAGTGACCATTTCTGCCAGTTTCACATTGACCCAAGATGCATTTTGACAGTCATCCCAGCTACTGCTTTAGCATGAACCTAAATACAGACAGAAATGTAGTTAGAGACAATAGTTATTCCTGTAGACATTAGCTGATGTAAGAGTCAAAATAAAACAGGGAAAGTCATAGCTGGGTGGTGGTGGCGCACGCCTTTAACCCCAGCACTCGGGAGGCAGAGGCAGGTGAATCTCTGTGAGTTCGAGGCCAGCCTGGTCTACAAAGTGAGTTCCAGGAAAGGCACAAAACTACACAGAGAAACCCTGTCTTGAAAAAACCGAAAAAAAAAGGGAAAGTCAGAAGCTCCTTATATGCCTTGTTTGGCCATAGATCTTTAGATGTCACTCTTCAGTGACAATGGGTCAATTTTCTACTCTTTCAGTAGGACGCTAACTTCATCCATGAACCCAAAGATAATGTGGCATTGGTCTCTAGTATTTTCCATTTTAAGTTAAATGTGTTTGAGAACATAGGAGAACATCTGCCTCACTTAAAAATCTCATAATCGATCACTTCAGCTGGTGCTCTGGTTTCTTTTCTATTGCTATGAAAAGGGCCATGACCAAAAGCAAGTTGATAAAAAATGGGTTTATTTGGCTTAAATGTCCCAATAACAGTCAATCAAAAGAAGCCAAGACAGAAACTCATGCAGAGCAGGAACCTCCTCATGGCTTGCTTTTTAAAACAACCCAGAACTATCTGTTCAAGGGTGGTACCACCCACAGTAGGCTAGGCCCTCCCACATCAATTGCTAATCAAGAAATGCCACACAGACAAGTTCACAGACCAATGTGATAGAAGCATTTTCTCAATTGATGTTCATTCTTCCCAGATGGCTCTACTTTGTGTCAAGTGGACAAGAAACTACCTAGCATAGCTGGCAATAAAATGTGGAACTTCAATCTTTCATTTACCTTCCCTATATTACACATATTTAGTTAGGAAAAAATAATTTTTCCTCTTTGCAATTACTGTGCAATCAAATTATAACAGCAAAATTGAAACTAGCCAATGGATTCCAATGTCTGATATGTTCTAAGAACTTTTAAGTAATAAAAAAAAGTATTATCAGACAGTTTGAAGACATGAATAATCAGATGCCAAGCAGGAAGAAATGCTTGTGAACAAACTATTGCTCGCACCATAAAATAATAGGCATTTCCAATAGAAAGATTTGACAGTCGTTGGTTTGTAGAGAATAGATACGATGCCCCATTTGTGCATTGAATAGAAGGTTAAATTAGCTAAGATTTCCTGGCGTAAATAAACCACAACATGTGTTTGAGACACACGATGTTTGGGTGTAGAGTGGGTAGGAAATCAATGGCATAGAGTGGCACAGTTTCTTAGGATGGAATTTGAAGAGTTCTGTGTTTGAAGCTAACATAATCTTTAGGCAGAGTCTCTTAAATGCCGACATCAATGATGGCATCTAGTGACTACCATCATGGTTGATTTGCATGTAACTGAAGAAAATAACTAAGAAAGGCTCTACCTATGAATGAGGTAGAGCTGCATGGTCAGTAAAGAGTGCAGGAAAAATCAAGGAAATGACAACCCATTGAGGAAAGAAACCACTGTAATTTTGATGTAAATATCAACCATTTAATCATTTAAAAGATTGTGAAAGTGTGACTTATAAGAGAGAGAAAGAGTTAATTTTAAACAAAATGGTACAGGAGACTTTGTGGTGATATATTGTGTACCCTAATAAAATTTGCCTAAATATCAGAGAGACAAAGGAACAAGCCACTGCCATGTCTTACCTCTAGGATTCCTCAGCCTGAAACGGCTTCTAGTTCCTGTCTCCTCACACCTTATATACCTTTCTTCACCCAACCATCACTTCCTGGGATTAAAGGCATGTGTGCTTCCCAAGCAAAGGCATGAGATTTCAAGTGCTGGGATTAAAGGTATGTGTCACTGCCTGGCTCTGTTTCTCTCCTAGACTGAGTCAATTTCATGTAGTCCAGGGTGGCTTTGAACTCACAGAGATCCAGACAGATTTCTGCCTCCAAAGTGCTAGGATAGGATTAAAGGTGTGTACCACCACTGCCTGGCATCTTTGTTTAGTCTAGTGGTTTGTTCTGTTCCCTGATCTTCAGGCCAATTTTATTATGGTGCACAATATATCACCACAAGACAGATCACTCTTCTCTGCCTCCTCTGCTGACTGCTAGATCACTATTAGCCTGCCTTCTGTCTGAAAGTCATTTTTTCCTAAACAGATTCCTATGTGCTCTTATTCTTAATATTTGCATTTGCCGTGGGAATATAAAGAGTAATATTTTATAAGTCTCATGTTTTCCTACTTGTTTGAAACTCTATGTACAAGGAAAAGGGGGAGAACATTCTGTCAGATGTCAGGGGTGAAAAAACTAGGTCTAATGTGCTCTATCCATGACAACCAGGATCTAATTGTCATGAGTCCCTCATGACAATTCTGCCTCTGCTATGGAGAGTGAAGTTACTAACTGAGACATGCAAGTTGAAGGACAGACACTTGTCTCTTGTGTGCTCAGCTAATTGTATCTCTCTGTATCTAACAACAGTAGTCTGTGGCCTCAAGTTTTAGTCACTGTATTCCTTAAGTCCAGGGATGAATACTGTTTTGTTTTCTTTTTTTCTAAAACAATCATACCACCTGTTCAAACCCACTGATGGCAAACCAACTTCTCTTCTGGGATACCCACTATGAATCTCTTTCTTAGGCTTTGGAACTCTGCGTATGTAGTTTTAAGAGCTTTGACTAAATTTTTTATGTGTTTCTATTAATTCTGCTTGTTTCACATTAAGGATTATTATGGAAATAATTGACTCCTTTTGAATTTCAGTCTTAATCCCATTTTGGTGATATTATTGGTTGCCAACTTGACCACATCTGGAATTAACTAAAACCCAAAGCTGCTGTTGGGCGGGGGATTTTTTCCTTCTCATACCATTTGAGTTTGGAAGATCCACCTTAAATCTGGACTACACCTTGTGGTGTCAGCCCACATAAAGGACACAGAAAAAAGAAGCTCTTGCTCTTTGGTTGTTTGCCCTGACTTTCACTGGCAAGTTCATTGCTTCGCTGGTATTAGAACACACTTCTTCAGGATTTTGGCATATACTGAAGCTCAGCTGAGACACCCCGCTTGTGGATTGAGCAACTACTAGATTCTTGGACTGTGATAGAGATATCCATTGTTGGACTAGTCAGACCAGAATCTGTAAACCACTTTAATAAAGATCATTTATATGTATGAAGATTCATTCTATAGGCTTTGTTTCTCTAGAGAACCATAATACATCCTATTTGACCCTATCTTAGTTCTCATTGACCAACCTTACTTCATTCCCTCTCTTTGCTCTATAACCACTATTATAGTGCCAACTTCTGTGAAATCAGCATTTCCAGCTTTTGCAAATGAGTGAAGCCATGAGACGCTTGTCTTTCTGTGTCTGGTTTTTTCATTGAGTGTGATCTCAATTTCTACCCATGCTGTTCCACATGGAAAACTTAACTTTATGGCTGAAGCTCTGGTGAGCCTCTGAATAGCACAGGGGTTGTAAATAGTGACTATGGAGCTTAAAAATTAAGAGGGTAGGTTTTGAATGATTTTACTATAAATAAATAATAGATGACTGGGGAAATATGTATTTAACATGAATTAAACATTGCACAATTTATATATATACATAAAACCCACTTGAAACCACATTATTTTGTGCAGTTTATTTCTATGCATCAGTTTTAATATTATTTGGTTTTGTACCATTTTATTATTTTGTGTAGGGAAGGGTGCATACACCGTGGGGTACATGTGGAGGCCAGAAGACAATTTTCAGTAGCCAGTGCTCTTCTTCTGCCATGTGTGTTCTGGAAACTCCAACATGGATACTCAGGCTGGTCAGTAAGTGCTTTTGCCTTGCTGGCCCCATATCAGATTTTTTTGCTTTGTTTGGTTCTATTGGTTTTTTGTTTGTTTGTTTGTTTGGTGTGTTTGTGTTTTAAAAGAAGCTATCTTTATAAAATTCACAGAGCATGACATGCTGCCTATTTTGATGTCTGCATGTTGCAGAAGAAGAGGAAGGTCAGTTGGGTGGATCTGAAGTTGGCTTGTCTTGGCTCAGCCAACTTCTGAATAGACTTTAGGACTCCCTGATGTCTCACTGATAGAGACCCTTAGATCTTCTGGAAGACAGAACAGTGGTCCTGTAACAGTTTGTCCATGTTGTACTACTGGGGAGTACTGTCTATGTTATCTAAAATGGTAGAAGGGGCACTTTACATATGATTGAACTAAAGCTCTCCAGCTGGGAAGAATACCACAGATGATCTGGGTGGCCCGATGAACACGTGAGTCCTGACAAGAAGAAGGCAGCACTGGGGATGTGATGAGGGTCATTGACATGCTTTGAAGACAGAAGAATGAATCAGATGGGCCAAAGAATGTAGGTATGGCCTAGGAGCTCTAAACAGCAAAGATATGTATTGTCCATTGGGGATCCAGAAGCAGGACAGTCCTGCTGACATCTCAACTTTAGTAACTATGGCTCTTTCAAATTTCTGACCTCTAGAGCTGGGAAAGCATACATCTGAGTCATTTTAAGTCACTAGGTTTGTATTAATTTTTAGTAGTAGCCACAGAAAACTGATGTAGACAAATTAAATAGCATGAGCTTTCTGGGTGTAAACTAAGACTGTCTTTTAAGTAAGCTGCTCATCTGGTAATCATGCTTAACATCACAACTTCAGAATTATAGTCCTTTATGTCCAGTGAAATTTTTCCATCAAATGGTCCTCTTTCTTTTAGGCAAATCTAAACAATGTGTTGTATAAATCCCACTTTATGAACATAAGAGAGCTTCAGGAAAGCAGTGTATAATTTTCCCTGACTGCTCCTACTTTCAAATAACAGATTATTTTAACAGCAATATTCCAATGGGATAACTTCACAATTAATTAATTGAGACCTGACTTCTCAGTGTGATTGTACTTTGGAGACAGAAAATTTACAGAGGAAATTAGGTTAAATGAGATGATAAAGGTATGGCCCTAAACTACTGTGACTGCTATTCTCACAAAAAGAGGCTAAGACTTCAGTAATGTTCCAGAACAGAAAAGGCCATGTAAGGACATGGAAAAATCAGCCCTACCATCTGTTAGCTATGGAAAGACACCCCAGAAGAAACCAGACTTGCTGACAGCATAACCTTAAACTTTCAGGCTTCAGAACCATGAGAAAAACAATTCCACTAATTTAAGCAAACTAGTCCACACTTTTGCTATTACATCTTTCTAAGCAATGTCTTCATGTATTACTTACCTACAGGGATGGTTTAATAAAATTTTAGTCACTAAATCTCTTATTTTCCACTTGTTAAACCATGAGTACTATGATAAAGTCTTGTATACATTCATTCTTGAATATTCCCAACAAGAATGATTTTACTTTTCCCTGAATAAAGGTAAGAAAATTGAAATTCTGGTAGATTACTCTTGAACACCGATTATGCATTGACACACAAGACAGATAGGGCCTAAGCCAGGTCTAATGATCTTACTCTGAAATGTAACTTCCCTAATAACTATCCTTTATAGGATGTTGCTATACAAGATACTAAGAGACACATGGGAGGACTGTATAATCCCATGAGTATCATCTATAATAAGACAAGGGAGAAATCTGATGAACAGCTGTGAGTTTCATACACCAAGCAAGTAGATGAAAACAAATGTAAGTTCTTTATTATATAAGCAACAGTCATATTGTTACCTGGGTGTAATGTCTGTTCTCATAGTCTATTGTAGAAAACCTAATGTGTAATCTCAGTTAACACATGAAGCTTTCAGTCACGGAGAATGTGGTACTTTTTTTCAATCCTTTCAAAAAGTAATAATTTCCAAAAGTACACAGCCATGAAGGCAGGAACAAGCACAGAAGTTTAGTAACACACATGAACGAGGAAGGGCATGCTTAACTGCATTTCTGTCACCCAGATGTTTAAAATGAAAGGAACTTGCTAAAGGCAGACACAACTGATTGCCTTTAACTGTCTGGGAATAGATCTCATATCACCTATGGTCCCAGAAACCATTAAGATTTGACCAGGTCTTCTAGAGATAATACGATTTGCCCTCATTTTGACTTCTGACAAAGAAAACCAGTAACATTGTTTGTAACTGTGTAGAAATAGTATGACTTATGTTTTGTGCTATATGGAGGAGTCTAAAGAGTTGGAAGGTAATTTCATATTTTGGCTTCCATCCATTAGATTTTTACAAGTTATTTTAACATAACTACTTCTCAAATTTCATATAAGCCTCTGAAAAGAATATGAATTCCCTCTGTTACATTAGTAAAGCTTGGAATATATTTTTTTCTATGAGACTATAATAATTAATATTGTACTATATATATATATATATAGACACATATATATGCATAGGTAGTATTTTAAAAAAACAAGGACTAGAATATATGAAGTTTGTAACTATAAAAGGGATATATATATATATATATATATATATACATACATACATATATATGCATTGGTAGTACTTTAAAAACAAGGACTAGAGTATAGGAAGTCTGTAACTATAAAAGGGTCTTGGAATTCTGTAAAATTATGGCCTCACGATTAATAGCTTGACCATTAAAATCTCAGAATGGTAGAGCATAACTATAGAAGTGTCACTAAGATTCCTTGAACCAAACTTTAGACTGTGACCCATACTCAATATTACAGGATTCACTTTCAAAGTTCTAGGTGTATTTTCTGAGTATTTTCAATATAGCTTGGCTTGGTTAGGTATATTGTTGATCTACTACCTTTATGACTAAAGCTTGATGAAATAATATGTTACTAAGTCATAATGGAAAAAATATAGGCATATTCTAAAGTATTTTAAAGTGTAGTGACTTTTGTTATAATTTTTGTCAGTAAAAACATTATTAAGAATCACATTTGACTAACCTTGAAGTTTCATCCATACTGACTAGATTTGATAGTGCTGGAAGGTACTACTAATGCTACCAGAACAGAAAAGTAATCATCAGATTTATGCAGCTGTTATCCTGTGAACTACAATAATGATCAGCTTGATGAAACCTGCCCACTGATAAAACTGTGTCTAAACATCATGGGAGAAACCAAATACTTTCTGACTGGATTTTACACCCACCCATACCAGGCACCATTAATGGTCTAAGAACCTAAGGCTGGCTACACAGGTCGTATGCCTTAGTAGAGAACCTATTACTATTATTTCTATTATTTTTGGCAATGGACTCCTAATTACTTTTGGTTAAATCCATAGATTATATTCTTCAATCCTCATCAGAGAAGCTTCTATTTTTAGTAGATAGTGATTAAGACACTCGACTAACCAAGGCACGAAGAATAAGAGACTGAAAAATCTTCAGTCCTAATAGAATATATATACTATGCCCCATCCTCCCAAGGCTTAGGAATCACTGTGAAAGAGGGGAAAAGACTGTTAGAGCCAGAGTAAGTGATGACTACAAAGACACAGTGTCTTCTGCACATAACAAGGCAGCTGCACAAAGGAACTCACAGTGGCTGAGACAGCACGTATAAGACCCTTGCAAGCCAAAGCCAGACCAAATCCCAGTACGACAGAAAAGTTGGGCATGAAATACCACTTTGAGGCATAGATCTATTGGCAATTTTCAGGTTCTGAAAGAGGGAGAGTTAGTTTTCTCTAAGAGTACATACCATGGGAGGTTCACCATACTGAAGTAGAAGGTCACATATCCATGAATATTAGATCAATACAAGTTAATCTTGATGAATTACAAAAAAGAGACAAAAAGGGTTGATCTTAGAAGAGTTGGGGAGTGGTGCAAATAAAATCTAAGCACAAATTCTCAAAGAACTAACAAATATTTTTTAAAATATGAAATAATGAGGTTTTTGATGTGTTTACTGAATCAGCTGGTTGCTGATGATATCTATTTTTTCCAATTATATAAAAATGATAGTGGCCTATTATGATGGTTTGCTGGGTGAAGATATCCATTTCCTGGCCTGCTGACCTGAGTTCAATCTCTGGTACCAACATGGTGGAAGGAGAGAACTGACTTTTATAAGCTGTCCTCTAATCAAATCTCCAAATATGTGTTATGTCACATGCGCACGCGCACACACACGCACACACACACTGGATTTAATTTCTTTTTCATGAACTCACAGTGTTCGTAACAAAGGAAAGTAGTAGCCGTGAACCGCTAAGCTATCTAATTCTTCCGGCCTCTTTTAGGTCATTTCCCCTGGGTAGCTGAACTGATCTCTGAAGCACTTTCCTCTGTTGCAGGTCTTCTCACAGTTCCCTCGGCTCTTGCTATCGTTTCTTACAATTTCAATTCTTATTTTAGCTGCCTTAGTTAGTATGTTCCAAATGATTTCTTGTGGAAGATACTATGCTCATACTGAAGACAATAGTATATGAGTTTTACTTACAATTGATTTTTCACAGATGTTACACTACAGAAAGCTACCAAGGCTTCTCAGTTTTTCCCTTCAAATATGTGCACTCTGTTGTCATTTTAAGAGTGCTTGTTTTCTATACCTCAAACATGAACCAATATCTCTCCCATCATGACCAGATTCATCCTTACCCCTTCATTTCTTTTACCACTTCTTTTAATTCTTGAAATATTATGTGTGACATTGATATGCTAATGTTCTAAAACATTAACAATTATTAGTGTACTGTATCCTGACTCAGTAGTTACAACAGGTATGCAGAAGTTCTCTTCTCCAATACCCAGCGGGCACCATTAATTGAAGAGCTGTCGGCTTCTTGCTGCCCCATGACCTATTATCCCATATTTGTATTCTGCACAGCATTGCTACTATTTTGTTTCCCAGGTTTGTGATTTCCTACACAAGCCTTCCTTCATTCTTAACATATTCTCTGTTGATACTCAAATCACTATATCTTCATAGGACACCTATGCCCTTGTATTTATATAATTCATGATCTTTAAAAACTGAAATGATACTTTCATTTAGAATCAAATCTTTTCATTCAATTAGAAGCCACAGGCGTATCATTTCTCATTATCATCCACACATGGTGGATGGAGACAATAGATATATAATAAATACATACAACCTAACTCCCCTTGTGAGACTGTATGTCCCAATGGCCTCACACAACCTGTTTTTCTAATTGCAGGAAGGTAGATTGATGAAGCTTAACTGGACATGAACTTTCATGTAGTAGATTTCCCAAATCCTCTCCTTTTATTCTCTATTTCATTAATTGATTGTTATTAGGATTACAGGTTTCGTTCCCATCCATGAGCTCCTATTTGTTGTCATCTCTCATTTCATTTTGTAGTATTCATTATCAGCATTCCTTATTTTCCCCTCTAACACATGGGTTTGGTCCGCACTAAACTTTAATTTATGGTGTTAAAAGTAGTTGAGAGTTTTCTCTGTTTTATCTCCATGCTTTTCAATAGAAAGAACGATTCTGTGATGACTGAACGCTGCGTAGGCTATGTGCTTTGTTTCTGTGACATCTGAGCAGGCAGAGGGTTTGTTCTGATTTTGCATATGTGCTAATGGTTGAGAAATGGCAACACTAATAGAGCATACTAATGATTCTAACACTTGAGTTTGATCTTAGATGTATCTGTACTTACCAGTACATACAAAGAGAACACATCCACAGAACAGGGAACCAATTATTTCCCCTGACTGTTCATTAATCATATTGACTCTCTAGCTCCTCAGCTTTACAACCATTTAGCACCTAGTGTTTTGAATATCCCCAGTCTTAGTTACTACTTAAACAAACAGGCAGCATGTCAGCCAGAGGTCCTGTTGTTCTTGCTCTTGATAACGGGCACAGAAGTCTGTGTGCCATGCTGCACAGACTTCTGAGGACACTTCAGATCCTAGTCAGTGTCGAAAAGCTATTTGTTCTTTAGTTTTGGAAATTGAACAAGTAGTGAAAATAAAAACCTGCTAAAAACAAATGGTTTTCAAATTCTCCTTACTTATTGTAATCCAGAGAAATGTTCTTGGAAAATTAAATAGAATCAGAACACATTGTTTTTACTTCCTGACTAAAAACATCCAGCAAGACTGCATATTGCTGCTGATAATTTTGGATTTGCCTTATGCATTGTAATAAGTTGGATGTATAACATAAGGAAATGAAGTCATGCCCTTAAAAGTAACAAGTTTGTATTCCTCATATCCAACTTTAGGGATATGAACGGCTTCAGATAACTTGAAATTCACCTACTCAGTGTTAAGTGTTGTAAGACAATGAAGCTATATAAACCAGCATTTTCTACAACATCTGTTAAGCCAAAAGCACAACCCAATAGTTGTGCTAATTAATATTTGCATGTTGCCTAGTTATGAATGTGCAGTGGTTCTGTTCAACTTTATATAGCTTTCCTCCATTTGCTTTGGTAATATGTAATATGTAATTTAATTGGTAAAATAACAATGAATAGAATGTAATACACAATATAACAACGCTCTGCTCATGTAGTTAACATCTAACTTCAAATCCCACAAGGCTTCAGAACCAGTGGTCTGTAGCAAAAACTGGCAAATAATTATTGCTAAGTGTTTTCTTAAGTACAGAACAAGTATGGGCTTCTACATGTCAGTGTAGATTGTAATTAATTCAATAATTCTGAGGATTTTTTAAAGGATAGTTGCAATATAACTACCCAATCCTCATTTGAGACTTAAGTATGTTCTACAAGTTTAATATTTCTTGATAGCAATATTGTACAATATTAAATGCAAAATAAATTATATCCTTTACAGAAAATTATTATAACACACAATAAGTAACATTTTTGTTAGGATATGCCTTTCAAACTGGAGTAAGAGAAAGGAATGGTATAGTACAGATGTGGCAAATCACTAACCTCAGAGATAGTGAGACCACATACACATGGGGACAAAATATTTTGCAGTTCCTCATTGTTCCACTAACATTTTCCTTCCATCTCCTCATCTTCAAAACATGACAATGGTTGTGCTTACCATATGGTTTTTATAAGAAAAAAACGTGTTCACAAACCTATCCAAGTGGCTAGTTCAGAGTCAGTGTATTGAAAAGCACCACGTAGTTGTTATCTATTATTTCCATAAAGCAACATAGTGAGTTCACAGAAAGCATTTTGCAGTTGCCATGCAATGAGTATTAACTGTGACTGCCACCTACCCGAGAAGCAGGCAGTGGGCACCACTTCGCCCATTTTATAGACGGAGGAACAGACAAGTGGTTCAAAGTCCTCAAAAGCTGGAGAGTTGGTGTTACAAACATGAAAGTCATTTACAATTGTCCTTTAAATTTTCAGTAGCATCTTAAGTTCAAACACCCTTCCCCTCCTCCACTGATACTTCCTGGTTAATGCTGAGTGAAAGAGACTACCCTATTCAGGAACATTCCTTCTGCTCTTGCTGTACCTTTGCACACACTTGTGGTTTCTATGGCAATAACATTTTTGACTTTACTGCTGGATTGCGATATAGTGTTCTAGGTATTGGCAATGTCCTTTGCAACAATGGAGTAGTACACCTGGGCTTATGGACTGGGAAACTTATTTAACATAATCCAGGTACAGGAAAGAAACTGCCACTTCCTAGGTACTAGATATATTGCTTCATAACATCACTTAATCCGAGAAGCATGTTTTCATCAAGTCTTGTTTTGCTGTTGGAAGTACACCTTTAAAAATATGATCCTGGGGCTGGGGACATAGCTCAGTCAGGAAGCTCATCTGTTGCACAACTCACAGATCTGGGTTTGAATCGTGAGATCCACATAGAGGCTGGGCGCATCCATAGGAGCCAGCACAGGGGGTGGATGCAGGGAGATCTCAGGAGTTCCCTGTCAGCCTACTTAGCTGAAAGGTTGAAGTTAAGGCTCAGAAAGAGATTCTGAGACAAGAGATTTTTGAGAATGACACACAATCTTCCTCTGATTTCTTTATGTATACCTATATACACATTTGCCAATACATGTGTGCCCACATGTTAATACGTGTGTGTGTGTGTGTGTGTGTGTGTGTGTGTCCATGCGCACACGCGCGCGTGCAAGGGCTCCTGTCTTCTATTTTACTTCATTCCAAATCAGACTCAATAAAACCTTCCACATATTTATTTCTCTGGATTGCCAAGGATTCATAGAAAATGTATGATGCTCTTAAGGGGACAAGAGTTCTTAAAGTAATAGGCTGTTGATTCATTCTCTTTGGGAGCATATTATGATGCTATCCTTGAGTTGAGAAAAAACAGCAACCACAACCACCTACAGCTAAATAAACTGTGTTTAGGCAAGTGTCTCCAAAAGAGGCAATGAATTAAGGAAATGTACAAGAAGACCTAATGCATTCCTGCTGTGAAGATCCAGGTTGACAGAGGGGGGCCAGTGAGATGAAGAGGCTTGCTTGTCTGTCCTCAGAGGACTAAAGCTGGCGTTGTTCAACTTTATCTACTTCAAAGAACCAGCAGAGCATCTGGTTTCTGAATCCCTGCCACTCCAGAGCTGAAATCTCCAGGGATTTTAATTTCTGAATTTATTTTTAGGGAATCAGAAGTACATTATGTCTGACACATCCATTTTCTCTAGGCAAGGCTGGTACTTTTAAAGTAGAAAAATGTGATTTGTGATTAGGGCATTTGGGTACAGGGTGCTCGTGGTAACTCATTAAAACATGTGTTTCACTCATGTGGAGCCCTGTTGCTTGAGAGAACAAAATTTTTCCGTACTCAATAATTTGAGTTTAAGAATAGAGGAAAGAACTTTTAAGTTACTAATATATTTGGCAAGCAGCCTCGCATCTCTGGTATTTCTAGCTGCCTTGGGAATCACTGGAGACACTGATAGGAGTCTTTTACTTTAAAGAAACTAAATGCTACACTTGCTTCTCTTCATATTTTGTAGTCTGAGATGCTATTTTTGTTTGTTTCTTTTTTTATTTTAAGAAATTTTCTATTCATTTTACATACCAACCACCTCCCCCTCTCCTCCCTTCTGCCACCCCCAGCCTCCCCTCCACAACCCACCCCTCATTGCCACCTCCTCCAAGGCAAGGCCTCCATGGGAAGTCAGCAGAGCCTGGGATATTCAGTTGAGACAGGTCCAAGCCCCCCGGGCCCTGCACCAAGGCTGTACAAGGTGTCCCACCATAGGCACTGGGCTCCAAAAAGCCTGCACCAGGGACAGATCCCAATCCCATGGCTCACCTATTTAGAGGGCCTAGTCCAGTCCCATGGGGGCTCTTCAGCTATTGGTCCACAGCTCATGAGTTCCCACTAGTTTGGTGTTCCTAAGGCCTTAAGACTATCATAGTTTGGAAGCTTCATCTATGATCTGATTAATTTTAGATTACTGGTTCTTGTTCTGGTTCCCCTGTCTCCTTGACTGATACAACTTCCTGGACAATGTCTTTTTCCTTCTAGCTGGAAGCATTTGTTATTCTAGGCTAACCCTTTGTCCTGATGGAGTAGAGTGAAATTTGTTTTTCCTGTGCCAATAGACTCTGTCTTATTTAGCTGGCTAGACCTCTGACCCAGTGCAGGAGTCTCTTGCAGATCAGCTAAGTGACAGCACAGTGTCAGAAATACAGAATTTACAAGCGGATCACAGTGTAGAATCTCAGGTGACCACTGCCGATACTGGGCACCTTGTCTGGGTTATATGCCCCTTCCTTTCCTCAGTTCTAAGTGTGGAAAAATAGTCTGTTCTTTGGGATCATGATGAAAAACATGTAAGTAAACTCAGACAGAATCATACCAAATAACCCGTGGGTCATAGGAAATAAATAAAGGTAACTTTTGCCATCTCTGCTTTTTCAGGATTCAATATACTAAAATCATTAGGAAATAGAAAAATAATTTTGACTTACTTGTGATAGGATAAATGGTACTCATTCCCAAATATACATTTTAAGCTTATTTTACTCTCCCCACAGGCCTCCCCCACCCTTGGTTGTTAATGTTTTCTTAAAAGTATCAAAGTCTTCAGCATGGTACAGTTCTCCTGGTGGAGAAAACATTGGGGGTGGCTCAGCCTGGGAGTAGTGATGCTGCCTTTCAACCCTCCACTCACCTGAGCAGCTAATCTAAGAGGCATCAGCACCTCATAGCTCATTTCTTCACAGAAGATGTCAGTGAAACCCTTGATGTCCCCCTAGGGCTCAGATGGACATTTTTAACATTGACATCAAACCTAGAGATGAGCCTTCCCAGGCATCCTCCCACCTTAAGGAGCAAATTTGTATGATATTCTTGTTTCTTTACCCTTCCCTGAGTGAAGAACAAAACATCCAGGAAATCTGGGACACTATGTCAAGATCAAATCTAAGAATAATAGGGTAGAGGAAGAGAAGAAGTTCAGGTCCTTCATGTCCCATCACTTTGTCTATTTACCTCTCCGCCTCTCCCAGAAGCAAATTCTATATGCCTCAACCTGGATTCTTAAGAATGAAGGGACCAGGGGGTGAAGCAAGAGGGGTCTGTGGTAAGAACTTTAGGGGAAAAAAGGACAGAGTGGTACTCAGGCATGCCCAGGTGGAGGCAGTTGGCACAGTATACAGCTTAAGCTCACAGTTTGAGTTCTGAGGGTCTGGGATCCTGGCTTTTAACGGCTGTGTCGACTGGCCTTAGTTACAAAGCACTGGCTTCCTGTCTGTTACCCAAAGATGATGGTTTCCAGTCCCACTGCCAGTGTGGACTGTCTGACTTGGCTTACTTATATTTGCTCAAAAGCAACACTTCCTATAGGAAGACAAGCTCTCAGTAGCCCTCCCAGCCCTGATTCCCATGCATTTTGATGGGAATGTAATTTGTATACGTTCCTATAGTACTACTCACCAGTGAACACAGAAAAGGACCACAGTGAGTGCTGAGCTGGGTACATACAGTGAGTGCTGAGCTGGGTACAGTGAGCAGTGGGTTGCTTCCTTTTTGAGGGGCCACAGCCTAGATCTTTAGTTCTTATGACTAAAGATGTGCAGTTGATTGTAAACCCATGCAGTTGAATGTGCATGGCTAAGACATCTGTAACTCCTCCCTACTACAGACTGAAATCCTCCTGGGTGGCATTAGCTGGTCTCTAACTGGTGAAATCTCCAAATATATCCCCTTGGAGTAGAAATCATCTCTCTGTTACTGCTGTGTGGTTCTGAAAGGCCCACAGCTGCTGCTGCTTCTTTTTTTTTCTTTTTTGTAAGTGCTTTATTTTGTATGTCAGCTTTATTTGTTGTTTGGTTTTCTGTGTTTGTTGAACTTGTTGCTTGCTTTTCTACTTCATTCACTAGAAACTCACCTCAGCGATTGGGTGTTTTTGCCTCCAGTCTCTCTTTGACTTTCCACCGTCCCCAGAGAGCAGCAGCAGGGGGTGGAGGGAATTTCAGCAGTTAAGTGGGGCCAGAATTTTCCAGAATTGGTACAAGACTCAGGTCCTCTTGGCTCCTTTTCAGAATGCTATTCTAAGGTTGTGTTCTTATGTGTGGAGTTATTTGCATGCTGTGTATTTGGGACACTGTGTAAGGAAGGAAGGAGGGTCATGTTTCCATCCTCCCCTCCCACTGTCTGTGTATTCTGGGACACTGGCTTGTTAATGGTGTTTTTAATTTGATCTAGGTTTTAGAAAGCCTTTATCTACATCAAATAAACGTGCTTCTGGTATTCATCTCGGTACTGATACTAGCTCTGGTTTTTATCAGCAAATCAAATAAGTCTTCTTTCTGATTCCACGTGACACATTTCAAACTCCATAACATGATTATCATATGTAACCATTAAATTTCCTTTTACAGGATGAATGGCTTCCCTTATAACATGGGCCTAGACATGTAACTTTTAGATATCTTCTTGAGTGGAGCCCTGGTTTTTATTGAACTAGTCAACTTCAGAAGGGGAGAATTACAACTCAGCCCAGCTCTGATGGACCATGTTTCTTAAGTGACTCTCTATCCTGACTGTGTCAGCTCAAGCTGCAGGCAGTGTTAAGTTAAATGTGGGATTTTTTTTCACTGAATTATATATTCATGATTTGTAAATTTTGTCAAGGGCTTTCCAGTAAAGGACATGGATTCACATGCTGAGATTTTCTTTCCAGGTTTTTCTTTCTTATTCCCCTCTCTCTCTCTCTCTCTCTCTCTCTCTCTCTCTCTCTCTCTCTCTCTCTCTCTCTCTCCAGGAAAAACAGTTGTTTAGAGCTCTCTCTCTCTTTTTTGTAACTGGAAAATATATATTTCCCCAATGGGTCTCAGGCTCAGAACATTCAGCAGGAAAACCCACAAGGAATTTAGAATCCTTATTTTTATGTCAGTTGTATTTATTTCAATTTATAGTATAGACACATGGCTTCTTGAAAAAGTAAATATTTTTAAGACAATAGAAAAGTCAGTTACTTTGAAATTAATACGTACTGGAGTCCTAATTAGAAAATGATGAATTAGAATGCCTCAAATTTAGAAAATCCTTTGATAGAAACTTTCCACATGTTTTTATTTGACTGTCTCTACTAAGCAATGAAGAGGCATGCTGGTTGGGTGATTAGGAAACTGGCATCAGAGTTGCAGAGGGCAGAGCAGGGTGGGCACACCTATAATTATTGTACTTAAGAGGCTGAGTTTGAAGACAGCCTGAGCTACAAAGTAAGACTCTGTTCAAAAAAGGGCTAAGTTTCTGTTAAAATTTGAAGAGATGATGGGTACATTGCATGGTGAAGGAGAAGCTGGTGTCAGGCTGCAAGATGAGCCAGAGGAAGAGGGCATAAAAGTTAACTTTGGAAAGGAGGAGACACAGGCCCTACCACAGGAGTGGCAGGAAGGACTATCCAAAGAGCGTGCTTAGAATTAGTGTGTGCACAAATTCATTCTCAATTAAAATGAAGGCTAAAGAATAATAAGAAAAATGCTAAAATTTAAAATTACTCATGATTCCATCATGTCAAATTAGCCACTGTTAAGGTTTTGCATATATCTTTCAGCTTAGTTTTAAACAATGGAGACAGTGATAGCCTTGAAAGACATTGTTCTTCCCATGGATGTATTACAGGTTCTCCTCTGTCAACAGATTTAACTTGGTTTCCTACATGCATTTCCTTAAAATAAATCTGAAATTAGGAGTCACTTGGCATAAGTTCATACTTGTTGAGTGACTCATATGTCTCTGTAACAAGAAAAAAAATCTTTATCAATAAATAACACACTTTAAATGCATTGCTTTTTGTCTTGATATTCTTGAAGAATGTTGATTATGTAGCCAGTGTTTAATAATGTTACTTCTATGTGTTTACATGCCATTTCATGACATGAAGCCATACTTCAACATTCCCTTCTTTTGATCAGTTCAAACATTTTAACATGTTAAGTATGAAATAAGGTTGTGGGACTACACAGCTTTCTGAGCAGAGAATCAATAATGAAGCTCTCCTAAGTTAGTTGTGTGGAAAACTGAGACTCTATAGTAAATGCTGCACTCATCTTCTGGAACAAAATAAAGCATTTGAAAGTAAGTGCCTGACCAAGGACGCTGAGACAACTCCACGTGGAGGGACAGGCAGCTTTGCTTCAGGAGTCACCAGCTTCTGCAGCAGCGTTCCTCTTTCAGGGCTGCTGCTGATGCTACCATCTGCTGCAGAGAAGACCCACTTCCTTACATAATTCCCGGGGTTGGTTTTTCAAGAAATACTATTTGGGAATATCATTCATTTGGGGATTTCAGTGTAATTTTCCTGTGTACTTGAAGCTGACTGATTGTTTTATTTTTATGGAATACAAAATGTGCTTCACAAAGACTCCATACCTAGTCACGGCAAAAAGAGAACAACCTAAATTAGACACTTGCAATAGAAGGATGCTAGGGATCTATTTTTGCTAAAATTTGTTATGAAAGATGCTTGTTTTTATCCTATCTTATTCACATTAAATATTCCTGGAGACCTTGAGATCACAGGAAAAGAAACGAATGTTTGAATTTCCAGGTTGAAGTTAAGACCTGTAAATCAATCTCATATGGCTATACACTGTGCAGCAAGAAGACCCCTGAATATCAAACAACTTTATTCAACCAATTTTTAAATGACATTTTCTGAAATTATTTTAAAGAGATTCCTAAGTTACATTCTGGACAACAAGAATATATAAACTGGTAGAAAAGTAGAAAGAAAAATAACATCAAGACACTCAAGACACTCAGGTACTGACGTGACTTTCTAGAGTTTGTGTAAAGAAACTTCACCGAGTGTAAGGACTTCAGTGGTGGGAAGGAGAAAATCCCCATTTCATATACTTTATCAAAATTTCACGTGCTTGAAGTCCGTAAACTTTATAATGTTTAACAGATTGTGACAGAGTGGGGGATAAATGTTGGCCTCAATTCAAATTCAATAAAACCACCTCAGGAAGCTTGGAGACAAGCAGCGAGGCATGAACTCAGGCGCCCTCCGGGTGGAGGGCGGTGGAGAGATGGCACCAGGCCTCCTCCTGAGCCCGCAGTGGAATAGTGTGGGGCCTGTGGGGACTCATCTCACAGGAAGCTGCAGATTCATGTGCAGGTGTGCGAGAGAGAGACCATCCAGAGCAACTAAAACACTCAGAACCCACAAAGCAGTAGCAGATGCCACCGGAGCAGGAAATATCATTTGAAATTCAATTTGAAAGGCTGAATTACATTTTTTCATTTACTAAAAACACTTTATCTAGTTGACAGTGTTTTTGTCAAGATTCATGTTTCTCCCATGGTTAATGTTTATAAAGTACCTTGTGCTTTGGGGTAGGAAGGATTTATAAATGAAAACTAAATCAATGTCTGAAGATGTGATTTCAAATGGCACAAACTTCAACTTCTAGTTTGATTTTGAGAAAGTACTCTTGACTTTGAGATTCAAGTTATGCAAGTATGCAAATATGTGCTATTTCTCTAAAATTCAACACCACTACAAAGCCCAGACATCTCCTTCTGAACCATGCAGCATGTCTGAGGCTTCTGGAACATGGGTGGGTATCAGAGGCTGAGGGGATGAAGGACTGCTTATGAAATACATACTTCTTCAGGCCCCCCTGCAGATCCAGCAAACCCAAATTCCTAAGAGATCTTGGGGTCTGTTAGGTGAACAAAGCCCTCTAGGTTTTAAAGTAGCAGATTTGAGATTTAAAGGCAGAGTCAATCACTAATTCTGATCACCCAAATCTTCAATGTTCTCTATATCCAAGGAAGCTACTTAGAGTTAAGTTAAGGAAAGAAATTTCATTCCAATCTCTGAAAGACCAATTCCATGTGGGCTCAAGGTCCACAGAATTACCCTATTATTGGATATGATGAACCTATCTAGAGCAATTTTTTAAATTTATCTTTATATTGTAAGCAGTTAGCACAAACATTGACTAAATCTGGGTAAATCTTGTTTCATTTAGTCATTTGCAGAACAAGATACCATGTGAAATAAAAATATCAAGACGATCCCAGGCAAATCTCAGATCCCACTAGGAGAGAAAAACAGTGCACTTGGGAAAAAACATACTTCAGATAATTTGTAGAAAAGGATAAGTACTATGAAAAAAACAATATCATAATATGATTTTTTTAAAAGACAACAAAAGTAGCAACAATCATGCATTTATCTAAGTCCATGGTTAGGGAGGTGAGTTTTGGGTTGGTCCCAGAAAGGTCACAGTAAGTGCAAAAACAACGGAAAGAATGAGCTCTGTGTACATTCTTCAAAGGTGGACAGGCAGGCACCTGCTGTATCTCCAGTGAGAAGCAGGCTGTAGACAGTGAGAGCTGAAGAGGGCCACCATTTAGGATAGTTTATGGAACTGTCCAGAGGCTAAGGCAGTTCCCCTTATGGGTAAGGAACAGAACTAGTGTGGGTTTCAGTAAGACCTGAGTTCCATTCCTGGCTTCACCAGTTCTTAAAGGTAACCTTGAAGATGTAATTCAGCCGATCTAACTCAGAAATAACAATAGAATAATAATCATCTGATACAATTGCATAACATTATTATTAGAATTAAATAAGACTATTATTGCTAAAATTTTCCCTGGGGGAAACATAAACAAAGTGGACCCTTCTTCTAATAACAAACACAGGTTCTATTCCAACAAAGTTCATTGTAGGGAATCAGGAAACTGATGATTTTTTTTCTTTTCTTTTTTGCTTGCATATAGAGCATAGGAAAGAGCTTACTTATGGGGCTGGGGTGCTACTCTCAGAAGTCTGCACTGGAAAGTCTTTACCCAGAGGGATAACAGCTTCCACATAGTCTTATAAATAGATCCTTTTATTTCTCAGTCTATGTACTGCAGCCCCTCCTCAACGGCATAGGCAGCAAGAGTAGAATTGCTTACAACAGTAACATGTACCGACTGGGTGTTATGGAATATTATTTTAACTAGGCAAAGATGTGTCACATTTATTGATGTTATGGAATGTTACTTCAACTATGTAAAGATGTGTTACATTTGTTTATGCTGCATTTTTAATGATGTAAGGATGTGTTACATTTGTTTGTGCTGCATTTGTTTAATTATGTAAAGATGTGTTATAATTGTTTCACTTTGTCTGCCTATGGCACATGATTGGTCTAATAAAAGGCTGAATGGCCAATAGTTAGTCAGGAGAGGGATATGCAGAACTGGTGGGCAGAAAGAAAAGTAGGAGGAGAAATCTAGGTTTGAGACAGGAGAAGAATAAGAGGAGAGAAGAAAGGAGAAAGAGAGGGATACTCACAGGGCCAGAAGCCAGGCAGCCACCAGCCAGCCAGACTGAGAAGCAGTGGAAGGAAGATACACAGAAAGAAAGAAGGAAAGAAAGAAAGAAAGAAAGAAAGAAAGAAAGAAAGAAAGAAAGAAAGAAAGAAAGAAAGAAAGAAAGAAAGGTTAAAAAGCCCCAAGGCAAAATGAAGAGAAATAGGTTAAGTTAAAAGAGCTAGCAAGAAACGAACCTAAGGTAAAGCTGAGCAGAGCATTCAAAACTAATAACAAGTCTCAGCGTCATGATTTGGGAGCTGGTTGGTGGCCCAAAAGAAAGATAAACTGCTACAACTGAGTACTCAGGTGAGGGTCCCATGACCTTTCCAACAGCCTTTCTAATAGTCAACAAACCTAGTAGGGACGATGTTTTGCAAGCAGACACAGTTGAACTCCTGAAGATGGCAGTTGTTTGGTTCACAGGATAGTGACATACAATCAGTAGACAGCATGATTTGCACATGGCCTGGTACCGGATAATCACTCTCTAAATAGTAGCTCCTATTATGATGGATCAGAGGATTTTTTTCTATGTAAAATACACTACTGTGTGGTAATATATAATTATGTTACAGACACATTCTATTGTTTATCTTTACATTTGTATTTTTCAATCGATAGCACCATTAACAGGGATGGTTACATATAATAACAGGTAAGAAACAATGAGTTATTAATAATTTGCATTACAGATTATTGACTGATGAATCCTGACTTTAGTGCTGTGCACAGTTACTGCTTATAGAGAGAGTCTCTTGCCAAACACAACAGAACCAAGGCCGGACACCTCTGCCCCAGTGCACTGTCTGACACATACGTTTTTCTGTTTTCTTGGGAAGCTACTTCTCCCTGCAACATTGGCAAGTCTCCAGGACTGCTGAACTGGATTTCCTTGTGGCTCACATTGCGTCTCTCTGCTCTGTTTTTGGAATATGATAATCTTTCCCAAACAAATTGTATCCAGCTTTGTCCTGATCACACTGAGCAGCCCCATGTGAATTCATTCCAAACTCATTTAAGGAAAAGCAGGAATAATAAAATACAAATTTTCTATTAAATCTACTATGGTCCTTAAGAACAACAGCTGTATGACCTGTTGTAAAGCTCCTCATTGCTGGTCAAAGAAGATAAAGATATGCACTTACTTATTTCTTATGCCACTGGTGCTAAAATTAAACTACCAAATACATCTATAATACACTGTACAGTGTTTGGTACACAGCAGACATCAAAAAGGTTGTAGCCACTATTAGTAAGACAGTACAAAGTGCCATTCCCAATGAGCACAGTTCTCAAATGCATGGAGCTGATTGGCTCTACCCAGCCCTCCTTAACTGAATCTTCAGGAGAAGCACAATACACAATGCTGTATTCAAAAGCTGCTCAGTCATTTTGAAGCGCTCTGCTAAGCACAGCCGCATGCAGGAGGAAGGAAACTCATCTTGCTGTATTCTTTGGCTTTTTGGATGTGCATTTGTAACTTTAATTAAGATAATATTTATAGCCCTGTCCTATAACTATGGTTTATTCCCTCTTATGTCTCATTCATTAGCCTGGATTCATTTCGAGCTTACATTGGGTGGAGGAGTAGTGTTTCTTTTGAAGTGGTATATGTATTTTTTCTCTGAACACTGAAAACTGTTTTGCTCTGTGAATAAATCTTGCCTCCAAAGATCATTTCGAGAATATCTCAACATGGCCTTACGTGCACCATTTCATGTTGTCAGCAATTGCACTAATGCATGTTCTTTTGGAAGAGAAAGCTTTGAACATGTATAATATGGTTAGAAACATTAGGTGTCCTAAATGTAGTCAACTCCACAAAGCTTTTGTTGTTTCATGTCTTCTAAGGACTTCTAGTCACATAGTGAAAGGGAAAAATCAGTAGCCATCTTGAGAGATGCCCCTCCCCGCAAAGGTATTTGCTAACTAGCAGTTTTAGAACTGACCAGAAGTTGAACTCATGGGAAGATAAGGCTGAAATAATAAATCTATATATCCTGGACTTGGTAAACCAGGATATGGGGAGTAATGGACTCACCTGACCAGAAATTGAACTTATGGGAAAATAGGACTAGAACAATAAAATCTGAATGTCTATATCCTGGTCTCAGCAAAAGCAGGACATAGAGAGTAAAAAATTTATGTCTCTGTAGATACCCTGAGTCCTGTTAGCTATGAGTAACCTCATGCTTATAGTCCAGCCAGTAACTTCAAAGAACTACCTCACCCCTAGCCCCCCTCGTCCAATCCCAAGGTATGTAACTCTCTGGATGTAAACCTTTCCTATATAAACCCCTTTAAGTGAGTGCTTGGGGCATCCTCCTTCACCCTCTATGTTGAGTGTTTGGAATACAGATCAAGCCTGGGGCTTGCTTTGTTATTTAAAAAAGAAAAACAAAAACCTCTGTGTGCTTGCATCAGATATTGGCTCTGTGGTGGTCTTGCCTGGGGGTCTTGTGACCTGGGCACAACAATAGGACATTCTTGTTTCTGGACTGCCCCCTATCTCTGGGTTGGCAACAGGTTAGAGCTGCCCCTGTGGAGCTCATAGTTAATGCAGTGGAGTGGTAAGGGTGATAATAAAACTGTTTGGCCAATTAAGGCCTGAAAATTGTGAGTGCTTGAAGAAAAACATGTAGACACTATGGATCACACAACAGCATGGGCAGAATCTGGTCAGAGGGACAATGTAAAAGGCCTCTGTGCCAGTGACTTCTCTAAGGGTATAATGCAGAAGAAGGAAGCACGTGTCCAGCTGCATGAAGGTGTGGCTTGGGGGTAGGGGCTGAGCAGGAAACTGAGATAAGCAGAAGTAGGAATGAGAGTGAGATGAAGTACAGCCAGCTTGAACAAGTTGCAGAATCAGGTTTGTAGCAGACTCCACTTGAGGTAGGGTGCAAAAGTACTTAACAGATAAGGCTCACATAGGCTTCATGCATTTGGTATATAAAAGTAAAGTTGGTATTTTTCATGCCTGTCCTTGTTAGGATTACTGCTGCTGTGATGAAACACCATGATTTAAAGCAACTTAGGGAAGAAAAGGTTTATTTGGCTTATACTTATTATTCATCACTGAAAGAAGTCAAACATGTCAAGAACCTGGCAGCAGGAACTGATGCAGAGGCTATGGAGAGGTGTTGCTTACTGCCTTGTTCCACATGGCTTGCTCAGAATACTTTTATAAAACCCAGGACCACCCAGGAATGACACCCTCACAATAGGCTGGTCCCTCCCCCATCAATCACTAATTAAGAAAATACCCTACAGGCTTGCCTACAGCCTGACCTTATGGAGGCATTTTCTTAATTGAGGTTGCCTCTTCTGTGACGAGTTTAGCTTGTGTCAAGTTGACATAAAACTATACAACACAATGTCTTAAATGCCTAAATGAACAATTCTGAAACAGGAAATTAGGCTGGAGAGAAGGATCAGCAGTTAGAAGTGCTTACTGCTTTTACAGAAGAAGCAGGTTCAAGTCTCAGAACTGACAGGGCAGATCACAATCATTTGTAACTCCAGTTCCAGGGGATCCAATGTTCTCTTCTGGCCTCCACAGGCTCCAGGCACACACTAGGTGCACATACATGCATCTGGGCATAAACACTCATACACTTAAAACAACATTTATGAATTTAAAAGGCAGTCAAGCCAATAACTTTTGGCAACAACTTCTAAATACACTATCTGCTTTTTTGTTAATGTATAGCTATATATTACTGTTCATGAAACCTGTATTTATCATATATATAACACATTTATCTTGAGATTGCAATTGACCAGTAGATCTATTCAAAATGGTGATAGATTACAGATAGTTTCTTTTGCCATTTTTCTGTTTAGTTATTTCATTGGTACAAATGTTATGCTAATAACAATTACCATTAATCTTTTCCTGTGCCTAATTAGCATATAAAGAATGGGTATTTTTTTCTATAGCAATTTTCAAACTAAGTTTGCTTTTGTTGCTTTTTGCCCACTTTCTCAACCAACCTCTATCACCTCCCCTGTGGGTCCTCCCACCCCAGTGGGTGCTCCAACCCCAGTGTGTGCTCCAACCCCAGTGGGTGCTCCCGCCCCTGTGGGTCCTCTCACCCCAGTGGATGCTCCCACCCCAGTGGGTGCTCCAACCCCAGTTGTGCTCCAACCCCAGTGGGTGCTCCCGCCCCTGTGGGTGCTCCCGCCCCTGTGGGTCCTCCCACCCCAGTGGGTCCTCCTGCCCCTGTGGGACCTCCCACCCCAGTAGCCCCTTTCTGCTTTCATTTGACATGTGTTCTCTGGGCCCTCAATGCCTTTTGTTGCCCTCCTTTGTCTATGTCTGCTCCAGTAGCCCTTATTTACATACACACAAACATCAGAAGTCAGGATATGAGTGTAGAAAGAATACACAATTCTGTCTTTCTAAGTATTGTTACCTCACTGACTATAATAGTTTCCAGATCCACCCATTTTCCTACATAATATCCTGTATAGTTGAGGAAAATCACATTGTGTATAAATGCCACATTCTCCTTATCAATTTTTTTTTTGATGGAAATCTGGGCTGGTTACATCTCCTTGCCATTGTGTATCATTTTTGGGCATTTTTCACCAGGTAAACCTTAGTTCCATCTTATCTCCCATCAGATAAAAGTTTCCAGTTGTAGCTTTCAAATGCAATTTCAAAAGTACTCAATGAAATAGTTACTGAATTTCAGTGATCTAAAAAAGTTTTGATTTCAACATTTCACAAAAGAGCAAAGACAGCTTAAAATATCAGCTTTGCTGGATGACATTTCCACGTCAAGCTTTCCTTTCTTGACTGCTGAAGAATGTTATTTTATTACAAATTTGATTACATTTGATTTTGTTTGACTATCTCTGAAGAAAGTCTTTCTTCAAATGACAGTAAAAACAAACGAATTGCAAGGGCAGCACCTAGGATTGTTAACAAATGCCAAACCCGGACAAGCGATTGGCATTACTGACTTCAAAAAAAAATGCTCTAGTGGTTTCATTTAACTCTATTTGTATGTGTGTACTTTCAGAGAAAGGGATTCAAATGCCAGACCATGATCACTGTGGAAGCTCTTCCTTGGTATTAACATTTCTTCAGGTAGGAAGCACACCGAAGGTAGACTCAAACTCTGCTTGGCTTCCTCAAATCTTGTAAAATGTTTACCCTCCCCACCCCTGGCCCATTATGATTTTGTCTTTGGTCTCAGCTGTCATTTGTGCTTTGTCTTGATATTCAACCTGCTTGTCTAAAATGGCCTGCTGCTCCTGTCCCCTCAAAAGGTCGCCTCTCAGCTAATCCCTGGCATGAATCTCTGGCCTGCTCAAATCATTTTTGTTACATGGCTTCATTCAGTTGTTTTCAGTCTGCAGTCTTCCTTTCCTTGTGTTTGGTCCACCTGTGGAAAATATTGGAACTGTGTTGACATCCCATAATTTTGTTCAAGTCACCAACTGTCTTTGGTATCACGAGCTTATTAGTATTTTCACAAAGCATGTCTCCTGACACCCAGTGCCAGCTGGTAGGGTGGGACCTGGTCTTTGAGCCCATCTTCCTGTGCACAAGTGGCATTGACCTTCCTTAGGAAACTCAAGGACGACGCAGTGTGATTGACAACAGCAGAGCAGTGATAGGATGTGGGATTCTCTAGACTGCGGTAGGTGATGCACATCACGGGGAAATCCAAGGTGGAGGGGTGGGAAAGAAGCACAGTGAACCACTGAAAGGCTTATTCTGCGTGTGATGTGCAGACAGGGCACCAGAGCTTTTTTGAACAGGAAATGGAAGTTGCTTCTGCTCCTGAGTAAGATGCTTTCCAACTGCCTGCTCTATTCTGATCATGTCAACTCTGTATTTAGTTTTTCTGTTTGGAAAACATTAACAGCAAAATTTTCTTCAAGGAAAAGCTTTTTCTTTTTTTCTAGAAAATGTACTGTTTAGAAATTCAGAGCCTATCTTTTATCATAGTCACAATGGATATTTCCACACTACACAGAATCTCATAGATTCTGCAGAGCATTAGAATGAATGCTTTCTGTGGTGGGCATTTTCCTCAGTTCGAAATGTGTAACCTCATCTGATGGACATGTTTGCTGGTAAGCGGGAGATGAACAAAAGCTGAGGCACAGCTTTTCTGTGACTCTATCTTAATAAAGATCTCCTGACTTTTGAAGGTTTACCTACTGTGATCAAAGTCCTAGAAAGGCTCTCAGAATCTGGTCCATGTTTCATCACTAAGAAAACACTTCAGTGAATCTGCTAGCACTTGCAGTTTTGAGATCTCAAGAGGGTGTCTGCTTCAACCTGCATGTCCAAATTAAAAATAAATAAAAATAAAAAAATTGTAAAGGAGCAAAAATATTTAGGACTGAATAAAAACAGCAACCACATTTTGGATAATAATGTCTTTCTCTCTTTTTAAAATCAGATCCTTGGCCAATGTACCAAGACACAAGTTCAAGAGGTTGGATTTTCCCTTTTCAGGCTGACAACATAATTAACACCTACAAAAGCCACAAACACATACTCCCCGTAGTGTTTTAATCTTTATTATTGTAGGCACAGCCCTTTTAACAGTCTAACACAATGCCATGTTATACGCTCATGTCCTGTTCAACTGCCAGACAAGATCTTTGTTTACTTCCACAAAGCAGAGTTGAATATTTACAGAAATATACATATTCAAAGGATAATAATCTCCACAAAGAAAACGATTACAGATTCTCTAAAAAATGAGAAGCAACATTAGCAAATGAGGCAATTACAGTCAGATCAAAGACAGGTAACAAACTTCCTGTTTCAGGAGGAATGGAGCTTGTCCTGTGTGTTTCTTGATTGTTAGAACAGACATAAAACAAAGCATGTGGGGAAGCTGGTGCTGGTTTGAAGATCAAAATTTTTTTGAAATGCAATTATGAGAAAATGTTCAGATTTCTCCAGGCGTAAAATGCCTAAAAGTAACCTATAAATATAACATTTACCGTAGACAGAATTCTAAGAGGGCCCTGCCATACCCACATCATACCACACTTGCCCTCTGAATGTGGGTAGAACTATGATTATGATGCTTTTAAACCTACATTTGGTTTTGTTGTACCATAAAGGCTAAAGTCACTAGATGATGATGTTATACTGTGCAAGACAAACTAAGCTTGCTGAAGAAAGTTACACCTAGCCATGAAGAAGAAAACTGCCATGCTATAGAGACAGGTATTTGTGGAGGACAATTGAAGCCACTAGAGATAAACATGACCTTTTCTTGATATGTAGCAAGAAATCAGGGGCTGGCATGGAGTGATGACTCAGTGAGTGCATTGTTTGCTATGCAAGAACAAAGCCCCAAGTTCAGATCTTTAGAGGCTACAGAAAAGCTGTACACACACACACACACACACACACACACACACACACACACACACACACACACACACTCAAAACAATTACAGTTTTAAAAAGGCATGAACACAGGAACTGCCCCTTACAATCACAAGGACTGAGACTGTCTGCAGTTGGTGACATTGGAAGATTGCCAAGCCTCTGATGAGCTGAAAGCCCCAGGAAATACCTTTATTTCAGCCCAATGAGACCTTGAAAGAACTTAGCCAGCAGCTGCCAAGACTCCTGATGCTGGAAATCAGGATATATTGAATTTGTGTTGTTTGGTTTGTTTTTCTATGTTTGTGATTGTTTGTTGATTAATAAATACATTCTTTGTGTTATGGTATCCAAAATGCTCCGATGTATCTATTAAACACTAGACCAACAAGGTGGGTTGTAGGACAGAACCTCAGTCTCAGCCAATGAAAATGTGGTTGATGGCTCTGTTCAAACTCATTTATGTTTTACTCCAAGGAATCATCAAGATGAATATTTTCATATCCCTAATCAGGACAGGGTGAAAATTTCTGCTAATGCCTATAATACAGGCTAACAGAAAGTTCACATTGGTGCAGAGAAAATCTTAGTCTTAAAACCTAGTGCCAGAAGAGCCAAAAGCCTCTGATGCTTGGAACTCATGCATGTCATAAATCCTGCTTTTGTCATCGATAAAGTAAAGATGTAGTTCCACTGTTGGGCCTGTGCTTCAGCCAGCTTTCTGGATGATTCTCTGGCTTGCAGAATTTTTTGTTCCTATTTAATAATACCTTACCATACATGTGGATGTGGGTTTGGAAGGATCTAGGTTGAGACTGGGGCGCCTTTTAAAATAAAAGATAATTTAAATTATGTAAATCTTTTACAGGAACTTCAGAAGGACCATACACTGAGGTCTTCAAAGCTTGAGTCCGAGGAAATTCATTTCTGCTTCCTTTTTTTTATGGTTCTTACACATGTTCGGCTAACTTCAAAATTCCTACAACAGCCCTCTGTACTCTGTTTCCACTCTTCTCTCTAGAAACTTTCCTATCAGGACTAAAAATCATTTCTTCACTCTTAAAATGAGAGTAAGATAAAGAAGAGTGAGACATACACATACACATACACACACTCATGCACAACGCATTGATACACTCATGCACACACACATATCTCAAATCCACATTCCCTTTGATTTCTAAACTCATTTTTTTCTTCATCTTAATTGGTAACTTCTTCCAAGAGTTGTTAAGCACACTATTTCTTACTGTTTAAATTTTTTTACACCTGGTTTCATTCTTAATCCTTTGTGAAATAGTTAGACAGTCTCCCAACAAGGGAACAGAAGCTGTCTCCTGGCCCAGTCTAGTCAGACACATCTCACTGAGTGTGTAAGAGACATTCACACTCCCTCTCCTAGCACAGACCATCTTTTTAAAAAGGACATTTTAAAACTCACAGAAATGTGTACCACGGCAATGACTACATTTAGGTCACTAGAGAGATTTTTCAATCCTCCTCCACATAGGTTAGGTTGTGCATGCATGTGTTTGGGTGTGTTTACTTAAGAATTGTGCAGGTTAGCTGTAGCTATTATGCTATGCAGACACCTTCAAAAATTCAGCTTCTATTTTTTTAAAGGCAATTTCCTATACCCCTCAGTACCCTTGTGAAAACTAAAAAAAATTGACAATAATTTGTTAATATATTCTACCACATAGTACATATTAATATTTAATTGTCATTAAATGACTTTTAACTATTTTTCTTATATTATGAACTAATTTTCTGATGCTATACAGCATTTCATCACATCCTGCAAACCTGATCTGGAACCACCACTCTCCCCTTTTCCATGCCCACATGTCATTTGGAAGGCAGGTCAGTTGTAGCTGAAGTTTCCTTGTGTCCTGGCTTGCCGGCATTCGGGACAAATCTCTCCCACTCACATCCCCCAAGTAAACACACAGAGACTTATATTATTTATAAACTGTATGGACATGGCAGGCTTCTTGCTAACTGTTCTTATATCTTAAATTAACCCATTTTTATAAATCTATACCTTGCCATGTGGCTTGTGGCTTACTGGTATCTTACATCATGCTTCTCCTCATGGCGGCTGGCAGCGTCCCCTGACTCAGTCTTCTTCTCCCCTGCCTTCTCCTCTCTCTTGTCCCGCCTACACTGTACTTCCTGCCTGGCTACTGGCCAATCAGCATTTTATTTATCAATCAGTCATAGCATACAGGACATCCCACAGCAGTCAGTTTTGTCTTTGGAACGGCCTGTGTTGTAGATTTATCTGATTTGTTTCAATTTAATGTTATACATTTCATAAAAACACAAACAAACAAAATCTCAATTTAAATATTTTGGAAAATTTCATGTAAGTGACAGTGATTGATTCATATTCTATACAAGGAGGAGGTCCCTAAATCAGATGGTCTTATGATAAATGGATAAGATAGCATTTCCCCTTTGTAATTAGTAATCAGTTAGTGGGGGTGATGGGCAGACAATCTTCCACCCAAGGGTCTTAACATCTATTGGGACCATGTAGTCTATGGGAGTGCAGGGTGGGCCCCACTTTCTTCCTGAGAAGCTTTTTAATCTTGACATTATCAAAATTACCCAGGCTCCATCTCCATCTTTGCTCTATTTCCCCCTTTTATTCTGGTTCCTTACCACACGGCTCTGCTTTGGATCCTCTTTAGACCCTGCCATTTCTTGGAGCTCCTTGTAAGCTGGACCACTTGTAGGTAATTAGGATTGCTGCTCATTAAAATAGTGAAAGAGGGAAATGGAATGTGCATTTTAATGCAAGGGATTAGAAAGCAAAAAGATTCTTATTGTTTCTCTTTAAATTTTAATGTGAGATTTGGAGAAATTTATCTCCAAATATTACCAACCATTAGAGTTGAAACTTTGGAATATTATATTTTAAAATATTCAACCACATAGAGTTTAAAGATTGTTTTTATTAGTATGAAGACTTTTCAAGCTTCATTCAACTATTATTCTAATAGTAAAGCAGAGGAAGATGTCTCCCACCTCACTGGCAGTGGAAAGTTCCTGGCCTTTTCATGGCTAGTCCCTCAGCACTTAGTGAAGACCTGATGGGTGGGCTTTCTAGCACATGACTGATCCCTTGTTGAAATACCTATCAAGAAGATCTTTTATGTTTTCCTATTTCATTTTGCTCAAAAAATAGATGTATAGTTTATGAAACCTTCATATGACCATTTACTAGGCTTATAATTGCATTTTTACAAGATTAAAATATATACCAACCTCAGATACACTGCCAGTCAAACATACTGAAGATCTGCAGCTATTAAATCCAATTAAAATCTTCCAGGAAGGGAAACTATTCCTATATACACGTGTGTGCACACATGTGAAAGCATATGTGTGCAATGGTGCAGCTGTGGAGGTCAGAAGACTACGTTGTGGAGTAAAGTATTTCCTTCCAGTGTGGGTTTCAGTGATCAGACTTGGGTCATCAGGCTTGGTCTGCAGCATGTTTACCTACTGAGGCATCTTGCTGGCCCTGTCATTTGAATTTGTATATTACCGGATTAAATGCCCAGAAACCACTCAGTAAACACTCATGAAAATCTCTGCAGTTTCCCCTAAGTTATTTATACACCCTGCATTTTGTGTTTATTAAAAATTTAATTTCCTTTAGTTAGACTTTACATAAAAGTTGATAACCAGAGTTTAAGCAGAAAACAATTATTCATCATTAAAATTATATTTTAAACATTTATTTATTTATTTATTTATTTATTTATTTATTTATTTATTTATTTATTTAGCTTCAAAAGGTGGGCATTGTTTACTTTAAGCAACAGTCCAGGACTGAGAAGTACAAGTTTCAAGGATGAGACTGTCTTCATAGTCAAGCACCAGCGTCATGCACTTGGCATTGAGTTATTCCATTAGGATGTCCCTGTGGGACCCGTGCACCAGCCCCACTCTGGGACTGCCTCCTTGTGTGCTTCACCGTGCAACTCCAGGCAGCTTGCTCACACACCTGAAGCCTTCCTCTGCACCTGATGGCTCTGCCTAGCAGCTGGCCAGTCACAGCACTCTGGCTTCTTTCCTTTTGCAGGCAGCAGGGTGAGGTGCGGGTGCTTTTATCATTCCACATGGCACAGGAAGGTGCACTTAGCCAACGACACTGTGATGGTGGGGTGACACCAAGGAGCGTGCATCACAGACAACTGGTACAGGGGCTGCAGGACTGCAGCTGCTGTCTGTCCCACCACAGTAAGCCATGTACAGCATCAAAAGCCCTGGTACAAAGGCGTCTCTAACAACATCAGGAACCAGATCATTTGTTCTTAAAAACAGTCTACTACTCCAGTCTACTACTAGAAAACACTCATGCCATGGCCCACAGACCCAGAAGTCAGACAAGAAAAAGGAAGAGAGAAAGTGGGAGAAGGGGGGGGGGGGGAAGGACAGCAATACATAAAGTGCTTCTCTTTTAATGAAACAAATCCAAAAGATGTACAGTCAGGCTCACGTTGTGCAGTTCACAAGCATGGAAAAACAAACAAACAGGAGAGAGTTCCAACAGAAGAAGCTAACCCAAGACCAGGCTGGACTTGCCACCAGGGGGGTTTCTCCTGGATGGCGCTGGGGCCGGGGCCAATGGGCTGGGCACAGGAGCAGCAGGCACAGGCTTCTCTTCCATCTGCCCCAGGTTGGCTTGGAAGTCTGTGTCCGCATTTTCATGCATATCACCTTCTCCCTTGAGGTCTAAGAAGTCTCCAGAGCTTGCTTCAGAAGAGTTACTTCTCTGTGCTCCAGGCGACTCCGAATCTTCCCTGCCACCACTAGACTTGGCACCTGCTGACTTCGCCCAAGACGGAGGGTTTTCTTCAGGTGTCCCAAAGATGCTAGAGGCCATCTTGTTCTTCCTCACAGGCTGTTCTGATGGCTCATCAAAGCCTAGTGAAAAATTGGACCCGCCACCTGGAGGCTGCAAAACCCGAGAGCTGTTCCTGCTGTTGGGGTCCACACCCTTGAAGGTAGTGGTAGTGGTCATGGCGCCAAGGGGCGAGGTAGGCTGGCGCAGGGAGACCGCCGAGGGGACTGGGACCAAACGGCGTAGACCGCTCCGCAATCGAGACCAGCCGCGCTCCACGAGCCTCTGCCCATTTATTTATTTTTATTTTGTGTGTATGAGTGCCTTATATGCATGCACATATATCTACCATGTGTATAAGGTTCCCATAGAGGCCAGAAGATAGCACTGGATCCCTTGGAACTGGAGTTACATGTGTTTATGGGCCAGTATGTGGGTGTTGAGTACTGAACCCAGGTCCTTTGCGAGAACCCCAAGTTCTCTTAACTGGTGGGCCACCTTACCATTCACAAAAACGTTAATTTCAAAAAGTAGCTTGAAGATAACTCTCAGTACTCGATATGTATTATAAAGTCAAATGATTAAATATATTTGTAGATCTTACAGTAAAATATATTTTCATGTTTTAAATAAACATACAAAATATTTGATTATCTATAGCATACTGTCTCTTGAACTTGCAGATAAATAGCAGTTTAATGTTCAGTTATAAATGCATAAAATTAAGGCTATCTATTGCATAGCTTACTTAATTCAAAATTTCATTTCTAAGAAGAATAATCATGATTGTAAAATATACCATTGAGATTTCAAAAATTATACCACTTAGAATATTCAGATTTTTCAGCCTATCAGCCAGGATAAGGGATTTGGAGGGAACATTTTGAACAATTTGATCCTTAATTAAAATAAAACTCCATGAAAGAAAATGAATATTATTTAAAATGAAAATAATTGAGAGAAGTCATTCCATTAGGCAACATTCTTAGTAGACTAACATTTACATCTTGCTGTGATTACAGAACAATTATCTACAATTCACTTTATGGAGTGTGTGTTCCCAATGTACATCATAAACCATTATAAGTTTTATGTTTGTTTTCAAGAATAAAATCTGTCAATTTATTGGTTACAGTAGGAGGATACATTAGCTTACCGGGCTGTTAATGCCATATACTGTGGGTTGAGGAAAATAGGAACATATTTTTTCACAGTTCTAGAACTTAGAAGTCTGAAATTGAGGGCTATGTTTCTCTGGAAACGTTCAGGAAGGCTCTATTTCAGGCTCATTTCCTACTTTCAGAGCATCATGTTTCCACTATTTTGTGGCATTTGCCCCATGTACCAGGTTGTGTTCAAATCTTTGGAAAACATCAGTTATATTGGATTAGAGGCTAATTCCACCATGACTTCATCTTAAATAATTACATCTACAATGACTTTTTTTCTAAGGGTCATATTATAATACACAAGGAGTTAGAGCTACAACATATGAACTTTTGGTAGGTCCCACTTTATCCCCAAACAAAAATTTGTTTGTATTTTTTCTTATAACAAAATATATTAGCGCAAGCTATCCACTTAATGTAATATAGCCATACAAAACACACACACACACAGACAACACAACACAACACATTCCACGGTTCCATAATTATCATTCACTGTTTTTGTGAAGTTTTCATTAAGTAAACATGAATGATAAGTATAAAAAAAAATTCACCTTAGTTTTTGTTGATCTCACTTAAAATAAGAACAGAAAAACCACACTTTCTTGCTTTCAGTGGTATTCCAAACTGCTACCTACTTTCACTGATTCCCAAATGCCTGGCCACACCTATCTTTGGATTGTAAAGCATGAATTTTAAGGGAAATGTCGGCTTTTTTGAGATGGACCACATGTTGACGTTGTTACAGGCATATCATCACACCTTAGTAGTTCCCTCAAAGCATTCAGGTTCCAGGGAGCTATGATGCAGCTCTGTTGGAAGAGTGCCTGTCTACTATACACCATCAAAATGGGGTCCAGTGACACCCCTGCAGTAGCAGCACTGGAGAGGCAGGTGGAGGCAGGAGGAATGTTCAGGGACATTCTTAGCCACATACTGAGTTCAAGGCCAAAGTTGCTCGAAATGAGATCTCAAAAATTAAATAAATACAATGCAATAATTTCAGGGCTTGTCCAATCACATATTCCCTGGCAATTTACAACCTAGTTTCCTTGGGCATCTCTACCACCCAGGTGTAGTCAATCACCAAAAATCTAATCCTTATTTAAGGTCAATTGATTAACTCTGTCATATCTGTAGAAGTTGAGAAGGAGCAGATGGGTGTAGGAAAAGAAAGTTTTAAACAGAATTATACAATTAAAAGATAAGGGTGGGTTGTAGAAAATGCAGTGGAAGTTATAAGCCAAAGAGAGCAATGCTGTGAATTGTTAAGCTACAGTTAGATAATTTTTTCTTTCAGTTTGGCATTAGAGACATTCAATTAATGTTAAGAATAGAAACTATCTATCATCTTTGGCAGCTTATATACTTTTCAAAATGTCAACATTTGCAAATAGGTAAGAAACATGAGGGGCACACTTACCAGACAGGTAAAAATCCAAAGGAGAAATTAAATGCCTGTTTATTTAGTATGGAAAATATTATATTAATTGGATATGATTTTTAAAGTTGATTCAAAGAAGGTAACACTCAAAGGGAATAGTGCATGGGTTTATACTACTATATACTTATTAATATTACTGCCATTCATTATTGATATAATTCTGTATCTTAAAATAAATAGATCAATCAACAAAATTTAATAGTTAATTTTCTTATATAAAGACATTTTTTAGAAAAAGTGTTTTTTGTATAATTCACAGAAAACCTGTAAAGTAATGAATGAGCTCCCTCATATACACAGAGGTTGGCACTGAAATGTATCAAACATTCAAGGAGCTGGAAGAACACAGCATGTTCCTCCCACGGCAAAACAGATAGTGCTGCTCCAGTGAGTTGACTCTCAGTGTTTCATGTTAAAGCACATTTCCCAGCTTGACATGGTTGGGATGTGGAGGACCATTTAAGAGGTAAGCCAGTGAGAGCTCTTGGGTCACTGGGGGTCTCCCTTTGAAGTGACCTAGCCTCCTCTGCCATGCATTTTCACCATGATAGAGTGTGCTGCAGCAGACCCACCCAGCTGTCAATGTGTCATACATAGACATCTCCACATCTACATCCCCTTTCTTAAGATGTGCTTGTTAGGCATCTGTTACAGTCCTGGAAAACTGAATAACACTCTTGAATGTGAAAATTTACAATGATGTGGAAGGAATTTGCCATGTAAAATCATAAAATACATTATAGAACTAAAATTTAAATGTAATTTTATATAAAAAACAGCACTTATGGAGCAGGATTTTTATTCTTATTTATTCTTTGAAATTTTTGCACATGTATATAATGGTTCTTGGTTGTACCCGCCCATCAACTCTCCAAACACACTTCTGCTGGGACCTCCCTACCACATGTCCCCCTAACTTCATGTCCTCCTTACTCACTGAGTCCAGTTAGTGTTGCCTATATGTTCATAGGCCTAGGGTCATCCACTCTGGTTTAGGCAACCCAAGAGTTGCCTCACATCTAAAGAAAAGTGACGCCACTTTAATAGAAGCCATCAGCTACATATAGCTCCTCAGTGACAGATGGGGCCTTGCGTGATCCCCAAGTCCATGCTGTAGTTTTAAGTCCATGCTGGATCTTTGTCAGATCTTATGTAGGCAACCACAGCTACTGTGAGTCCATCTGTGTCATGTGTAGAGGACATAATTTCACATCACTTATCCCCGTTTTACTGACTTACATTCTTCCCATGTCTCTTATCCAGTGTTCCCTGAGCCTTGAGGCAGTCGGAGGAGCTGGTGTAAGATGCCCCATCCATGAGTGAGCACTCAGAGTCAATTATTTTTAGCATTTTGAAGAGCATTATGCCTCTGCATTAACTACTTCTCACTATAAGAAATGTTTTTGACCAATGTTGGGAGCAGCACAAATCTATGGATATAAACATAAATATATAGAAGGCTATTTGACAACATGAACATCAATAGGTTTTATTTCAGGCGTAGGACTTAAAAACACTAGTTTTACAATTTTTACATTAATGAATATGAATTCCCCTCTGTGGAACAGGCCTCAAATCTAATCAAAAGAGCATAAACAGTCTGCCACCATTGCACCAAAGTGCACACTGACTGTAACATCAGTCTTGTAGCATTTAAGGTCCAGTCTTGGATAAGACCATGTCTTTTCTCCTCTAGCAACATGCACCAGCAGGAATCACTTAAGTCTTCATCAACACCAATCTGATTTTCTTTTGTTTTGCAGCAAAATTGTGTGATGTCTTCTGCAACAGAGTCTTACCTTTTAGTTATGGCACATCCAAGAGCCATGGCAATAATCTATATTATTTCATTTCGGTTACAAGTATGTATGATCTATATATGGTCTATGTGTATCATATGTATTCTGGATTATTATATAGATGGATTTCTTTACTACAAGCTCTAATAAAAATAAAAAAGTGAATACTTCTGTTATACATGGTTGAAGAAATGAATTAACTATATTTTGCCTTCCTGGTAAAGATGTATCAAAAATCTAAACAAATCATTATAGCAAATTTCCATGCATTCTCCAGCTCTGAAAGAATAGTTGAAGTTTTCAAAAGTCAATCACAAAGAAAGAGGATCACTAACTTGAATTCTCACCACTAAAGTCTATAGTTTAGAAAGTAGTCAAAAGTGAAGGGACATGGATAAGCCAATGCAACATAATGTCCTCAACAAAGACAGGAAGAGAGCCTTAATATATAAACAGAACTTACGTATCAATTTGAAAAGCACGGATTCAATAACTATAGACCAGCAGTTCTCAGAGACCATCGGAAAACAGACACTTACATTACAATTCATAGGAGTAGCAAAATTACAGTTATGAAGTTGCAACAAAAGTAATTTTATGGTTGGGGTCACCATAGCACAAGGAACTGTATTAAAGGGCCATGGCATAAGGAAGGTTGAGAACCATCACTCTAGACCATTTCAGAGCAGAGAATTGAATAGAAATGTTTACATTCACTAAAAAATTAAAAATAGAAAGCAACAAAATGGTCCTTTTCTTATCAAATTTTGTAAGAAATGTCGAAAAAGATGGAAACTTTATTAGAGTCAATGTAAATTGATACACACCATTTACTTTTCCTGTTGAGAAATATATCTAGGACCTAGAATGCTATTTTTCTTTGACCCAGTAATTCCATTTTATAGAATTTCTCCAAAAGGAGTAGTTTGAAATATGCACCATAGTTCAGCTATTCTTGTTATTTCTTATAATGATGCTAATTATATGCTCCGCACGCCGTTAAGTAGAGCGACCTGCAGTAAATGCATGTTGTCATTTGAATACATTTAAATGGAATAGAAAAAAAATCAGTCTATAACCAAAATAAGCTGAATCAAAACTTTCTACTTTTAAGCAGGAAAGATGATTGGAAGAAAGTCAGTAAACAGTGATTTTTCTCTGAGTGGAGACATAGTGGAGATTGTGATTAATTTAAAATTTCTTCTTTATATTCATTTCTCTGTTTGTCCACACACTTTAAATAAGTGTATATTCTTTCTCTAACACTAACAGTTCCATTTACTTTGAAGCCAACCAAACTCCCTGTTGCCTTTCTGGTCCTGCCACACTCTGGTTCTCTAATGAGTTCCCTAAATGAGGAGATTAGAATGGCTTCAAATTAACACATTCGTTTGTTTTCCTTATCTAAATTGGTTCTTTGAAAAATGGATACCTGAAGGTGTTGTAAACCATTCATTTAAGTACAATTAAGCAATCCTCTCGCTACTTTCCCTTTTGTGCTAAAGAGTTTTTTCTTATTGTAAACCTTGGAGGTAGTGCTCACTTCTGGTGTTTTCATTCATAGTGTGTTTCACCTGCTAGGAACCAAAATTTCCAGAAGCTAACAAACCTGATAAGATAATAGCTTCCCATTAAACATAAGTTAATAAGTTAATACTGTGTAAGATAACAAAGCTCGCAACGTAAATGTAAATGTTATCTTTTCAGGTTTAGTATAATGTGTGTTGACTACTTATATTTCAAATGAATGTGGTGGACACAGTGGAGTTGGACTCAAATGTCCCTTTAAATAATACCTGGTGTCTTAGCAGAGACTGCCTGGGTCATCTTGCCTAATGTCTCACTTGGTGCTGGGGAGCCCACACCCACTAGCAGACTCGGATGGAAAAACTAAAGGACTTGTCCCTGCAGTCTGATTTATGAGATCTCTGAAGGGCCATCTTTTGGGGTCTACACAGCAGTTAGCACTTTCCTTATGCCCTGTATGTCCTGACATTGTTTCCTTCCTTCTGTTTTACAAATACTGACCTTAGAGACCCATTGTAAGCAAATCGCACGCAAGGCAAACTCCAGAGAACCAAGCCTGATCTGATTCTATGAATCAGTATGCCGGACACAGATGGCTAGTGGACTCCTGGATAAATTTTGGATTTTTTTAATGTCATAAATGAAAAATGGAGAATTAGAGATACAGTTTTAATACTGGGAAAAACCCAAATCAAATTCACCTTAAAGCATTATAGACTATGCATGAATATCACTGGTTATCATTATTAAAGGCTATTAGTTTATAATTTTTATGACGTACCATAATCCGTATTCAGGAGAATTTGAAAATAATTAATTTTGAGACATTTTTGTGAGAATCTTCTAAACAAAAATACGTTTCTATTGCAAGCTCTTGAACAGTTTAATGAAATGTTGGATACACTGAAAGCTGGATTTGCCTTTTGTGATCTCAGCCAAGCAGCTGATTCGAGACCCTGCTCTGATCCTCTTGTGACAAACAAGATCATGTGGTTTAGCAAACTGAACCTTGACAATGGCACTTCTCACAGTGTTTAAAACGTTGTGGAAACAGCCACTAAGTGCTGACCCAGCCTGCTGGTCCTTGTGCTGAAGCTCTTTGCTGCCCTCTGTAGACAACTCAAACTGACGATGGTGAAGTCCTTAAGGAGCACACCGCTCACTTTTTTAGTTCTACTGTAGTCCTGAGAGTTTAACTGAATCATGGACTAAATGGAGGATCTCTTAGTCAATGAGGGCTTAGGAATTCTTTTCTGAGATCTGTGTTTTATCATGCCAGTGCATTCCTATATGTTTAAATCATTGCACCAAATTAAAGCTACGCGTTTGAAAACACTGGAAACTTGAAAATACGGCAAAGGCATGTATACACACATATGTACATTGCAGAATCAGCAGTTTTCATTTTTGAGATTTCATCATTGTATGTATTAACCATGTTTACAGAGTAAAATACTTCTAGACCTTGGTATGGACAGGTTATTTTGTAATACAACCTAGAAAATCTAGGAAACAAATCAGAAATAAATGGGATTATATCAAATTAAAAATCTTCTTCATAAAACCGTAAAAATCAAGAAACAAATATAGAATGGGAGAAATATTTACAAACTGTACATTTGAACAGATATATAAAGAAAAACAACTGATTAGAAGAAAACACATATTGAGAAAATGGGCAAGAAACTTTGGTAGGCATGTCACAAAAGAAGACATAGAAAAAAAGCTGGCAAGAATGTTAGGAATACTTATTGCTCTTAGTCATCAGAGAAATGCACATCAAACCACCATGAAGTAAAATCTCACCCTAATCCAAATGGCTGTTATTAAAAAAAATAATAATAATGCCAATGATGACTTGAGGAACGAAGAACTGCTTTACACTGCTGGTGGGAATACACATTAGGAAAGCCACAAGGAAAGAAGTTACTCAAAAAACCTAAAATACAACAACTGGAGCATAAAAATGGCATTCATATGGAGAGAAATGAATCGATATGTCCAAAGGTACTCCCATCTCTTCATTTATCGTAGCAGTGTTCATAACAGTCAAGAAAGGGAAAGAACTTAAGTGTCCATAAACCAGCGACTGGAGAAGGAAAAGGTGTTGCATCTACTCCGTGGAAGACTACCCAGCCATTAAAACAAATGGAATCTTTCCTTTGCAGCAGCATGGAGGAACCTGGAAAATATCACCTTAAATGAAATAATTAAAAGACAAGAAGACAAGTGCTGTCAATTTTCACGTGTGTGAAAGCTATATAAGCTATTCTGGAGATGTAGTGTAGAAAATTGATCAGAGACTAGGAAGGGAAAAGAGGTCGTAAAACACAGAAGATTTTGGTTGTGATGAATGAAAATATAGCCAAATAAGGTGACAACTCAGAATAATATACTTAGCTGTCTTTAACAACAATTCATTTTAAATATCAAATACCCAGAAAACATGGTTTTATAGGTACCTAATTACAAAGGCGTGATAAATGTTTGAAGTGATAGATATGTAATAACCCTGATTTGATCACTACTTACAGCAAGTGTTTATCATACTCTATCCCCTAAATATTAATGATTACATATAAATTCAAATGAAATACATTAAGAGTCATATGACTTACAGTAGAAATATCCTCTGACTGAAAATATAAGCTAATGGCTGTATTTTCACTTAATAGTCTTCCCTGCCTTCAGATTGGTGCTTGTGATTGCCTCCATGCTATTTTCTAGGAAGAGATTAACTCTGTTATTGCAATTCAGTTTCAAATTATTTTGATGAGACATTTCTATGTACTCTGCCATGCTATAGGTATCATGCGAAAGATGTAAGAATAGTAACAATGACAGCCAACAGATGAGTGCTTACAGTGTGCATGACACCACTTAATCTTGAAACTTTGCAAGGTCTTTGAATTTGTCTAGCTCATAGTTTTGTTGAGAATAGCATTATCTGAATTTTCACCAATAGTTATACATTTCCACAAACTGACTTAAGCACAAGAAGGGTTGTGTACACTTTATAATACTCATTTTCTCCTGGAGGTAATTTTATTTTTATTTAAGTTGTCTGTACCTTAAGTTTATTATGTTTGTCTTTTAGACCATGTGTCCAAGAGTACTTCCCAAGAGAGAGTTAACTGGTACATATATTTTCTCTAAATATGACACCTTCTCTTACTTTGTAAAGATTATGCTATATAATTTTGAACAAAATAGGAACCTGAAAGTCCCTTATTTCTAGACATCTTTTTACATATGTAATAGTTATGGGAAACTCCCATGACTTCATCTTTGTGTACTGAACTAGTCTTAGATGATACACATAATAATGGATCATCATCAGTTAGTGAAAGCAGTACATATTATCTAGTGATAATGATGGAATAAAAAAGTTGAAGAGATTTGCAGTTATGTTGATTAATGAAAACTGGAAAATAGGTTTTGATGATTGTGAAAATATTAAAGAACTATATTAAAATAGCTTTGGTATACTTAAAAGAAGACCACTTCAGAATATTTATAAAATATTACAGTGTATCACTGACATTATTGTTTGTTTCCTAAAATCATCTTCAAACTACTTTAACAAATCTTTCTGATGCATTACTGAGATCTGTGTGATCTCAGACTGATTCTGATCCCTGCTCTCTTCTACATGTGCTAAGCACCCACTGCACAGACAAAGGTCTGACCCTCTCAGTCTGACTTAGGTCCAGAGGATCTTTTGGGATAGATTCATAATACCGTTTGACATTTTCCTCTGCTCAATCTTTGCTTCTTGTATTCTGTTCTGAAAATATTAACCCCCAAAGCAAGAGAAAACATCTATTGTCATAATGTGACTAAAGAAGGGTTTCTACATAGTATGAGGTAAATATTTCTAGAAAGTTAATTATTTTATAAACTACTAAATGATTAAGCAATTAGCATAAATGTTAAAGATTTATTTTAGAAAATTTATTATTTGTGCGAAAATATATTTGCCTGAGAAAAGTTAAGCAGCAGGAAGCATCAAGGAGGGGTCACCTTGGTGCGATCTACAATAAGATAGCTGGCTCACTGGGAGGTCTTACAGGGCCTGGGCATGGGGGTGTACGCACAAGTGTTGCACAGTGAGAGAACTGCAAGAGTCCTCAAGTGGAACCTTTTTGTCTTGATGGAACAGTGGAAAGATTGGTTTAGTTGAAGATATTCCTAGCCCAATGCATATACTAATATTTTCAGATTGATGTATTTTCCTATTTTTAAACAGATTAAATAGGAAAAAGAGCAAAGTCTCATTTCTTATCCTTGTCTCCAGGGAGATAAGCTCATATTACTCCTACATAAACTCCATTGCAATCATTTTTATTTGTTGGAGATTCTTTCAGAGTTCCTTTGAAAGATAAAAAATAAAGTGGGAATCTTTATCACTACGTTTCGTAGAAGTCAGGACACTGTATTATGGGGTCCTTGGTGTCAACCTCCTCACATAGTATTATTCCAGTATCTTTAGCTATTAAGACACAGAAATATCCCTGACACACGTTGATGGTTTAAACATATTTGATTTTATGGATGTTTAGTTGTTTAGTTCTTAACCCATGGGTACTAGAATTATTTTATCATAAAAGTATTTCATTTAAATATTTTGCCAAATATTTTTAAATGAAATTAAAAAACAGAAATTTCAAAGAACCATGCACATTCTGAAAATCCCAGTAAAAATCCCATCTACATGGTAGAAACAACCATAATCTGGATGCCTGGGATTCTAATTGTCAGGGGAACATTAATAAGCCTCACTAGGAACTGCCCTTTACCCTAGCATGGCTTTCTCTCATGGAACAGCCTCTGGCCAAGAGGAAGGCTCTAAAGACCCAAGTCTTTGTTCTCTACTGAGACAACTTTTGGGTGTGGGGAGTGTGGGGGATGTAGGGGTATGTGGGAGAGATGTGGGAGGTATGGGAGTGTGGGTGTGTGTGAGAGATGTGGGAGGTATGGGGGTGTGTGGGTGCGTGAGAGGTATGGGTGTGTGTGGGTGTGTGGGAGGCATAGGGGATATAGGTGTGCATGAGAGATGTGGGAGGTATGGGGGTGTGGGAGAGATGTGGGAGATATGGGGGTGTGGGGTGTGGAGGTGTGGGGGAGATGTGGGTGTGTGTGGGAGACGTGGGAGGTATGGGGATGTGGGGGTGTGTGGGAGGCATGGGGGTTGTGGGGTGTATGTGTTGAATCTCACTTAAATTGAGATATTTAAATAGATTTAGTCTAAAGGAAGCAAAACTAAGGTTGATCTTATTACAGTGTTGGTGATTTTAGTCAGCATTTTAAACATTTTGATCTTTCTATCATTTTTGTTTGAAAAAACTTACAATATTTTGTTATTTTAAGTTTTAATTGTGCATTAGAGAGAGAGAGAGAGAGAGAGAGAGAGAGAGAGAGAGAGAGAGAGAGAGACTCCTATATGTTCTTCTGTCAAACAGTATGTACAATTCTCTTGGCACTTTTTGTGATGTTGGAGTTTGATGGGACCTTTTACATGCTAGCCAAGCACTCTGCTACTAAGCCATGCCTCTAGCCCCCTACATTTTTTTTTTTTTTTGCTGTGGCTGTAAAGTTTTTTCAAAGCACAAATTTTGAAAATATTTTCTCCCACTCTGAAGTGTCATTTTAATTTTCCTAAGAATTTTTTCAAAGAAGTTTCACATCATTTCTAAAAAACTAAAATATCTTAATTGCCCGATTCCTGCAGCACTATTCAAGGTACAGGTACAGTACAAGAGAACTCAGAGACTGCCAAAGGACAAGTGGATACTTAATGTGGCACATAAAAACCTTATAGCACTACCTATCCCTTCAAAAGAAGAGTCTGTGACAACTTGGATGACCTGGAAGACAGAGCATGACTGAAATAAGCCAGGAGCAGCAGAACATTGGTGTGTGGACTATAAAGACATCCGGGGTAGAGAAAACAGTGGTTACCAGAGGTAAGAGGTAAGGAGGAGGGAGAGTGGGAAGAAGTGAACTAAAGAGCACTAGGTTCCAGTGAGAAGGGATAAGTCTTCGACCTCTATTGCCCAGGAGGTGACCATTAATAATAATGAATACTGCACATTTCAAAATTGGTAAAAGAATACATTTGATTCTAATTACAAAAGCTTACCTGAAGTGGTAAACATGCTATTTGATTTGATGTAAAATATTTTATAATATATACATATTATTAAAGGATCACACTATATCCCATAGAATTAATGGAATTAGTAATTTGTCAATTAATTTTTTTAAATCTAAAAACTGGACAGATTTTTCATTATACCAGCTATATAGCCGTCTACTGTCACTGCAGGTAGGTCATAAAAATGTACAAAATGATTATATTTATTTGGTGAAATAACTTATAAGAGACAAGACAACTTATTTCTTTTTTAAATTTTTAAAAAATTATTTATTTATTTTACAGCCTGACTGCAGTTTCCTCTCCTTCCTCTCCTCCTAGTCCTTCCCCCGACCCCCTCTGTTCCCACCCCCCAATTCACTTCTTCTGTGTTCTGTTCAGAAAATGGCAGGTCTCCCATGAGTATCAACAATCATGGCATATCAAGTTGCAGTAAGACTAAGCACCTCCCCTTGTATTAAGGCTGGGTAAGGTGACCCAGTATGAGGAATAGGGTCCCAAAAGCCATCAAAAGACTTAGAGACAGTCCCTATTCCCGCTGTTAGGAGTTTCACAAGACGACCAAGCTACACAGCTGTCACATATATGCAGAGGGCTTAGGTCAGTCTCATACAGGCTCCCTGGCTGTCAGTTCAGTCTCTGTGAGCCCAGGTTAACTGGTTCTGTGGGTTTTATTGTGGTGTCCTTGACCCCTCTGGCTCCTACAATCATTTTTTTTTATTTCTTAACCCTCACATGAGTTTCTTGTACAAGTCATAAAACAAAATATTTTTAAAATTTTTTCAATCTTTTATAAACTGAAATGAGTATTAACTGAAATTCTAATTCCACTAATTTTAAGACACTTTCACTGTAGTTGACATTTCAGGTGTTTTGTTTTGTTTTTTTTTCATCCTTAAACAGAAATGAGACTTGATCTGACATGTGATAGAGAAATGAATGAAAATTCAGAATATCTTGTCCCAGATATGTAACATGATTCAAAAGTAGGAAAATATGGTAATAAACTTAACAGAATCCATCAAGAAAGAAAGCAGGCAGGACCAAGAGACAACATCCAAAGTCCTGGCAGCTCATGAGCAGGAGGTGGTCTTGGAGAACAACAATGCAGATGTTGTTGAACTCGAGTTTGTGCCCAGCTTTGCTGATCAGTAATCAGAGTATGTCTTACCATCTCTCCCCTTTTGTGAGTAGAGTATCTTAGACATTGATTCTGGGGAGGAATGATGAAATTACAAACCCATTGGTTTGACATTTCCAGACAGAAGGCTCTATGGATCTAACAAAGTCTACTGGCTTCCATTCAGAGGAATGAGATTTCCCATTGACAACAACAATAAACCCCGACAAAGATTATTTTTACAAGTTTTTATGGTAGAAAATTTACAGCACATAGAAGAGAACAAAAGGCACAATGGGCAGCTGTGCTCTCATCAGCAGGTGATCATGATGGTAGCAAGGGATGCCTAGACCCTGGAATGCTGCCTGCATCAGCTTTCTTTATAATAGAGTTGGATACTATACTGGCTGGGTTCGTGTTTCAACATGACATCAGCTAGAGTCATCAGAGGAAGGGGCCTCAGTTGAGGAAATGCCTCTGCGAGACCCAGCTGTAAGGCATTTTCTCATGTGATCAATGTGGGAGGGTCCAGCCCATGATGAGTGGTGTCATCCCTTGGTTGCTAGTCCTGGGTTCTATAAGAAGGTGGGCTGAGCAAGCCATGGGAAGCAAGACAGTAAGCAGCACTCCTCCTTGGCCTCTGCATCAGCTCCTGCCTCCAGGATCCTGCCCTGTTTGAGTTCCTGTCTTGAATTCCTTTGGTGATGAATAGCAATGCTGAAGTGTAAGCCTAATAAACCCTTTCCTCCCCAACTTGTTTTTTGGTCATGGTGTTTCATCATAGCAATAGAAACCCTAGCTAAGACAGGTACCAAATCAGAGATATGTTTTTAGCTAACAACAGATGATTATATAGCTAGTAACCGATGATGTTTTCTAAAGAAATCAATTAATTGATGAATGAATCATTCTCCATTAATCCAACTCATTTAACTTCCCAGAAGCTGAGTCTTCCTTTGAGAAAAGATGAATATTATGAAGTGAATGTCATACTAGGAAATTATTCAGAGAACTCTATCCCCTGGAAACCTGTTCAAGGGCTAGCACTTCAGAGAAAAATCAGGCTATTTTTCTGAATTCTTGTTAAGACAGAAAACCATAGTAATGGAAGCTCCTAAGTGGAGTAAGGAGCAAGGAACACTGTTGGGTGCTCATTGCTGGCGAAATTAAAATGATCAGACCTGAGTTTCCTGTGATATCCTGCTGCTTGGACATCACCCTGCACCTTAAGACATGGTACATGTGTGAGCTGAAAGCATTAAAAGTATGTTTTTTTTGTAGAAAGGCTAGATCCAAATCAATGCAATTTAATCTCTTTTGGTGGTGGATCTCAGGTCTTAAAGATCCCTTCAGGTGCTTGCTTCTGCAGCACATTTGCTAAAATTGGAACAGAGAAGATTAGCATGGCACTTGTAAAAGGATGACATGAGAATTTGTGAAGTGGATCGTGTGGGTATCATTCCACAGGACCAGTAGTTACAGCACGTTCTAGATGGAGTAGATACTAGGGTGGGTCAACCTAAGGCCTAGCTGTGGGCCTGGATGGTAGCCAAGCCGGTGAGTCCAGGCCCCTGTGGCCACCCACCTTGGTCGCAGGAGTGGGGTCAGCTCTTGTGAATGCATGCCCTCAGTGTCAGTTCATCCTGGCCTGTGGTGAGGGGTGGGGGCTATCTCTCCAGCGTGGTGCTGGCACCAGATCTCTTGCTGTAGTGTCCATTGAGAGGCAAGACAGTGGCAGCCACAGGTTATGCCCCAGAGGAGTTCCAGTGAGGATCCAGTGATGATGGTGTACCAGAAACCAGAGGCCTTGACCCAGACCAGTGACTATTGCAATAAACATTTGCCAGTAAAACTGATGGGACAATGGGGTGTACTATGTGGCAGACTGAAGTCTCCATTGCCAGCAGGATGAATGAAGAGGTGTTGGAGAAGCAGGAAAGAAAGAGAAACAAAGAGACTTTTATGTTGAAGTGTTTTTTGCTTTTGCTTTTGTTCAGTTGCTTGCATCCTTTGATTTGTTTCCTTATGTGAGGGGCGTGGCATGGATGAGGGGAGGATATGGGGGGACTTGGAGGTGAACAGAATTGGGGTGCATGATGTGAAACTCCCAAAGAGTCAATAAAGAAGTTTAAAAAAATTATACTTAAAAAATTTTGTGAAGTGTTCCAGTTCCATATGTTTTGGCCACCATAAGTCCAGCCTCCAACTCAGGTGGAGATCCCCTGCTCAACCACTGACCAGAAAGGAAACAGAAAACAAGGAACAAAATGCCCATCCAACAAAGACAAACTCCAGAAATTGGCACCAGGACCTATAATCACTCCAAACCCAGATTTCTAGGCACCAGCATAAGAACACAAACACCATAAGAACAAAATCAATAAGAACATATTGCACACAGGAAAAAAATATTAAAAGCTGCAAGGGAAAAGGAGCAAGTAACAAATAAATGCAGTTAGAATTACATCTGACTTCTCAATGTAGACTCTAAAATCCAGACAGCCTGGACAGATATGCTGTACACTCTAAGAGACCACAGTTGCCAGCCCAGACTACTATACCCTACAAAACTTTCAATCGACATGGAAAAAAAAGATAAACCATGATAAAGTCAAATTTAAACAATATCTATCCACAAAGCCAGCCCTACAGTGGTGCATAAATCCCAATTGGTCTTAATAATAAATAATGGAAGTCAGATATTAGGGGGAGTGCTGAAATCAGAGAAGCAGAGTCAGCCACTAGGGTTCTTACCTCTACTGAATCCTCAGCCTGAAAGGGGGCTGAGCTCCTGTCTCCTCCTGCCTAATATTCCTTTCTCCACTCAACCGCATTACTTCCTGTCTCCACTTCCTGAGTGCTGAGATTAAAGAAGTATGCCACCACTGCCTGGCCTCTATGGCTAATTAGTGGCTTAGCTCTGCACTTGGATCTTCAGGCAAACTTTATTTGTTAGCTCACAAACAAAATATCACCACACTACAGACAGAGATAGAAGGAAAACTCCAACCCAGGGAAGTAAACTATACTCATATAAAGACAAGCAATAGATAATCTCAGGTCAACAAAACCAAAAGAAGGGAAACACAAAACACACACACACACACACACACACACACACACACACACACACACACACACACACACACACAGAGACAGAGAGAGAGAAAGACAAACACACACACATAATATCACCAACAACAACAACAACTATAACAAAATGACAGATATTAAAAATCATTGGTCATTGATACCTCTCAGTATCAATGGACTCATTTCCCCAATAAAAAGACACAAACAGAATAGTTGTGAAAACAGGATCCATCTTTCAGTTGCATACAACATTCACATCTCAACATCAAAGATAAATATTACCTCAAAGTAAAGGTAAGCAAATAGCCCCTAGAAGCAAGCTGATATAGTCATTCTAATATTTAACAAAATAGACTTCAAACCAAAAATAATCAAAAGAGATGAAGAAGGACACTTCATACTCATCAAAGAAAAAATCAACCAAGATGACATTCTATTCAAAACATCTACTTCCCAAATGCAAGGGCACCCACATTTTTAAAAGAACCATTACTAAAGTTTAAATCACACATTGACCCTCACACATTGATAGTTGGAGGCTTCAATGCCCTGCTCCCAACAAAGGATAGGTCATCCAGACCAAAACTAAATAGAGAAATATTGGAGCTTAAAGATAATATAAACCAAAAGAACCTAGCAGATATCTACAGAACATTTCAGCCAAACACAAAAGAATATACCTTCTTCTCTACACCTCAAGGAGCTTTCTTTAAAACTGACCATACTTATCACAAAGCAAGTCTCAACAGATACAATCAGACCTGCATCCTATCAGACCACCGTGGATCAAAGCTTAATTTCAAGAACAGAAACAACAGAAAGCTTACAAGTTCATGGAAACTGAAAAACTCTCAACTGAATGAAAACTGGGTCAAGATAGAAATAAAGAAAGAAATTAAACACTTCCTAAAGTTCAGTGAAAATGAATGTACAACATACCAGACTTACAGGACACAATAAAAGTTGTGCTAAGAGGAAAGTTCATAGCACTAAGTGCCTGCACAAAGAATTTGGAGAAATCTCATACTAGCAACTTAACAGCACACCTCGAAGCTGAGGCTCTAGAACAAAAGGAAGCAAGCTCACCCAAGAGGAGTAGATGGCAGGAAATAATCAAACTGAGGGCTGAAATCAATCAAATCAATAAAAAACACAAAGAATCAATAAAACAAAGAGTTGGTTCTTTGAAAAAAATCAACAAGATAAACAAACCTTTGTTCAAACTAATTAAAAGACAGAAGGAGAATACCAATTAAAATCAGAAATTAAAAGGGGAGCATAACAATAGATACCAAGGAAATTCAAACAATCATTACATCATCCTTCAAAAACTTGTACTCCACATAACTGGAAAATCTAAAGGAAATGGATAATTTTTTTCAATAGATACCACTTCCCAAAGTTAAATCAAGATCAATTAAACAACTTAAATAGACTTATAATCCATAAGGAAATAAAATCAATCACTAAAATTCTCCCCACCAAAAAAGCCCAGGGACAGATGGTTTTAGTGCAGAATTCTACCAGACTTTCAATTAAGAGTTGATGCTAATACTCCTCAAATTATTCTACAAAATAGACGCAGAAGGAACATTGCCACATTCATTTTTATGAGGCTACCATCACCCTGATACCCAAAACCACACAAAGATTCAACAAAGAAAGAGAATTACAGAACAATCTCCCTTGTGAACATTTATGCAAAAATGCTCAACAAAGTACTTACAAACTGAATCCAAAAACATATCAAAATGATCATCCACCATTACCAAACAGGCTTCATCCCAGAGATGCAGGGATGGTTCAACATATGAAAATCTGTTAATGTAATCTACCATTAAAAACAAACTGAAAGAAAAAAAAGACACATGATCATCTCATTAGATGCCCCAAAAGCCTTTGACAAAATCCAGCACCCCTTCATGGCAAAAGTATTGGAGAGATTATGGTTATAAGGGGCAAACCTAAACACAATAAAGACAATTTATAGCAAGCCCATAGCCAACACCAAATTAAATGGAGAGAAACTCAAAGAAATTCCACTAAAACCAGAAACAAAATAATGTTGTCCACTCTCTCCATATCTATTCAATACAGTACTTGAAGTTCTAGCTAGAGCAATAAGACAATTGGAGGAGAAAAAGGGAATACAAATTGGGAAGGAAGAAGTCAAAAGTATCATTATTTGCAGATGATATCATAGTATAAATAAACTACCCCAAAAATTCTACTAGGGAACTCCTACAGCTGATAAATACCTTCTGGGAAGTGGTTGGATACAAGATTAACTTAAAAAAAAATCCAAACCCAGTAGTTCCCCTATATACATAGGGCAAATGGAGTGTCAAAGAAATCAGGGAAACAACATCCTCCACAATAGCTACAAACAATATAAAATATCTTGGGGTAACCCTAATCAAGTAAGCTAAAAACTTGTATGAAAAAAAACTTTAGGTCTTTGAAGAAAGAAATTGAAGGAGATATAAAAATGGAGCAATCTCCCATGCTCATGGATTGCTGAGATAAACATAGTAAAAATGACCATCCTAACAAAAGCAATCTACAGATTCAATGCAATCCTCATCAAAATCCCAACACAATTCTGTACACACATTGACATAGGTACATACTCAATTTCATGTGGGAAAACAAAAAGTCCTGGATAGCTAAAACAATCCTGAACAATAAAAGAACTTCTGAAGGTATCACTAATCCTGATTTCAAGCTGTACCAAAGAGCTATACTAATTAAAATCCACATGGTATTGACATGAAAAAGACAGATTGATCAATGGAATGATTAGAAGACCCAGACATAAAAATACACACACCTATGGACACTTGATTTATTTTTTTTTTATAAGGCAGCCAGAAATACACACTGGAAAAAAAGAATTTTCAACAAATGGTGCTGATCTAACTGGATGTGTACATGTAGAAGAATGCAAATAAACCCATATTTATCACCCTGCACAAAACTCAAGTCCAAGTAGATCAAAGACCTTAACATAAAACCAGATATGCTGAACATGATAGAAGAGAAAGTGGGGAATGGCCTTGAATGAATTGGCACAAAAGACAACTTTCTGAAAAGAACACCAATAGAGCAGTCACCAAGATCTACAATTAATAAATGTGACCTCATGAAACTGAAAAGCTTCTGTAAGGCAAAGGACAGCAACATTGGGACAAAGTGGCGGCCTACAGAATGGGAAAGGATTTTTACCAACTCTATATCTAACAGAGCTGATTTCCGCAACATATAAAGAACTCAAGAAACTAGACAACAAACCAAATAATTAAATAAAAAATGGGGTATAGATCTAAACAGAGAATTCTCAATAGGAGAATCTCAAATGACTTAGAAACATTTAAAGAAATGTTCCACATCATTAGTTATCAGAGAAATGCAAATCAGAACTACTCTGAGATTTCATCTTATACCTGCCAGAATGGCTAAGATCAAAAACACAAATGACAGCTTATGCTGGAGAGGATGTGGAACAAGGGGAACACTCCTCCATTACTGGTGGAGTACAAACTTGTGCAGTCTGTATGGAAATCAATATGGTGGTTCCTTAGAAAATTCAAAATCAGTCTTCCTCAAGATCCAGCTATACCACTCTTGGGCACATACCCAAAGAATGCTCCATCCTACCACAAGGACACTTGCTCAACTATGTTCATAGCAGCTTGATTCATAGTAGCCAGAAACTGGAAACAACCTAGATGTTCCTCAAGCCAAGAGTGAACAATAAAAATCTGGTACCTTTACACAATAGAGTATTACTCAACAGTTAAAAAAAAATGACATGAAATTTGCAGGCAAATGGATGGAACTAGAAAAAAATCGCCCTGAGTAAGGCAACTCACACTCATAAATGCAAACATGATATGTACTCACTTGTAAGTGGATATTATCTGTTAAGTAAAGGATGATCACCACTACAGTCCACAAACCCAGAGGGGGTAAGTAGCAAGGAAGGCTCAAGGTGAGTACTCATTGATCTCCCTGGGAAGAACAGATTTTGTGGGTGGACTGGGAGCAGGTGGGTGTGGGGACAGGCAGATCAGGTAGGATAGTGAGGGACAAAGGCAGAGAGTACAGGGACAACTGGAATTTGGGGGCATTAGTTGGGCGATGTGGAGACCTAATGCATTGTAAATTTCCTGGGCCTAGGAGGGCGACCCTAGTGAGGACTCCTGGCAATGGATATGGAGCCTGAACTGACTGTCTTCCCTAACAAGGCAAGGCTGCCAGTGGTGGGACTGGGACACCAACCCAGCCATAAAACCTTAGACCTACAGCCTATTCTGCCTGCAAGATGTGCTGTAACAATGGTTGCTCAGAGCTTGTGGGAGTGGCCAATCAAATGACTGTCTAATTTGAGGCCCACACCAGGAGAGGGAGCCCATGGCTGTCGCTGCCTAGATAGCCAGGAACTGGAAAACCGGAAGCTACATGGTCCAGAGACCCAAACAAGACTGGCAAAAAAAAAAAAAAAAGTTGATGAAATAATTCCTAAAAATATTGTTATACTCATAGATTGGAGTCTAACTCGAATACCATCAGAGAGGCTTCCTCCAGTAGTGAATGTGAGCCAATGCAGAAACACACAGCCAAACATTAGGCTGAGTTTGGGGAAACCTACAGAAGAAGGGGAGAAAGGATTGTAAGAGCCAGAGGGGTCGCACAACCCCTACTCACCCTGACACAGGCTGGAAAATCCCATCAGCCCTCCTTGCCCCAGGCCTACCTGCACTGAGAAAATTCTGACCAAACGAATGGTGCCAAAAGGCCAGTTCCCCTTTTCTGGCAGCCAATACAACCCACCTTTCGGACATGATCATCTCACTCAAATGGGTGCCCAGGGGCTTAGCTTTTGACCGTACTTGGATACAGTCCTAGCTCCTGGCTGGCATGTCATCATGCCTCACCTAAAGTCTTTAAAACCTCCGTACCTTAGCCCAGGCACACTACTTCTCTGGCCCTGTGCTTTGGGACCTATGAACCCACCTGGGAGCCACATGCCCAATAAACTTGAATTTATCTGCTTTTAATCTGGTCTGATCTGCCTTTTGCATAGGCAGAAAGTACAAAGAAGAAACCAGGAGAACACGGCCCACAGAGTTAACTAAGCGGGGCTCATAGGGGCTCACAGAGAAGCAGCAGCAAGCATGGGAGCCTGCGTATGTCTACACTAGGCCCTCTGCATACATGTTGTAGTTGACCAGCTTGGGGTTGTCCTGGGACTCCTACCAGTGTGAGTGGAGGTGTCTCTGACTCTTTTGACTACTCTTGGGACCCTATTCCTCCTGCTGGGTTGCCTGGCCCTGCCCAGACACAGGGTTTGTGCCTAGTCTTCGTGTAACTTGTTATGCCGTGTTCCACTGATATCCCTGGAAGGCCTGCTCTTTTCTGAAGAGCAGAGAAGCAGTGGATCTGGAGGAAGGGAGAGGTGTGTGCAGGGGACTGGGAGGGGTAGTGGGGGTAGAGTGGGGAGACTGTGTTGGAATGTGTTGTATGAGAGAATAAATAAAAAGAAAAAAGAAAAAGGTCTCTTGCAAATAGAAATGTATGTAAACACACATTTACCATGGACATACAAACCTAACATAAATTTAGTGTATCCTAATTTTTCCCATTTCTTCCCCAAATGCCAGAGACCTAGCTTTATTGATCCATAACTGCTGTGGATATTGCTCTGTATAAATAAAATGCTGATTGGCCCGTGACCAGGCAAGAAGTATAGGCGGGACAAGCAGAGAAGAGAATTCTGGGAAGTGGAAGGGTGAGGCAGAGAGATGCTGCCAGCTGCCGCCATGAGAAGATGTTAAGATACCGGCAAGCCACAAGCCACATGGCAACTTATAGACTAATAGAAATGGGTTAATTTAAGATAGAAGAACTAGGTAACAAGAAGCCTGCTGCGGCCATACAGTTTATAAATAATATAAGTCTCTGTGTGTTTACTTGGTTGGGTGTGAGCAGCTGTGGGACTGGTGGGTGAGAGTGATTTGCCCTGACTGTGAGCCAGGCAGGACCAGAAAAACTCCAGCTACATATAACCACGTGGGAAACTTTACAATCCAATGCACAGAAGTTGCAACTGTCTGAAACCAGAGTCTCTGAAGTGTCAGCTAGAATGCAGTTTTGTCAGTAATCTAGTTTACACCACACTGGACATTGAAGTGTTTAAAATATGGCTTTCTTAAAAACACTATCCACATTATTTAAAAGATTAAGCCTATATTTACTTTAAAAGATATAATTTCTCCTAAGACAAATGCTAATATTAGGAAGTAATTACAATTAGGTGGACAATAAGTATTCAGAACAAACAAAACACCTACTTGTGGGGAATTGGTAGCAGAAATGAGGATGAGACAAGGGCAAGCTTTGATGGAGCTATTTGATCTGCCTCTTTGTACTTTCAAGGTAATGAATAAAATATTGTAATGCCTAAATTCATAGAATTTGGTTATGAAATGTTCATAGGGGTAGCAGTATTATTTTAACTCTGATAATATAATTAAATTCGACCCAGCTCTATTTCAATGAAGGAAAAGTTACATTTTCTTTTAATAACAGTAGATGCTGAATTCTCTGTCTCTGATGGAACAATCTAGGGTATTAAGAAGACATACCAATTTGCATGGGAAAAATCAAAATAATTATAGAATCTTTATATAGGCTACTGCTTACCTATACTCTACCCACAGTTATACACAGCAATAAATATCCTAGGAACTCTACTGCATACAGCTGTATATAGAATTAGAATACTAGTCTCCAATTCTTTGTAATACTTTCATTCCAACAATTTACTGGTTATAGTGTTTTAAATCCTGATGATTCTTATAGTAAAGTAGCTGATAGTAGATCTAAATTGCTTTCATAGGAGATAAGACAGATATCACAACGACATTAACAACTTAAAATATGTATGATGTATTTCACATCAATTTTATAATGACAAATGTCATGCTGTGACACACACATGCACACACATACACGCACACATATACACAAACATATGGACTTGTTGAAACTTCATGGGCAGAATAATCAAAGAAGGCAGTAACATGGCTTGGTTCAAAATGATTGAAGCCTCATAAATGGGGAAACCAAATTCAGGGCAAACTCTGAGGCCAAAGACAGAAGAGCCACCAAAGGGCATTTGGTACGAATTATAGACTCCAAGAATCCAGAGAAATTGGAGTCTGGAAGGAAGGGAAGCTCTGCACTGCTGCTTTGCCTGCCCACTGGGCACTCCGGCCCACTCAACGGCGTCTACCAACATCTAGAATAATCTCTGGAGCCATAGACATACCTGGACCCCATGGTTTACCAATTCTCCCAGAATCCTTCAGTTCAGTCAAATTAAACATCAGTTTCAATTGTCCATTTTAAATGCTAAGAAACTACAGTATAGTTTTGATACAGGATGTTTATTATCAAATGCATGTTTTGTGGCTATCATCTTTCAGTTTTATTTCTGTATTTTTTGGTCCAATAAAGTGAATGATATATTTTAATATTTTGTCATAACATGCCGCATGCACTCTCAAGATAAATTAGTCTATTTTGACTGGGTAATTGCTTACTATACTATTACAAAGTCTGACATTTCTCTTATGCCAAATCTTATCAATCCTGTGTTTTCTACTTTTAGGACAATGCTCTGGGATTAAGTCAGTTTCAAGAGATTTATATGCTCGGACATACTACTGTAGTTTTTCCTTACTCTCTCATGACAAAACACTTAAATTCTTATATGTTCTCAGAAATGTTTTTGTATCCCGGACTTACATTATTTTTTAAGAGTTTTTTTAAGTACACTAATGACATTTTAAAAAGGTGGAACTTTATTGATTGACAATCTCATTCCTATCATACACTACACTCCCACACCTGTGGAGTGACTACTAAAATCAAATTTTCTGTTGCTTTCTCTGTTGATTTAGGCATCATATTGCTTCATTTTGATTTTTGTGGAATTATAATATATTTAAATTCTCAGTAGAGACATTCTTTCCTTTTTAATGGTTCCCTCTACATTTTACTGTCTAATATGGTATTTTTAATTTCAGTACAAATCTTCAGTTTATTTCATAACATTCACATATGAATCTCCTTTTATTTTTGATCTGAGTTGTACTAGAGCAGATATAATTTAAAGAGTTTCCATATTTCCAGTGATGTACTCTTTCCATGCACAAAGGAGTGTATATTTCTCAAATCATTTAAGTACAGGAAAATAAAATTTAGTAAAGTCATTTCTTCTAAAGCATATCAACATATTTGTTGTCTCCTTGTTATATTGAATAGGATTTTTATTTGAAAAATTTCTAGCTTTCAAGTTTCTTATATTTTAATTGGCATCCTAATAATATAATTTCATTATAACAATTTATTATGAAAATATATTACTTAAAGGTTTTACTCTTCTTTCCCAGCTGTTATGCCTTGCTGTTACTATTTGTATCTTTGTTTCTTTACTGATTAACATTTTTAGCACTCCCAGACATAGATCAAGTAGATTTGCTTCCTATAACTTCTTTTGGCTTTACTAAAAATGTTTGCATAATTCTGTCTGCTGGTACCAGACAGAAACTTTAAAACATTTCAAAATGTATTCTTTCAATGTAATCTTATTAAGAGGTTTTATGTGATTATTAAATTCATTAAATACCTCTCATGAAAAAATATAAACATGTATTTTCACCTCTCATCTGTTAATATGATAGAATGGAAATTTCTATATCACATCCTGACTTGAGGTAGTCCTAGAAAAATGTAACATTTCCCCATCTTTTTTTTTAAACCATAGTGCTTGCTACCATTTGACATACTTTAAATTTTAGCTAGGTCACTTAATCATTGACTTCCTATGACAATTAGAGTGGAATTCCCATAAAGTTAAGGTAGTTGTATCTTGTTTTATGTTGCATTAGTGTAAACCTAGCCCACAAACATGGTGTAGGAGCCGTGGACCCTGGAGGAGAACATCCTAGTGCCATGTCCCTAAACAGGTATAATTTCTAACTATATTTCAAATACTTACCTTCATACCCAAAGGTAAGAGTAGATTTTACCTCTCCTCAGGGAAGCTAGTTCCTGCAGCAGGGAGAGGCCTATTATTGAAAGACTCAACTGACCAATATGCAGAGAAAAACTGATGGTGCATGTACAAAAGAGGGGAGTGTAAGAACCAGAGAACCAGGAGATCTTCCGCAAGTTAGTGCTCCTTATGTTTGACAGGAAAGCATTATATATATGTATATACACACACACACACACACATATATATATATGCACACATACATATACATATACACATATATAGATATATAGATATATTGATGTTGAATCTACATGACTTTGTGGCTAAATGAATATGCAGTACCTAAGGATGCCTTCCAGACTTCTGGTACTATATTATATCATGACAGAGAAAAGTGGGAAGAAATACCATCTTAAATATTAAACCATCCTTGCATATATATATATATATATATATATATATATATATATAAAATATACTGTTTAACCATTACAATTAATACACTGTTTGCTTGACACATTTATGTTATTAATTAAAATTTTAGCATCTATCATGTCTGTCTCTCACCCATAACAGCTGAATTGCAGTATGGTCTCCTGGAGACCCTCCCATTGGTGAACCTTATTGATACAAACCAGAGAACGAAGCACAAGTGTGCTGTGAGGCCCATGGTTCCAAAATGTCAGACTAGGTTGTTAAGGAAACAGGTTCCCTAGTCCCCATCTTCCCAGGAACTGGCCAGAGTGCAGATGTTTTTCATTGTTTCAGAAATGCTATTCGAGCTGGCTTTCTGAAAAAATCCATCCTGAACACTATTTGGTTAACTTTAGTAAAGTCCAGGATTGTTAAAACAATTTGTTTCCAAAAGGTCTTCATTCTCTTCAAAATGCAACTAAAACTTAGCTTTCTATTATTAGCCTTGTAATAAGGTTTCAATTTAGCCTTTCTCTGCTTGTGCTTCTTGAACTCTAACCTTTGCTACTCAAGTGAGAACACTTAACTGGTATCACTGACTTCATCAGAAAGCTAATTAAAACAATAGGATTTCAGGCCCCATTCTGCATCTGCTAAATCATAAATCTGCATTTTATGCAAGAGCTCCAGGAGACGATATGCATCTTACAACTAGAGAAGCAAGAGTCTCATGGACAGTTCATGTGACACCTACTCACTTTTCATCCACCTGCCAATTGTATCCCTTACTAAGTATCTGGATATTTATAAATTTATTTTTACATCATATTTTAGTTGGTTATATATAATGCAAGAAATTATTGATTTTAAATTATTTCAACTTATTGAGATAGTTCATTTATCTCACAGAATTTACTTGAATTGTAGCTATTCTTCCTGTATAATAATATAATTTATACACAAAAATTATTTTGTCTTTTCTTCTAAATTATTTTCTATATGTATGTGTGTGTGTGTGATGTCTTTACTTTCCACTTTGAGATAGTTAATACAGCAAACTTCTGAAGTCTAACTCTATTTAGATGCTCTTGAAGAAATGATTCCTGTTTGAACTTTGAACGTTCACAACAAAGATAATGCTCAACAAACATCAATTGATTAAATGAATTCTCTGTCTCTCTTGTTGCAGAATATTCATTTACACTGTGTGAATATGTGTCACTCTGTTTGGATTAATAAAGATCTAATGGCCAATTGCTAGGCAGGAAGAGGTTAGGCAGGACTTCTAGGGGCAGAGAAATCGCGGGGAAGAAGAAAGGTGGGATCACCAACCAAATGCAGAGGAAGCAGTAGATGCAGAAGAAAGGTGAAAGCCACAAGTCATGTGGCAACACACAGATTAATAGAAATGGGTTAATTTATAAGAGCTAGTGTGACAAGCCCAAGCTATAGACAGAGATTTCATGTTAATAATACATCTCTGTGTTGTTATTTGGGAGCTGGTGGTAGCTAGAACGCCTACTACACATGGGGCCCCATTTGGGGGCTCAAATATCCAAACATAGGGCCTGAGAAAGCTAAAAAAATTTCTGGACAATGAGCTAGATGTAGTTTCCTAGTCCTGCAGTCTGTCAGGCAGGCTGGTACTTGGTGGCATACAGAGACTCAGCTGCCAGCTAAGCTGAGCCATGTGGTGCCTGACATAGCAGTTCAAGATTTGTTTTATGTGGTCAGAAAATGCTTCAAGTGCTCAGTAAAGACAGGCCCAGTTGGATAAAAACCTCTAAACAGGTTACAATGTGCTTACCAAATATGTGTAGATTTAAATTACAAAAGAAAATGGGTATAGATGGTCATAGAAAAAATAGTTTATAATCAGATAAAGCCTTTACACAGAGAATAAAATAATATAAAAAGGATAAGCCACACAAATGGAAAATACACAGAGTCTGAATCCTATATGGTGTCTTGTTCACTTCGAATTTTTTAATTCCTGATGAGCAAACAACAGCAGCTGAGAGACATGGGACTATAAAAGGGACTGTTGAATTAAACCAGCCTACATACTTTAGGAATGCCTTAACATTAAAATGGAAGGCAGAAAATGTATTGTTTAGGGGAAGAGGTTATGCTTTTGTTTCTACAGAAAACGAAAGGCTGTGGATTCATTCAAGATTGATAGAGATCAGGTTTGATCAGGGGAGATACCCTGAAAGTCCTGGCTACAGACATAAAGAAATAAACCTAGAAAAACTACAAGACAGGTGACATATATTTTACCTGCTTACATAAAACAAAAACTCATCTTTGGCTGACTTGTGTACAATGCCCAGTCCATACTTCTGTTGATGCAGATATGTATGTTACCTATGAAAGTTTGCATGTTTTTAGAGCAAAGGGACCAGACATCTATGAAAATGGGCGGCCCAGGTGATCCAGCCTTTCAGAGTGCCGCTGTTGCAGTTTCACAGATTTCTACATCCAGAAGAGCTTAAGGCTGCTGGCTGAGATGATCCAGCTTCACAGACTGTTCTAGCCAAGACTAGAGATAAGTGTTGCACTTTGCTATTGCACAGAGACCAGACTACAAATGTTATGGCTAGTTTTCCCAGGACTTGACAATTATCCCAATTTTCTCAGGGTCCCCAAAGATGTTATTACTCCCAGACAACACAAAGCAGTCTAGAGAACCTGATGCCCACACTTCCAAGAGGTGGGGCATGTGTTTTTTGGTTGGTCAGTGGGATGTGGATGCTTGTTATCATTTAGAGGGCTTGGTTACAAATTGTTACTGGTCATGGTCAGGAAGAAAGCTAAACAAAGGAGATTAAATTCAAGTATCTCTTTCTAAAGGTAAAAAGAGGGATATAGCATAGAAATGATAGGACAAAAGGGTGGATTGTTGAGTCTACTTTTGAACAACCACTAGCCTCAAATATTTTACATTGGTATGTATTTTGTATATAAGTACAAATTTAAGGTTACTTTTGTTATACTGCATATATATTTCTACTTTTGTTTAATGTATTGTACCTATGCAGCTCATTTAAAAATGTAAAGTTTTAATCCTTGAAAGTTACTTAGGATAATAAAGAAAAACAGATTAGTAGTTAGTCATCTATAACAATCAGACTTATAGTCATGTTAGGTTTGTTTTCAAAGTCATACACAGATATAGTTTAGGTAGATAGGTGATCTTCAAACACTTCAAAGACCTACAAAATATGGCATTTAAAATGTTATAAAAACATAAAGCTCTTCATGAGATGAGTCTGCTCCTGGCAGCACCAATATACTTCAAAAAAAGAATGATGGGCATCAAAGAAACTCCACATGGAGTTTGTCTTCTTTGTTAGCCATTTGGGCAAGAAACTGCCCTTGCATTAACTGCTGACAGTATGCTGTCCAAACTGGACAGACAGGACACAAAAGAAAGTGGCTGCTGAACTTTGCCAAGACAGAGTAGGACAGTCTTTCAAAAATTCCTGCTTCACAGAAGTCTGTCAGATATTCTAGGCCTGTAGGCTGAAGATGGATGCCCCAGTGTTGCAGAGGAACCAGAGTGTCCAGGCAGCCAAATGTCTCTGTTTTGGAAGTTACTTGTTCTGCACTTCCTGTTTACTCAGGTAATATGTCCTTCTTGGGTCTTTGATGTGATTGAAGACTAGATAGTTATAATTACAATTTCCCTTAGTCATGACAAAAAGTAAATTAGGTACAAAACTTTGGAGTCATCAAGAGAGTATAGATAATGGAGTATTTTTCTCTGAATTTGCCAAATACAAAATGACTGAAGCTTGTGAATGTATTCTTACCTGATAATTGTTCCTATTGTTTATAGTTTTATTGTTAGTTAAAAACCTTTCCTTTTTATTTAGATAAAAAAGGGGGAAATGTTGCAGAATATTCCTTTACACTATATGAAGATGTCACTGTGATTGGTTTAATAAAGAGCTGAATGGTCAATACCTAGGCAGGAAAAGAGTAGGCAGGACTTCTGGGGACAGAAATGTCTTGGAGAAGAGGAAAGGTGGGGTTGCCAGCTAGATGCAGAGGAAACAGCTGGTTTAATGGAAATGGGTTAAGTTATAAGAGCTAGTATGACAAACCTAAGCTGTAGGCAGAGTTTTCATAATAGAGAGACAACAGAGGGAGAGACAGTGAGATCTCCACAATTCCAGATTCCCAGCCCTTATTGAAGCAATCACTGTGTTTCAGCTGAGTTAATACCAATGCACCATAATAATAGTGATTCTGTTCTGAATTTCATAGTGGTATGTCTAAAACATACCTGAATTCCTTGGGTCAAAACTTTCCTTAGTGGTGTTTATATTTTTGCTAGGGGACAGAAAACAAAACGTCTGACCAATGTTTGAAGGTAAACAACACAGTGTAACACAGTCAAACCTTTAGACAATCCTGAAGTGCCAATTATTTGTAATATTAATTACAGTAGCCATGTGACTCCAGCAAGTGACTCAGCTATTGATCCTGATGAAGTAGCATTCCCTTCTCTGCTGCTGCCTCCCTCGCTGCCAGCACCACCCTTAGCACCCTTATTGCTCAGTTCCATCAGCAGAAGCTGCTATCTACTCACCCATCGTTATGTTCCTGCCACAAGCACCCTTTCTACAGTGTCCCATCTAATCCTTATCATAGCCCTGTCATTTAGGCCTTATTCATATTATAGATATTCAGTGAGAAATTAAAATAAATTTGCTGTGCATTCCTTATCCAGCAAGGGTGGGATAATATTTAGCAGTTCTTCCAAACCTATGCCATGCATTGCATTACCAAAGTCTATCAATCTGTGGCCTCCATAAATCTCATTTATTTCAAAGCTGAACAAAGTGGTAACATTCGTAGTTCCTTAGCTGTTATGTCCTGTCTTGTCTTTTCTTTTAGAAGGTTATAAAAATGTGTTATATTTGGTCTCCTGCTGCTAATAGTGTCCCCATCTGCTCTGCAATAAATCAGGTGTTTAGTGTCCCCGGTTTATTGTCAAACATGCCACCAGTTTCCATAATATAGAATGAAACAAGTATTGAACTGCACAGCAACGTTGCCTCATATTTTGTTAAGACTCACAATTCAAAGTCTCAGGAACATAAAAAAATCTCAACAGGGACAATATCAATGATGCACCGATAAGATGTCTCTAAGCCTGGGTACTAAAATATCCACAGAGCACTGGTGATTCTGTGAACACTAAGGCACATCCCTTTCTAAGCAGTGGCTTCAATTAAAAACAACAGTCAGCAATGGCCTTGAACTATAGATTGTATGTTTTTTTTTTGACACTTCAGGTTTTTTTGTTTTTTTTTAATATTTTTATTTTATAATTTAATTTTACATATCAGCCATGGATTCCTCTGTCCTCCCTCTTCCCACTCGCCAGCCTTTCCCCCCAATCAACCCCCAATTCCACCTCCTCCAAGGCAAGGTCTCCCCTGGGGAGTCAGCCCAGCCTGGTAGATTCAGTTGAGGCAGGTCCCGTCCCCTCCTCCCTGCACCAAGGGTAAGCAAAGTGTCTCAGCATAGGCCCCAGGCTCCAAAAAGCCAGCTCATGCACCAAGGACAGGTCCTAGTCCCACTGCCTGTGGTCCTCCTAAACAGTTCAAGCTAATCGACTGTCTCACTTATCCAGAGGGCCTGGTCCTGATCCATGGGGGCTCCACAGCTATTCGTTCATAGTTCATGTGTTTCCACTAGTTTGGCTATTTTTCCCTGTGCTTTTTCCATTCATGGTCTCAATATCTCTTGTTCATATAATCAATCCCTTCTCTCTCTCATCAGTTGGACTCCTGGAGCTCCATCTGGGGTTTGGCCTTGGATTTCTGCATCTGCTTCCACCAGTCACTGGATGAGAATTCTATCAAGACAATTAGGGTGTTCAGCCATCTGATCACCAGAGTAGGTCAGCTCAGGCACTCTCTCGACCATTACCAGTAGTCTACAGTGGAGGTATCTTTGTGGATTGCTGGGTACCTCTCTAGCACTCTGCTTCTTCCTATTCCCATGGGGTCTTCATTTATCATGGTATCTCTTTCCTTGGTCTCCCACTCTGTTCCTGATCCAGCTAGGACCTCCTGCTCCCCTAAGCTCTCTTTCCCCCAACCCTCCATTCACCCCCGGTTTGCTCATGTAGATCTCATCCATTTCTCTGTTGCTGGGCAATCACTGTGTCTTTCTTAGGGTCCTCTTTACTAGGTAGCCTCCCTGGAGTTGTGAGTTGCAGTCTGGTTATTTTTTGCTTTACATCTAGTATCTACTTATGAGTAAATACATACCCTGTTTGTCTTTCTGAGTCTGGGTTACCTCACTCAGGATGATATTTTCTAGTTCCATCCATTTTCTTGCAAACCTCATGATGTCATTGTTTTTCTCTGCTGAGTAGTACTCCATTGTGTATATGTACCACATTTTATTTATCCATTCTTCAGTTGAAGGGCATCTAGGTTGTTTCCAGGTTCTGGCTATTACAAATAATGCTGCTATGAACATAGCTGAGCATGTAACCTTGTGGTATGATTGAGCATTCCTTGGATATATGCCCAATAGTGCTATTTAGCTGGGTCTTGAGGGAGGTTGATTTCCAATTTTCTAAGAGAGTGCCATATTGATTTCCAAAGTGGCTGTACAAGCTTACATTTCCACCAGCAGTGGAGGAGTATTCCCCTTGCTTCACATCCTCTCCAGCATAAGCTGTCTTCAGTGTTTTTGATCTTAGCCATTCTGACAGGTGTAAGATGGTATCTCAGAATCGTTTTGATTTGCATTTCCCTGATGATTAATAATGTTGAGCAATTCCTTAAATGTCTTTCAGCCATTTGAGCTTCTTCTGTTGAGAATTCTCTGTTTAGCTCTTTAGCCCACTTAATTGGATGGTTGGTATTTTGATGTCTAATTTCTTGAGTTCTTTATATATTCTGGATATCAGCCCTCTGTCAGATATGGTGTTGGTGAAGATCTTTTCCCATTCTGTAGGCTGTTGCTTTGTGTTATTGACCATGTCCTTTGCCCTACAAAAGCTTTTCAGTTTTAAGAGGTCCCATTTGTTAATTGTTTCTCTCAGTGTCTGTTCTACTGGTGTTAGATTTAGGAAGTGGTCTCCTGTGCCAATGTGTTCCAGACTACTTCCTACTTTCTCTTCTATCAAGTTCAGAGTAACTGGATTTATGTTGAGATCTTTGATCCACTTGGACTTGAGTTTTGTGCACAGTGACAGATATGGATCTGTTTGCAATCTTCTACATGTTGACATTCAGTTATACCAGCACCATTTGTTGAAGACGCTTCCTTTTTTTCCATTGTACAGTTTTGGCTTCTTTGTCGAAAATCATATGTTCATATGTGTGCAGATTAATATCAGGGTCTTCAGTTCAGTTCCATTGGTCCACATGTCGGTTTTTATGCCAGTTCCAAGCTGTTTTTATTTTTATTTATTTATTTTTTTGGTTTTTTGAGGACAGGGTTTCTCTGTGTAGCTTTGTGCCTTTCCTTGAACTCACTCTGTAGACCAGGCTGGCCTCAAACTCACAGAGATCTGCCTGCCTCTGCCTCCCAGTGATGGGATTAAAGGCATGTGCCACCACCGCCTGGCTTTTTTTTTTCCAAGCTGTTTTTATTACTGTAGGTCTGTAATAGATCTTGAAGTCAGGGATCGTGATGCCTCCAGAGGTTGTGTTATTGTACAGGATTCTTTTGGCTATCTGGGTTTTTTGTTTTCCCATATGAAGTTGAGTATTGTTCTTTCCAGGTATGTGAAGAATTGTGTTGGGATTTTGATGGGGATTGCATTGAATCTGTATATTGCTTTTGGTAAGATTGCCATTTTTACTATGTTATTCCTACCTATCCATGATCATGGGAGATCTTTCCATTTTCTGACATCTTCTTCAATTTCTTTCTTCAGGGACTTAAAGTTCTTGTCATACAGGCCCTTTGCTTGCTTAGTTAGAGTTACCCCATTTGTCATTTGTATATAGGAGGGCTACTTTTTTTTTTTAGTTAATCTTGTACCCTGCTATATTACTGAAGGTGTTTATAAGCTGTATGAGTTCCTTGGTCAAATTTTTGGGGTCACTTATTATACCATCATGTCATCTGCAAATAGGGAAAGCTTGACTTCTTTTCCAATTTGTATCCCCTTGATCTCCTTATGCTGTCTTATTGCTCTGGCTAGAACTTCAAGTACTATATTGAATAAGTATGGGGAGAGTGGGCAGGCAGCCTTGTCTTGTTCCTGATTTTAGTGGAATCGCTTTGAGTTTCTCTCCATTTAATTTGATGTTGGCTGTTGGCTTGCTGTAAATTACCTTTATTGTGTTTAGTTATGTTCCCTGTATTCCTGATCTCTCCAAGACCTTTATCATGAAGGGGTGTTGGATTTTGTCAAAGCCTTTTCAGTATCTAGTGAGATGATCATGTGGTTTTTTTTCTTTGAGTTTGTTTATATGGTGTATTACATTGATGGACTTTCGTATGTTGAACCAACCTTGCATCTCTGGGATGAAGACTACTTGATCATGGTAGATAATTGTTTTGATGTGTTCTTGGAGTCTGTTTGCCAATATTTTATTGAGTATTTTTGCATCGATGTTCATGAGGAAGATCAGTTTGTAGTTCTCTTTCTTTGTTGCATCTTTGTTTGGCTTGGGAATTAGGGTGATTGTAGCCTCATAGAAGGAGTTTGGTAGTGTTCCTTCTGTTTTTGTTGTGTGGGACAATTTAAAGAGTATTGGTATTATCTCTTCTTTGAAGATCTGGTAGAACTCTGCGTTAAAACCATCTGGTCCTGGACTTTTTTGGTTGGGAGACTTTTAATGACTGCTTTTATTTCCTTAGGTGTTATTGGTCTATTTAAATAGTTTACCTGATCTTGATTTAACTTAGGTATGTGGTACCTATCCAGAAAATTATCCATTTCTTTTAGATTTTCCAGTTTTGTGGAGTAGAGGTTTTTGAAGTATGACCTGATGGTTCTCTGGATTTCCTCAGTGTTAGTTGTTATGTCTCCCTTTTCATTTCTGATTTTGTTAATTTGGATGCTCTCTCTTTGCCTTTTGGTTAGTTTGGATAAGGGCTTGTCTATCTTGCTGATTTTCTCAAAGAACCAACTCTTTGTTTCATTGATTCTTTGTATTGTTCTCTTTGTTTCTATTTTATTGATTTTAGCTCTCAATCTGATTATTTCCTGGCGTCTGTTCTTCCTGGGTGTTTTTGCTTTTTCTTGTTCTAGAACTTTTAGGTGTGCTGTTAAGTCACTAGTGTGAGATTTCTCCAACTTCTTTATGTGAGCATTTAGTGCTATGAATTTTCCTCTTAGCACTGCTTTCATAGTGTCCCATAAGTTTGGGTATGTGTTATATTCATTTTCATCGATCTCTAGGAAGTCTTTAATTTCTTTCTTTATTTCTTCCTTGACCCAATTGTGATTCAGTTGAGCATTATTAAGTTTCCATGGGATTGTAGGTTTTCTATAATTTCTGTTGTTGTTGAAATCTAACTTTAAACCATGGTGGTCTGATAGAACACAGGAGGTTATTCCAAATTTTTTTTTTGTATCTGTTGAGATTTGTTTTGTGGCTGAGTATGTGGTCAATTTTAGAGAAGGTTCCATGGGGTGCTGAGAAGAAGCTATATTCTTTTTTGTTAGGATGGAATGTTCTGTAGATATCGATTAAGTCCATTTGAGTCATAACATCAGTTAAGTCCCTTATTTCTCTATTAAGTTTCAATTTGGCAGATCTGTCCAGTGGTGAGAGTGGGGTGTTGAAGTCTCCCACTATTAATGTGTGGGGTTTTATGTGTGATTTAAGATTTAGTAAGTTTCTTTTACATATGTGGGTGCCCTTGTGTTTGGGGCATAAATGTTCAGAATTGAAACTTCATCTTGGTGGATCTTTCCTGTGATGAGTATATAATGTCCTTCTTGATCTCTTTTGACTGATTTTAGTTTGAAGTCTATTTTGCTGGATATTAGGATGGCTACACCTGCTTGCTTCTTAAGACCATTTGATTGGAAAGTCTTTTCCCAGCCTTTTATTCTGAGTTAGTGTCTATCTTTGAAATTAAGGTGTATTTCTTGTATGCAGCAGAAAGATGGGTCTTGCTTTTCTATCCATTCTGTTAGCCGGTGTCTTTTTATAGGTGAATTAAGTCCATTGATATTAATGGATATTAATGACCAGTGGTTGTTAGTTCCTGTTATCTTTTGGTGGTAGTGTGTGTTTACTTCTCTTCTTTGGGGTTTATTGCTGTAGGGTTATCTATTACCTGTGTTTTCATGGGTGTATCTGACTTCCTTAGGTTGGAATTTTCCTTCTAGTGCTTTCAATAGGGCTGGGTTAGTGAGTAAGTATTGTTTAAATCTGGTTTTGTCTTGTTCACTCTCTCTATGGTGATTGAAAGTTTTGATGGGTATATTAGTCTAGGCTGGCATCCATGGTCTCTTAGTGTCTGCATTACATCTGTCCAGGTCTTTCTGGCTTTCAAAGTCTCCATTGAGAAATTGGGTGTTATTCTGATGGGTTTGCCTTTATAAATTACTTGGCCTTTTTCCTTTTCTGCTCTTAATATTCTTTCTTTATTCTGTAGGTTTAGTTGATTAATTATTATGTGATGAGGAGACTTTTTTGGGGGGGGTCTATTCTGTTTGGTGTTCTATAGGCTTCTTGTATATTCATAGGTATTTCCTTCTTTAAGTTGGGAAAGTTTTCTTCTATGATCTTGTTTAATATATTTTCTGTACCTTTTAGTTGGTACTCTTCTCCTTCCTCTATTCCTATTATTCTTAGGTTTTGTCTTTTCATGGTGTCCCAGATTTCTTGGACATTTTGTGTTATGACATTTTTAGCTTTGGTATTTTCTTTGACTGATGAATCTATTTCCTCTATTGTATCCTCTACACCAGAGATCCTCTCTTCTATCTCTTGTATTCTCTTGGTTATGCTTGCATCTGTGTTTCCTGTTCATTTACTCAGATTTTCTATTTCCAGCATTACCTCTGTTTGTGTCTTCTTCATTGTTTCTATTTCCCTTTTCAGGTCTTGAACTGTTTCCCTCATGTGTTAATTGCTTTTTTCATGATTTTCTTTAAGGGATTTATTGATTTCTTCCAATTTTTTAATTTGTCTTTTCCTCTATTTCTTTATAGATTTTTTTCCAATTTTTTGTCTTTTTCTCAATTTCTTTATTGATTTCTTCCACTTTTTTGTTTGTCTTTTCCTCAATTTCATTTTTCATTTTTTCTTGAAAGGCCTCTAGCTTCTTCATGATGCTATTCTTAAGGTAGCTTTCTTCTGCTTCTTCTACCTTGTGATGTTCAGGTCTTACTGTTGGAGGGGAACTCGGTTCTGGTGATGCTGTTTTGCTCTTTATGCTGTTGCATGTTCTTCTGCCTTGACGTCTGCCCATGTCCTCTAATGGGTATAATAGGTGCCTGTGTCTGAGCGAGTTGCTTTTGGTCCACTCTGTGCTTGTGTCTGTGTCTCAGGGGACCCATCTGAGTCCCATCTTAGCTCTTGGTAATTGGAGCAGGCGATTCTGTGTCTCAGGGAGCTTCTCTTGGGTCAACCCAAGCTAGTTGATTCTGTAACTCACTGATCTGCTCTTCTTCTTATCAGGGCTCTTGGTCCAGTCAGAGCTAACAGATTCTGTGTTTCAGGAAGCCTCTCTTAGTCCAATGAGAGGTGGCGGATTCTAAGTCTCAGAAAGCCGCTCTTGGTCTAATGAAGGCTGGCAGATTCCCTGTCTCCTGAGGTTACTCTTGGTCCAATGACAGCTCTTTGTCCAATGAGAGCTATGGTGATATTTTATTTGTATTAAAATGTTATTTGTATGTTAATAAATAAAGTTGCCCGGGGGTCAGAGCTATTAGCAAGCCATAGGAAAGCAGGGCAGTGGTGGCATACGCTTGTAATCCCAGCACTTGGTAGGCAGAGCTCGGTAAGTCTCTGTGTGTTCAGGGATACAGCCATTATTGGATACACATGCCTTTAATCTCAATACCAATCATGGAAAACCTGGAGGCCTATACAGACAGGCCGTGATGCAGCGGTCATGTGGTTGGGTTTACAGGCAGAACAGGAACTCTATATAAAGACTTTAACACAGGGGTAGCTCTGGTTCGGAGAGGTAGGACCACTGCAGGAGGAAGGGTAAGGTTTTAGCTCTTAGCTCCGACCTCTTGGCTTTCTTCTTTCCATTGGTTCTGTGTTTCTTATTTAATAAGAAGGTTGGTTACATCTACAGAGAGCTCTATGCCCGATCAGAGCTGGGGTTTGGTTTCCAAGCCTCAGGAAGTGGCTGGGGTCTTGGGCAGATGGGTATGGGGGCAGGGCATGTAGACTGCAGGGTCTTCTGGGGGGGGGTTGGGGGGGACCTTCCTACAGGAGTCCTGCCTTCTGGCTAGCAACTGGGACCGAGCTGGGTAGGTGTTCCTGGGGACCAGCTGGGACCTAGTAGATTGTATGTTTTTATCCACGCTTCACTTTATTGATTAATTTTAATCTTTGGTTAATTGTATTAAAATTTACATTCATTTATTTTTTCCCTGAGAACTACCTTGTTGTAAAGATTATTATGTTTGTACAGATGCCAGGTAATTGGAGAATGTTTGTAAAGGTAAGCTAGACATATGTGTCACCATTCTCATGTAGAACAGGAGCGAGAGTGGAAGCACCTCAAAGCAGGGTGTCATTGTAAAACCCAACTCAAGATATCACAGCAGGACAAGGGAGGGCTTCTTATGAATTTCCATAGAGACTCAGTCTCAGAAAGGCCTTGTTTAAATGTCCTGATAAAACATCTTGAAGTTATTAATATTTTATTTTTGAATTTGTGATTTATAATTTTAAATAGGGCAGGGCAAAGCAACATGGGATAAGATGAGAAGGAAAGTGTTTCATGGATATGTGTCAGCTCTCTTGTGCTGCCCCACTGACATTGGCCTCACGAGTCCAAATTTTGATGATCTCAAAGGGTGTGGGAGTTCAGCAGGATTAAAAGTGAGTATAGGTAACCTGCTATCACTATATTAGAGTGAGTAAGGACGTGCAAGGTCCAGACAGGGTGCACTTTCTTTCTGACCCACTGTGCTTTAGAAGAAAAAATACAACGCATGGCCAGGGAATACTCTTGTAGACTTTGTGAGTCAAACAACTTCCCTTCTGTAGCCAGCCAGTCACTTTTGCTGAAAAATGACACTATATAAAGAAAAAGAAATATGGAGTCCATAGCTGCTTTTCCTATCAGATTTCTCTCACTCTCAGCAAGGCAGAGGAAGACTGTTGGAAGATGCATGTGCATAAAGAATTGAAACATAATCAGTCAAGCGGCTCTATCATTCTGATAAGAATAAAATGCATATGTGGATACACACTACAAATTACAAACTCTGTCATTTTCGTGATTCTACACACATGTTAAATATCCTGTGTTTGCAATTGAAGCTGACAGAGCATAAAATAAAGATGTTATGAAATTTATGTTAGATTTTTTTTAATTTATGCTGGCATTAAATAATATGTAAAGAGACTGTGCAAAGTCGAGAGAGATACTAGAAGAACCCAAAAGCTTTACAGGTCAGTCCTTCTAATGGCACCCCTCACACCCTGCTTTTAAAACAGAGGCCCCATTTTTTTTTTGTTTGTTTTTTACGGAGTTAACTATGTAGTTGATCTTGGTTATGTTGTTATATTAGAGGTTTCACATTTGTGTGTAGATTACATTCATTCTCATATACAAATAAAATGGCTATGTTCTATGTTTTATGTATGGTTTTAATTTCAATAAAATATAACTGTGTCCTTATTCTGAGGACATAGCAAATTTGCTTTTTTCCCCTGTAGGCTACACAGAGAGGACTTGACAAGCCATCAGGAATGAACTTCATTCCTTAATTGATCTAGTAAAATTGTTTTTGTTTTTCCTTTTTCTTTTTAGGAGCAAGGGTTCTACTTAGCACACTCATCTTGGTAAAGGTCATTTTTTAAGTGGTGTTCAGATGATTGGAAAGTTGAAATGGCCTCCCACAAGTCAGTCATTTATTCTTTTATTTCTGACAAGGTGGGCCTCAAATGGAGGTACCAAACATTCGTTACTGAAAAAGGAACATTGGATTTCAAAATGTAGAACAATTTTCTTAGGGAGTCTTATTTTACTATTTCATTTAGCTATTACAAGAAATACTAAAATGTTACTATATCCCCACTTCCTGCTGAAGGATGACTACTATTGGCATAATTAAACCCTGGTATTCTGCCATGAAACCCCCCACCCACCCTGCATCCCCTCACCAAGTTATGGGAAGCAGTCACGTTATTTAGTGATCATTTTCAAAAGCAATCATAAACATAATGACTGTTTTAGAATAGCATGGTGATGCATTTCAACGTACATGCAGGATATTTAAAAGATGAAGAGCTAAGTCCAACAGGAATAGACTACATCCATATTATGATTAAGTTTGACATAGCACTTCTTTGATCAGAAATTTATCTTCTGCCCTAGTAACTACATCCATTTACCACATTCAAACATGTTTAAAGGTTGTTTGCAATCCATGTATGTCTCATCCACTTAATATTTTACAGTAAAGTAAAACTATATAATTTAAATGAGAAAGCTAGAATCTGGTCTTTTGGTGTTTGAATGAAATATGCCAGGAAAAGATTATAGAAAGGGATATTTCTCTTAAATTTTCAGTTGGAGGGAAAAAAAATCTCCATGCTATTGGGGACTATTTACTGCGGTAAAGGTTATGAGACTTAATAAAAAGATTCAAATTTCTTTAAATATAGCACTGATGAGAAATGCCATTCTGAACTATCAATTCATGCCATGAACCAAGATGAAGGTATTACAGTGTTTTAAGCAAATATACCGAAAGTTCATTCAAGAGAACCTTTCGACATTAAGTACTGTTGAATCAAATATTAAAAGGCCATTGAACCTATGACCTGCTTTGATCCTTTCTAATTATTTTATTATTCAATTACTACTTTCCCTGAAAACATAAATTTAACAACTGGAAGTCAGATTTACTATCATTGGCTTAGTGGACATGAGAGATGTGGCCACCCAGGAATCAGAAACAATGTGGCCAGAGCAAACAGGCAATATTTGTCTTTTTTAGTGTGGGTTGCCTCATTCAGGATGATTGTCACATGATCAGAAACTATTGAATTTTATTAACATATTATAATCAATTAATTTAAAATAACCAACAATGTTACCAGATGTTCTGCATCAACTTACTGCTTGTACATTAATGCAGGTGTCCCTGACTAATATGGGGTAATGAAAGCTCCCTTCATGAATGGAAACAACACTATATATACACCTTGACATCCCATCCGTGACATGCCTTTCAACCAGTGGCATGTGAATGACAATTAACTGCTATGACACACAACACAGGGTTCTCTGATGCCTTTTTGTGACAAACTTTTCTTTGCTCCCAAAATCTGACATGGAGACTTATTAACTACAAAAGCTCGACCTTAGCTTAGGTTTGTTTTTAACTAGCTCTTATAACTTAAATTAACCCATTTCTACTCATCTGCATTTTGTCATGGACTGCCCATCCTGCTCCTCCATATCCCCTCACATCTCTCATGCACCTTGATTCCTCCTTCTCCTTCCTCTCTCTGCCTGGAAGTCCCACCTATACCTCCTGCCTAGCTATTGGCTGTTTGGCTTTTCATTACACAATCACAGCAATATGCCTTCACACAGTGTATAAATATCCCCCAACACCTTTTTGCAACATTCTGAGGAAGCTTAACAATATTAAATGATAGAAAGATACAAGACCATATAGTGTAAACATGACACTCCTGTGAATGTTTTTTAATTAAAGCAATCAGTTTATATTTTTGATTATTATGAAATTGTAAAGTTCTTCAATCAGCAACACACTCCCATAAGAACAGTCTACTTTTCCTTTCTTTCTTTTCCAGGCCCAGGAATAGAGGGTCTGTTTGCCTTTCTGTTGAACAGCGAATGATCATATTCACCCCTATTAGGCTGTAGCTCTGTATTCCAGGCATTCAATTATACTTCCTATCTGGATATTTCACCCATGCAAACTCTTACTTCAAAAAGTATATTAAATCAATACATCTTTCCTCCTCTGTCAGCACCAATATGTTACCAAGAAGTTGTTTTAAGATGTAAAATTTGTATATAACATTTAAGTGCAAAGATTCATAAAATGAAACTGAAACTGGAGAAGTTTAAAAAATAGTCTTTTCTTTCTTTAATAACATTTAAGAATATAATACATATACAGAGCTTTAAAAGATATTAAATGATCTCATGCCCATCCAGGGCTCCAATTATTTCAAATTATTTTAACTTACATCATTTGCCTCAACTTGTCAAGAATATTCTAATTCTTCCACATTCCATTTTAGCCACTATTTAATGAATTTCTGTTACACTATTGCTAGCAGTTCCTTTTCTGCCTCCCTTCTCTGTTCCTCTTGGTACACTATATCATTTATACTAAAGAAAAATATTTAAAACATTGACTATTATTCAGCACAAAGCCAAGCCAAGTGTCATCATATTTCTGTTCTCATACATCTGCTGCCTCTCATTTTTCATCTGCAGAGATTTCTATATCCTAGTCCTAATTTTCCGACAATTAAATCACATATTGCATGTTTCAAATTTTACTTTTTTTCTTTAATACCAAAAGTCTTGCATCAGACAGACTCATTTCTGCCTTTTGCAGCTTTTCCTTCTTCTGCTGTCATGAGGCCAGCCTTCCCACTACCTCTGGAGACTTTCTTCCCCTGCTTGCCTGGAAAGTGACTTTTGACTGACTCACCAATTAAGAAAGGTTGGTATTAATGTCAGATGTGACTAATCCTGAAATACGAATCAGTACAAGGAGACTATAAAGACTGTAAGCTGAAAAAAGTAGGCTAAAGTAATTTTTCAGAAAAGACAGATGTTTAATCACTCACTTACCAGCAAGTGTAGAATTGTACATTCTGCTCAGGAAAAAAAAAAATCATGACCAATGATTGTGGCAACCCTACTCTTGCTCTGCAATGTAAGTTTTTCAGTAACTTAACTACATTGGAAACTTGCCAAATAGAGATAGCTTGACATAGACATGGTCTTTCTTCACCTCCTGTGAAGTTAAGCCTGTAGCCTGAATTAGAATTTCAGAATGAGGGTAGTCAAGCTCCACACAGACTGCAAGGCCCAAGTATCGCATACTGAGTTATTTATACACTGACTTAACCTCTTGCAGTTCTGAAGGCAGGGAAGCTCATGGTCAAGGTGACAGTAGCTAGATGTCACTGTCTTGCCACATCCTCCCCAGGGAAGAAGAGGTAAAGGGACAAATTTGCTCCTATGGGGTCTTTTATAACGGCCCTCTTCCTATTCACAAGGACTGTATTAATTATACTCTATATTGCTGAGGAAAACAGCTGACAGAAACTACTTAAGTGCAGAAGTACTTACTCGGGCTCTTGGTTTTAGCACATCATGGTGAGGACAGTGGCAGGGCACAGAAACCTCCCTAGAGGCTAGAAAGCACGAGACAAATAGTGTTGCATGTAGTCAGCTTCCTCCTTCCCCTTTGGTTCCACCAGGGCCTCTTTCAGTGGGGTTAGACCATGCACATCAGAGGAGCCCTTCCCACCATGGTAAGTCTCTGAAAACATCCTCACAGATACTGACATGAGTGCCTTTTCATCTGGTCAAATTGGTAATCAGGATTTACCAATTCAAGAGCGCTCTCTACCTTCAAGTTATAATCACATGAAATAGTATTGTTCCATCAAGGATAATGATCTGACATCAATTTTGGAGGTATACAAACATTCAAACCATTACTATAGTAAGGGTCATTAATAACATTCTAGTATGACTCTGTCTGTCACTTTCACAGCATCTCTCTCTTGTCCCTTTTGGTGGCCTATATACTGCAAGTGATGTACTAACTTAAACATTGACCAGGAAGTGATTACAAAGGATGTACTTTCCAATAATCATATTTATTCCCACCACATGGTTCATTTGCTGGCTGTCTTGGCAGTATGACAGGACTCCTATGTCTTTATGATGCCACCAATGAAATGGCATAGAGATCCAGACTGAAACATTTTCATGACATTTATTTTGTTTTCTTAATATCTCGTGACTATTTCATCCCACATGAAAGAGAGAACATAGCCTAAGTTTTCAGGAAATTTACAGGGACATAGTAAGGAACTAAGAAGTGGTTGGGGAGCCTATCACCTCTACAATTCAGTCTCTTAAAATTCCAAATTAATAAGTGATTATGTATTCAGAAACTATAACACTATTAATAAAATTTAATTATTTAATAAATTGTCAAACTTAATAAAATCTTCCATTTCAAGTGTAACAGATAGTAGATGCTAGATTTTTTTTTTACTTCCTAAGAAATTCCAAGGATGAATAATGATCCCAACCACAGTAATAATATTAAAATAGCAACGCACTTGGTATAGGGCAGGGCATTTTGAATTTTGAAAAATGACAAATAAAAGAAAGTTTTAAAAAAGTCTAACAATTGATCATATACTTCCTGTCAATTAAAAAAACCTCAGCTTTAAGGGATGTAAATATCTCTCTAAGCTTCATTATTTTCACAATGGCTTTTTAAGCAGTTCTTTTTAGCAGCTCCAGTTTATAGTGAAGACACATGAAGCAGAGAGAAAATACACCTTTTCTTAGTCATACGGTTGATACATAGTTGATCTGAGAGTCCTATCTAGAGATTGGTCCATGCTTATGAAACCTACACACAAGACCCCATTTCTGATATTCTATAAATTCTATGAAAGAAAATATTTAAAAAGTAATTTTACATGTAAATTATATGCATGCAGGACAAAGACATAGTACAATATGATTTACAGGTGAAGTTTCCACAGACAACTGTGTCTAGAAAGCTTTTTAAAAAGGATTTGGGCAAATAAGTAGACAGCCAGGCAGAAGCAGATATATTTGGAACTATAACTAGGGAAGGATGAGGAAGCTAAGGAACACACTCCAAGATTCTGGATCTATTCCCAGATCTGCTGGAAGACAGAAAGTCTCCGTTTCCAGGGTGTATGAGTTGTTTTCAGAAAGTTTTCCAGCCGGATAACCCAGTTTTCTACAAAATGAAATGATCAAAGAATTCTGAGATCAAAGAATTGCAGCTCTTATGACTTGCTGTTCTTAATCCAGTCCAGAGAGCAGCAAACCCTGTGTGTAGTTATCAGCTGCAAGGTTACTAAGCATATTCCAGTGATGCCCTGGGTCAGCAGGAGCATCCTAGGCCCTGAGTCAGACGATTGGCTTCTAGCTTTGGCTTCTCATTGAGTTAATAATGCCTAAACTTTTACATGGAATGACTTTCAGGGACAAATTCACTTCTAAAAAGTTTTGTGTGGGGAGATATTTACCAAATCGAATGTTTCAAAATCTTGGACTAAGCTGAATTTTATTGCTTAATTTTGTTGCTTCCTAGCTATTCAGAAAACTTTCGTATCTACTGGTGTATCATAGTCTATAATCAGTCATATGAAAAGTATTATCTGCATCAGGCTGAAGACAGATAGAACCTCGATGAAGTATTACCAAGTGTTAAAAAGCCAACTTGTCAAGTCTGTAGAACTAAGATGCAAGGCTCCTACTTTACTTTTTCCATACCTAGGACAGTCATTTCTGAAGCTTCATTACACTTACGTTTCTTGAGATAGTATAAAATTTTCAGCCTTAGCATCAATAGTGGAAAACACAGGTGACTTGTGAGTAGTGTAATCATTCAGGCCACCAATACTGCCATTTGCCTAGGTTGAATGTACCTTCTTTGTTTCAGTTTTTAAATTGCTACAAGGACATACTTTTGTGAGAGGGAGGCTTTAGTCTAAAAGTTCTCAAGATGGTATGAACCAAGTGCCCTCCCAGATTATGTATCTTGAGCAAGAGCTGGTTTTGTCATGGGGATGAGAGGAAGGCACATGTAGCAGGTCATGTATGTGCGTGTGTGTGTGTGTGTGTGTGTGTGTGTGCGTGTGCGTGTGCGTGTGTGTGTGTGTGCGTGTGCGTGTGCGTGTGTGTGTGTGTGTGTGTGTGTGCGTGTGCGTGTGTGTGTGTGTGTGTGTGTGTGTGTGTGTGTGTGTGTTTGTACATGTGTATGTGTAACAACAAGGGAAGAAAAAGAGGCCATGAATTTGATAGAGAACAAGGTGGAATTTGAGGGAAGGAAGGAGAGAGGGAAATTATGTCATAATATAAATAATAAAAACATTATTAAAAATATAGTCCAAAGACACTGGATTTAGAAGCTTGGGGTAAGAAGACTTGAATTCAATTTTTTGGCTTTTATAAAATTACTTGTGTGATTTGGTTATATAACTTTTCACTGGTGCTTTGATACTCATTTGTATTTATTATTATCAGTATTATTATACAGTTTTAGTAAGAGGCTGAAAACTATAGTTTGAAATGCAATTATTAATAGGGATGAATTTAGGACCAATTTATTAGTATATTATTAAAGAAACACAAATAACACTACGTTGTATTTCTTACAATATTTAATACTAATATAGTACTCAGAGGCAATACACAAATGAACAAGAAAGCATGCAAGATTCTACAAATAATCATTGGAAAAGCTTAGAAAATGAAATAGTCATTTTCTAGTACAAAACTGGGTTCATGTATGACAAAAATTATTCTTGTCCTCTTCCCACTTTCAACCGTCTTTCAAGGAACATTCATTTTTTTAATGTATAATACCTTATGACTTTATTCCGGGTCAAATTCTCAGAATCAGTATACTGAATGATGCCACTGAGTGTTTCCAATGGTCAGCACTTCCTGAACTGTAGACCTAGAAACCCAACCAACAACTTTACATCTTCACTTGACTTTCTAATAGACACTTAAAACTTACTACTTCTAAAACAGAAATCTTGATGCTCTAATACAATTCTGGATGCCCAATATTTACCTAGAATCTTTCCATCTTAATACATAACAGATTAAATGTTCAAAATCCTGGGGGAAAAAACCCCTTATTAACCCTTTTCACAGGTAGAAATCACGAGTAATCTGTTTCTCTCATCTTCAGTGGTCAGGCCCATGTCACTATCATTTCTCTTGGGGATGGCTATTAATCAATAATTGCTACTTTGATTTTCTATTTCTTAAATAATAAACTTAGTGGTCTTTTAATTATATTACATACCCTCCAGTAGCATGAGATTAAATTCAGAAAAAAAAAAACAAGCTCTGTCCCACAAAGCTCAATTCATCCAGCCTTGCATATCCTTACACAGAACAGTTTTTAATCTTTCTTCATTGATTGTTCAAAGTGCCAACAAGTTATTCAGTTTTGTGATAACTCATTATCACTTACTTCCTTATGGCATGATATGATGGGTGGCTTTAACACCCATTGCACGATGACAACTTTTGTCTCAAAGTTGTAGAACATGTTGTGTAACATATTTATGCAATTATCCTTGCTCGTTTCTAACACGCAGGGAAGAAAAAATAAGTCAAACACTAATCAAAATGTATTTAAGATAATTAAATTGTCACTAATATAAAATGCACCAGGATATAAAATACCTCAGAAACGTATAATTAATGTCATGTTTCTGCATGTATGTTATGTGTACTTGTGTATAGGTAGTGTGTATGAACATATCTATATAGGTACATACATGTGTTTGGAGACCAGAGGTCAAACTCAGCTGTCTTCCTTAGTCATTATTTTATTTGTTGAGATGGATTCTCACTGAACCTATAGCTTATTGATTTAGTGAGGCTGGATGGCAAGCAAAATCGAGGGATCCATCTTTTCCGTTCCCTTAGTTTTGGTATTATAGACGAGCACCACCATGCCCTGGCTGGGAATTCAGACTCAGAACTTCATGATTGCATGTCAAGCTGTGTATTAACTGAGCTGTCTTCTCATTTCCTGCAACCAGCATTTTAAATTAACATTTTTAATATGTTAAATCTAATGAAATCTTCCAGAGAAAAGTGTATGGGTACAACATTACTGCAATGTAATATTTATTACAGAAAGTTGACAGTATTTGTGTAAGTATAATGAAACTACTGTAATGTGGAATTATTTCCTAGTTACAACTGAGCAGCAGCAACCATACTCTGGTCCATTGAGATCTCTAACATTCTCTGTATCTCCACAACTTCAGGCTTGTTCTTTTTTCTCCCAGAATATCCAACCTGGGGAACGAACATGTAGATTTCTCCTGTCCTGTGTTCTCTGTTCCCCATTTTCTCAGATACTCTGGTCCAGGATGTTGAATCTCTCCCTCTACCAGATGTTGGTAAACACGACTTGATGTAATCCATAAGTATAAGTACAATATACATACTTTGTACATATCATTGTGTTGAGTTTTGCTATATAAAATAGCATTTATTTACAGGTTTTTTTTCTTTAAAGGACCTTCACATTCCTGACTTCATGAGCATCATCCTTGCATCTCACAACCTATATCAGCACCTTCTGAAAAGTGCCTGCATATGCTCAGGTTAGCCCTGCCTTGTTTTTATCTATTAAATAGGCATACAATTTGCAATTTCATTTGCTTGATTTATGAGGACACAACTGTAAAACAAAATAAAATTAAAACACAAATTAAAACCTGAACCATATAAATACTTGTCTACCACTCCCCATAATGTTAGTCTCAATCCGATATTTTGTTGAGTACATGCTACATTTTCCATGGCATAGAATATCTACTCCTACCTTTACATACATGTCTAAAATTGTTGAATTTAATGTCATCAATTGGTAGCAGATTTTATAGAATAGGTAAAGTTATGCCAGACACCTATTGATAGATAGATACAAAAGACTTTCTATAAAGGTCGACATCTGTGAAGATAGTAAAGTCTGCAGTTTCTGAGATATTTAGAACTTTTAACCCATCTCTGATTTATCACATGCCCACTTAATTCTCCCTAGGTAATTTTTAATTTTTATATCTTCTCTTCTCTCTCTCTCTCTCTCTCTCTCTCTCTCTCTCTCTCTCTCTCTCTCTCACACACACACACACACACACATACACACACACACACACACACACTCCTTATGACTGGGTTATATCAATAAAAATTCTTTTCATTGAAAATGCCTAACCTGCAATAATATAGTTTGCATAACTTCACACGTTAAATAGCATTGCTTGTCCTTGTTGATTGTCATGTGGCTGAACAGCTGCTGTGGCTTTACAGTGACACACAATCACAATAGAGCATTGCACTACACTGCTGGCCCAGGAAAAGATGAAATTTCAACATTTCAAATACTGAATATCTATTTCTTTTACTACAAATCAAAGCATTGTAAGTCAACCTGTTGTAAGTCAGGAGCCCCAATGTATGCACATATTTGCTGCTGTTATGGACCAACGATTGATAGACGCTTCTGGGTTGATGTCTAGGTGATTAAATGTAGCTCAATATGCTCACCTAAGTGCTAGTAACATAATGTTTTATTTCTTAAACTTTTGCAGCTGTTGATGGAATACGGGGCACTGTACATGATAGGCAAGCATTTCTGCTGTGGGAGATCATCTCCAGCCAAATTAACAACGGAATTCAATGGAATTCTATCTCATGAGTGAGCAGCAAACGTTAGAGTAGGTAGTTCTGTGTGGAAATGCCTCGGCTCTGGAAGCGGCCATCACCCTTGACCTGACCCTGGCTGTGTTTCATTCTACTGCAAGCGTCTCTGTAGCCTGCTGCTTTCCCCTTTTTATTGTTTTCAGGTTTTGAAATATACTTCTTGTTTTCAATAACTTAGATTGCAAATAGTATTATTGAGTATTCTTTTTTTTCTTATGTTGAAATAATAAATGTGGTGATATTGTGTTCCCCCAAATATTGTGCACTCTAATAAACTTATCTGGGGTCAGAAACAGAACAGCCACTAGATACAAAGGCTAGAAAATGGTGGCACTCACACCTTTAATCCTAGCACTCCAGAGACAGAAATCCCTCTGGATCTCCGTGAGTTCAAGCCCACATTGCAAACGGCCAGGCGTGGTGACACACGCCTTTAATCCCAGAAAGTGAGCCTTTAATCCCAGGGAGTAGTGGAAGAAAGCAGAAAGGTATAAAAGGTGTGAGGACCAGTAACTAGAAGCATTTGGCTGGTTAGGCATTTGGCTGGTTAAGCATTCAGGCTTCTAGCAGCAGTTCAGCTGAGAGCCATTGGGATATGAGGACACAGAGGCTTCCAGTCTGAGGAAACAAGATCAGCTGAGAAGTTGGCCAGGTGAGGTTAGCTGTGGCTTGTTCTGTCTCTCTGATCTTCCAGCATTCACCCCAATAACTGGCCTCAGGTTTGATTTTATTAATAAGAACTTTTAAGATTCCTGCTACAAATGAATGAATCAATTTCCCTTCAACAGTTCTCATCTGACAGGTAGCCACCATTTTTCACTACTTCCAGTGTTGAATGCACATATGTGAATAGGTATGACCTGGTTTTATTGGAAGTCATTTGGCTAGAAGACTACAAATGGCTGGAAGAATGCCTGTAACAGCAATCTCTCTAATAGGACAGAATTAGGAAGACAACTCAAAAGCTTGTGGTACAGGATCAGGTGTGCCATTTCTGTACAATGTAAGAGAACATTTGCGGACTCATTGATGATATATTATTAAACGAATAGGGAAAGCAGAGGAGAAAGAAAGGCATTGGTGTGATAGGGAAGTCTCCCTATTATCCATCTACCTATTATTCATCCACCTATCATCTATCTATCTATCTATCTATCTATCTATCTATCTATCTATCTATCTATCTGTCTGTCTGTCTGTCTATCTATCTATCTATCTATCTATCTATCTGTCTGTCTGTCTGTCTGTCTGTCTATCTATCTATCTATCTATCTATCTATCTATCTATCTCATCTCCTAGCTCTTCCTTATTTATATACTATTTATGTATTTTAAAGCTTACAAAAAATTAAGCAATTTATCTTTTTATCTCACATAAAACACTTTATTTTGTACAAGATTTTTATATCAGAACATTTGCTTTTGAATTTGAATAGATGATAATTGATTTTAAAAACCGGCAGATTTTATGATAGTGTTCATAGGATACTAGTGGAACTATTACTCACTTTTGGTAATAAAGAAATGATCTAGATTCGAGGCAATAAATATAATTCTTAGATCATGCTGTTTCTGACCTGGCAATTGGTCTCTTGGCTGTGTTTTACATGTATTTAGAACAAATATAAAATTGATACATACTGAAATTTTCAGAGAGCAAACATTCATAAAATGCCAAGCAAAAGTCACTTCTTACTTCTCTTTTAAATTTTTGTTATTTTTTCCCAATAGAAATTACATATATCTATTTAAACTATTCTGGCAAATAATTTATCTTTAATTCATTTAACTTCTGTGAAAGTATTTCTCCTGTTTTGATAAGGACTATCAGAGAAAATTAAAAGATGATAAACGTCACTTTTCCAAAATGGTAAGTCACCTGTACTATTCCAAAATGATAAGAGAAAAAGGGGATTTAAACCAAATTTTACAAGGACATCAGATTTTGTATGCAAAATTGTAGAATTAAAGCTAGCATTTCAGTTTAATCTCTTAAAACCCAAGTATAGTGTAAATGCTTTGTGAAGAAATTTAATACACTTTAAATACATTCTCTGGGAAGATAATCATAAAATACATGGTGGTAATAAGTTAGTTCAAACTCCATTTTACTGTTCTTTGAATAATTTTGTTTCTGGTTCAATGCTTTCTCACTTTATTATGTGACACAAATAAATCTCTTGATGGGCATTTCATCTCCATGTTAAATGGTTTTACTTGGTGGCTTAATACCTAAGCTCGGGCTGTGATATTCATATATTCTCTCTCTCTCTCTCTCTCTCTCTCTCTCTCTCTCTCTTGTTCCGTCTCACCCCTTTCCTGTCCAGGAGTATACTTTTTCTTTCACTGTGAGGTTTTCACATTCAAGCGCAATGTAAGTAACAGACTGAAGTAAAAAAATTCCAAGAGTTTGCTATTGGACATTTGTCTGAACAATACATAAACTGTGGTATGCGTATGAGTCACCTCATCATTAATTTCTTGTCCTCATTCAACAGTGCAACCAGTAATATCAATTTGTGACAAGCATCACTAGCAATTAACAAATAAAAACATGTTAGGCTAGTCTGTTATAGAGAGTTTATGTTAAATACTTTCTATATGATCAAGAATTTAATTTGATAGTAGGAAACATGCAGAAACGAAGTTGTCTTTGACATCAAATATGGAGCTCAGATATCTGGATAAGTCATTGGGTTTCAGATCCAAGGAAAAAACTAAAATCAAAACTACTTTAATTCCAAGCAAATCCTGGTAAAAATATAAAGATCAACAGTTCTCATTTTATAACATTTAATTAGTGAGATGAACTGCAGGTATGGAAACGTAAGCTTAGTGGATACCATTCCAACAGTTAATATGCTGATGGTGCCAATATCAGAGTCTACATAGTCCACCAAGTATACCTTCTCAGTTCTGTCTTCTAGAAGTGAGTAAAATCAAGCTTTCAATATTTAAAAACTTTTAGCAGTCTCTGTTGTAGTCATTGCTTAAATGATTTTACAAAACTGCATTTTGAGGTACACTGAGAAGGCGATGCTATCATTTTTATCTTCCCAAAGAGGCAACTGAGACATACAGAGTGAGAGCTCTGGGCTGCAAGTCAGTCAACTGGTTCTGGGTCCTAAACTCCCAGTGGCATCGATTCTATCGCACACACGGTCACTTAGACTGATGGGACTTAGGCTCCTTCCAACCAAGTAGCTTCCCCTGAAAGTTCCATCTCTGTGCCCAAGTTTCCTTCTTAAGATGGGGATAACAATGCTATATCTCATGGGACAAGTAAGAATTAATGTACTTTTTTTCTTTAAAGTAGTTGGGTTAGTATTCGGTTCATGATAAACAATTACCAAATGGAAGTTTTTATGTATTCCTCTGGTGATCTCTGCTAATTTCTTCTCTGAAAATGACAAGATAATAGCAGCTTTCAGAACCTTTTCTACGAACAACATGCAAGGATGATAGGCTTAAACTTTGAGGAAGCAAAAAGTACTGTCTCATTTTGGTCTCCCCACTAAAAAGGTTTAGAGCTTTTTGCAGAAAACAGGACTACAAGCCTTAGTCAATGTAAGAAAAAGGCTACCCTAGTATCGAAGGGTAGGAGGGCAGATATACTTTGTCCTGTAAAAAGTCACTGTGGCACTTTCATATACAATCTGTCCTTATTCACCACCGTCTCCCATTTCTGTCTCCCAGGCCCATATCCCTTTTTAGTGTTCTATTCATGCCCCTCGCATATCGCCCATCATGCTTTCATGTCACATTATATTCTATTTCCCTCTCCTTTTCCACTCTTTCCTCCTTAAAGATCTCTCTTTTTCCCTTTTTCCTTTTACATCTCTCCCTATATGTATATATACACACACACATATACATATATATCAGATATGAATATATACACATATATAGATATAGACATTATATCCAAGCTCTGCATATGAGAGAGAACATGAAGTATTTCTTTTTATGAATCTGGCTTATTTTGCTTAATATGGTTTCCAGTTCTATCTATTTCCATGAAACTGTCAATCTCATTTCCATCTATAATTGAAAACTTTCCTTTGTGTACAGGAACATCATTTTCATTATCTAATGGTCATTAAGTTGGTTCCATTTCTTAGTTACTATGCAACAATAACATTAGATATTCAAGTACCTCAGACATAGGATTGAGTCTGTGGTGTACGCCCAGGAACATCAAGGTCATATGGCAGTTCTGATATTAGTATTTGGAGGAAACTCCGTGCTGATTTCTATAATGGCAGCATCAGTTCATATAACTAGGAATTAGTAGGCATCCCATCCCACAATGGAATTTGGTCTCCTTTGTTTTTGAAGTTAGCCATTCTAAGTGGCATGATATGGAAACCCACAAAACTTTTAATTTTCAAATGCTGACAACTAAGGTTTTTCAACTTTATTATCCATTTGCATTTTTCTTTTGAGAAATGTCTGTTCAGTTCATTAGCCCATTTATTGGATAGGGAGACTTGCTTTAAAATTGTTTAATTTTTACTGTTCTTTGTATATTCTTGATATTAAGTCTCTGTCTCATGTACAGTTGGCAAAGATTTTCTCCCATTCTATTGGCAGCCATTTTACTCTGAGTCTTTCCTTTCTTGAGCAGATTTTAATTTCAGTAATCCAACTGATTCAGGTAAAACATCCTTTACAGAAACTTCTCTATGCTATATTTACAAGACTAGAAAAATGATCCTAAATTTTAATTTAATAAATGTATAAGTTAATTTCATTAATCCTGAACTTGATCCTATATTTAAGCATTATTTTTCTACAGGTTTTCCACTAGAAGTTTCATCTTTCCAGGTTTTAAGTTAAGTTGTTTGATTGTTTTGAGTTAATTTTTGTGCATAGTGGGAGACATGGATCTAATTTCATTCCTTTTCATGTTGATATCTAGCTATCCCTGCAGTGTTTGTTGAAGAGGCGGCTTTGTGTTTGTATGATTGTCGACCCCAACGTTGATATTTGACACCTTTGTAAAACTTTGGGTAGCAGCAACTGTGCCCTTCAATTCTGATTTCTCTCTTCTGTGTCTGTTTTCCACCTGCTTTTGTTACTGTGGCTTTGCAGAATAATCCCCCTCAGGCTTACATTCCACATTTTTTTCTGTATAGAATTGCTTTGGCTACTCAGTGTCTTTTATATTTTCATATGAATTTTAGAATTGTTTTACTATTGTTATGAGTAGTTTCACCAGGATTTTAAGGGGGAGGTTTGCATTAATCTCTAGGATACTTTGGCAATACAATCATTTTCAGAATATTATTTATGCATGCAGTTATGAAAACTTTCACATTTTTCTAGTGTCTTTTGCAATTTCCTTCCTCAGTGCCTTAAAGTTTTCATTCTAGAGACTTCGACTTTCTTGGTTATATTTATTCCTAAGGTTTTTATTTTTAATGTATTACTGTGAATGGGACTTTCTTGCTAATATCTTTCTTAGTAAGTTTGTTGTTGGTGTATAGAAACGTTAAGGTTTTTGTATATTGATTTCATAGCCTGCTGCCTCGATGGCAGTGTTTATAAGTCAGAGCGATCTCTGGTGGAGGCTGAAGTACAGGACTATGTTACCAGCAGATAAGGGTCATTTGACTTCTTTTTCTGTTTGTACCTCTTTAATTTCTTCCTCTTGTCTTACTGTTTTAGTAATATTTCAAGGAGTTGATTGAATTAAAATAGAGAGAATGACAACCGTGTGTAGCTAGAGTTTTCCTGCCTGGCCCACAGTCAGGACAAATCTCTCTCACCTGCCAGTCCCACAACTGCTCAGACCCAACCAAGTAAACACAGAGACTTATATTGGTTACAAACTGTATGGCTGTGGCAGGCTTCTTGCTAACTGTTCCTACAGCCCAAATCAATCCATTTCCATTAATCTACACCTTGCCACATGGCTCGTGGCTTACCGGCATCTTCACATGCTGGTTGTCATTGTGGCGGCTGGCAGTGTCTCTCTGACTCAGCCTTCCACTTCCCAGCTTTATTCTCCTCCTTGTCCCACCTATACTTCCTGCCTAGCCAACGGCCAATCAGTGTTTTATTGACCAATCAGCAACACATTTGCCATACAGACCATCCCACAGCAACCGTGTCTCATCCTGTACTTTAAAGGAAATGCTTTTACTTTTTCTTCACTGTATTGTTGACTATAGTTTTGTTGTATATGGCCTTTGCTGTATTGAGATATATGCCTTCTATTCCTTTATCACAAAGCCATGTTGAACTTTGACAAATGCCTTTTCTGAGTCTGCTGAGATGATCATGTGATTTCTGTCCTTAAATTGTGTGTGTGTGTGTGTGTGTGTGTGTGTGTGTGTGTGTGTGTATGTGTATGTGTGTGTGTGTGTGTGTATGTGTATGTGTGTGTGTGTGTGTGTGTGTGTGTGTGTCTGTGTGTGTGTGTGTGTGTGTGTGTGGTTTGCTTGCCATATATTATACCTCTACTGAATTCTTTCTATCGAAGATGCCTTTTAACCTTTGCATGAATACAGTTTAGTAATGTTACGTGATTTCCTTATATTTTCCTTAATTTGCCTTTCAAATACTTCATTGAGAATGTTTGCATCTACCTTAATCTGAAAAATGCTCTATAGTCATTGTGTCCTTTTCAGTAGTACAGTAATATTTAGATTTATAAAAATCAGTATAAGTGTTCTGTTTCATTTAATATACAGTTTTGAGGAACAATTTGAGAAGTATTCCTGTCAATTCATTCTTAACAGTTTGGTAGACTTCAGCAGTGAATTAGTGTGATACTAGGAATTTTATTGCTAGAAGATTTAATTATTGATTCAACCTCATTACTTTTATGACTCTATTTATGCTATCCATATTTCACAATTTGATTGTGGCAGGCCATGTGGGTTTTAGCAAACAGTCATTTCTTCTAGAATTTCTAGAACTTTGGAATGTTTTCAAAATATTCTTTAACAATTCTCTGGATTTCATTGGAAACAACCCCCTTTTCATCTCTAATTTTATTAGTGATGTCTTTTCTCATATTGGTTAGTTTGGCAAGGGGTTGTGTTAATCTTGTTTATCTTTCCAAAGCATACTCTTCCATTGATTCTGTATGTTTTGCTTTTAGTTTCTGTTGGAGAATATTATTTTAAGGCATGTTACTATTGTTTATGTTGAATTTGTTTAACTCTGTGAAGCTGTTACTGTGCCTGTCTAAAACACCTGATGGTCCAATAAAAAACTGAATAGCCAATAGCAAGACAGGAGATAGGATAAGGGGGGCTGCCAGAGAGAGAGAATATATAGAAAGAGAAATTTGGGAGAAAAGGGGAAGTAGCCAGAGAGTGAGGAGGACTCCAGGAGTCAGCCACCCAGATACAGAGCAAGCCATAGAGTAAGAGTAAGATTTACAGAAGTAAGAGAATGGGAAAAGCCCAGATAGACAGGTCTAATTTAAAGTTAAGACAATACCAAGCTAAGGCCAGACATTTATAAGTAAGAATAAGGCTCTGTGTGTGGTTTATTTGGGAGCTGGGTGGCAAAGAGCCTCAAAAGAGAAAAAACCCCAACAAGTCTCCATTTCGGCAACCACTACCTGATATTATTATTTGTTGTCCATTACATTTGCATTTGTCTTGTTATTGTTTTCTTGATAACTTGATGTACATCATGATATTACTTTCTTGATAGATCTTTATTTTTTTATTTTAAGTACTTGTAGCTGTTACTTTCCTATTCAAATGACCTTAGCTGTATATTAGAGATTCTAGTAGGTTGTGCCATTATCTTCCCAGAACTGCTTTAATAAACCACTGGTCATTCAAAGTGAGATTGTTCACAAGTATTTGTGTAGTGTCTGATTCCTTTTGCCATTGATCTGTGGTTTTATTCCACAATAATCTGTAAAGTTATGATGAACTATTCTATTTACCTACTTGTGTTATAGGTATTGGTTCTTTTTTAAAGTACAACTCTGAAGTTTTCTTCTGGCACTTCAGCCATATCACTGATTTTGATCTCTGTACCAACATACAAAGCTGCACAAATCTTGATCTCAAAAAGTTTATACTAAGCAGGCAAGAGAAGGTACTTCACTCTATTAAAGTGTTGGAATTTTATCTTTTTAAAATTTTAAAATCACCCATCATGGAAGTACCTAAGAGTTTTTTGTCAGGGTGAGAAAACAAATCATGCAAACATGTAACAATCACAACTATAGTCCATTCCTACAAAGAGTCCCATGAAGAAGAGTCACCTGAAGAGTCTTCACCTCTCAATTACAATAAATCTTTATGAGTAGAAAAGCATCTGCATTTTATATCACTCTGGTGCAAGATGGTAATCTGGGTAGTATTTGAATTCAAAATGTTCAACTCACTGAATCCTCTCCCTCCCATGCTACTTGTTAGCAGAAGGAACGGTTGATATAACACTTTTATTAAAAGTGTCCCTGTGTATAAATGGATGAGATAGACAGTAAATGTTATCAAATCTAAAACACCCATGCAGGTACCTCTGCATTTTCATTTAACACATTAATGTATGCTAATATAACAATTATTTATAGGTACTTCTCTGTATTTTAAACAATGATCCCAGTTCACAAGCATAGATTTCTAATGTTGCCTACTCATAGATTATAATTTTTACATCATAAAAATGTGACCATGATTCAAACTAAAGAAGTTAAGCTTTTTCTTACAGGAAACAAATGGTAAAAGGAATATAAAACAATATAATTATTTAATGGGACAACTGTTGGTTCTTCCAAGAACTCATTTAAATGATCCCATTTGCTTCATAAAATGTGGTATTTGGCACTTAATTTCCTGTGCTTTGAATGTAGGCTTTTAAAATAAACAATGAATTCCCTTTCAATTAACAATGCCTAAGTATTGTTACAAAGTGCTGTGTATGTCCTTGGCTGATTGAATTCGGTGTTTAGTCAGTTTTCTTCATTCATGGCAAATTTTGATTTGGTTATAAAATGTAAAGATGTGTTTACCTTTCATGATGCCTCAGGGAGAAAGGAATGCCAAATGAACAAGACACAGATTGAAGCTGTTTGTGCTTATTTTTAGAATATTTTATATTGCACGGCTTTCATATATGCAAATCTTAATTTAGAATATTTTTACAATTTACTCTTGTTTTTTTTACTTGAGAATCTCAATGCTGCCATCTGCATAGGCTATACAGATCCTAGAAATCGTGAATCAAAAACATTATAACTAAAAACATTTGATCCTTAAATTTTCATTTTCAAATTTCAAAAGATGTGTAGTGTGTGTGTGTGTGTGTGTGTGTGTGTGTGTGTGTGTGCTTGCACCAACATTCAAAGCTGCACAAATCTTGATCTCAAACAGTTTATACTAAGCAGGCAAGAGAAGGTACTTCACTCTATTAAAGTGTTGGATTTTGACTGTGTGGAGCAGAAGAGGATGAGGTTGTACTGTAGCTGAGGTAGCTGAATGGGAACATTGTCCTGAGTGGTGTGAGATTTGAGGAACTGGAGAGCCAGAGGTGATGTCACTCACATTCCCATAGTCTAGAAGACTCTTGAGAAAAGAGAGACTTCTTTTTCTTCCTTCCTTCCTTCCTTCCTTCCTTCCTTCCTTTCTTTTCTTCTTTCTTTCTTTCTTTCTTTCTTTCTTTCTTTCTTTCTTTCTTTCTTTCTTTCTTTCCTTTCTTTCTTTCTTTCTTTCTTTCTTTCTTTCTTTCTTTCTTTCTTTCTTTCTCTCTCTCTCTTTCTTTCTTCCTTTCTACCTTCCTTTCTTCCTTCCTTCCTTCCATTTTTCCTTTCTTCCCTGCTTCAGTTCCTTTTCTTCTCTGTCTCTGTTTCTGACCTTTCTTTTTCTTTCATTTCTAGGTAACTATTAAAGAAAGTTGCTGTGGGATAATGCTTTTGCACACTATTTTAATAAAACACTGATTGGCTAGTAGCCAGGCAGGAAGTATAGGTGGGATAAGCAGACAAGGAGAATTCTGGGAAGAGGAAGGCTGAGTCAGGAGTCACCAACCCACCATCCAGGGAGCAGCATGTAATGACACACAGGTAAAGCCACAGAACATGTGGGGACTTATAGATTAACAGAAATGGGCCAAGTTTAAGTGTAAGAGCTAGTCAGTGGTAGGTCTGAGCTAATGGCTGAGCAGTTTTAATTAATATAAGCCTCTGTGTGTTTAGTTGGGTCTGAGAGGCTGCAGACTGGGTGGGACACAGGAAAACTTCCAGCTACAGAAAATACTAGATTTATTGTAGTACTTAGAATTAATACCATACAATTTTTTTTTAATGAAGTTCTGATTTTGTTGACACATGGTGTCAAGATTGTGGAGTAAAATGTGCACAAGATAAAAAAAATCAATAAATTTTAGTTTTTTAACCATTAAAATTAAATATTCTTCTAATGATTAAAAATAAATGTTTTCTTTTTAACCATTCAAATTATATGTTCTCTGTTACCGTCAAATAACAAAAACACACAGTGTTTTAAAATACTGTCTTATTAGACACAGATTTAAAAGTAAAAAGTGAAATGGAATGGCCATATTTTACTTTAGCTTTTACAGATTATGATTATTATTCTTTCTGAAGGGAGGCACAAAATGAACAAAAGTAATTTCCCCTGTCTACACTTGCCTATGCTTTCAAAATTTAGACAGATACAGCGTGGCTTCATAATTTACATCTAAATTATAGAAAGTCTGATCTTTAGTAGAGAATGGTTCTTCATACCTTCCCATGTAGTAAAGTGCACTAAACTCTTGTTTTTTAAATTGGAAAATTATTTGTTTGCATTCTGTCTAACAAGAAACGTGGGTTGTTAATCAATGTTCTACAGATGTGCCCAGGGAGAGTTGACATTTATAGGACATCTGTCAACTTTCTAAGACCCTACTGTGTTATTTTACTTAGTCCTTACAGCAGCCACATGGGTCAGCCATGTAACACGAAACCAGGGGTGGGAAACACTGAAGGAGCAGTAGACACAGGTACCTGTGTCACCGCTGTCTCCCTGCACCAGGACTGGAAGGAAGCTGATGGTCGGTCACAGTGAAGCACTTTGGTGACCATGGTTATACTGAAACATACCTAACAACACTGCGATAATCTTGCTGAATTTTTAGCACAGAGTCCCAAACTTCTTTCAGTAAACGAAATTTAAAATACCAAGTCTCCTGATTACAGAGCAGTGTCTTTAGGCAAAATTAGAATTTTTTAAAAAGCCATCTGTAAATTTGTCAGGGATTTAATGCCTAGAATATATAAAGAATGTAACAAATAAAACACCAAATAAAATCCAATTAAGAAATGATCAAATGTAGGGCTGGAGAGATGGCTCAGTGGTTAAGAACAGTGGCTGCTCTTCCAGAGGACCTGGGTTCAATTCCCAGCACATACACGGCAGCTCATAACTGTCTGTAACTCTAGTGCCAGGGGATCTAACACCCTCACACAGATCTACATGCAATCAAAACTCCAATGCACATAAAATTGAAAAAATAAAAATAAAATTAAAAAAAAGAAATGATCAAATAAAAGAGTTCTCTAAAGATATGCAAGTGTCTACTAAATACCCACAAAAATGTTCAAAATTCTTAGCTGAGAATTGCAAATCAAAACTAAGTTGAGATTCTCTCTTATCCAGGTCATAAGAGTTAGATCAAGAAAACAGCACATGCTGTCGAGGGTAAAGGAGAAAGCCTGCCTTTACATGATGCTAGGAAAGCAAACTAGTGTAGCCATTGTAGAAATTAGTGTGGATATTCATAAAAAAGGAATAAAATAAGGGATAAAATATCATCTAGCTATATCTAAGAGAGGTACTTGCATATCCACGTTTATTTCAGGACTATTAACAATAGCTATGGTCTAAAACCAGCCAGATGCTATCAACAGAATGGATAAACACAATGTAGTATACAAACACAGAATGCAGTTCTAGTACATCATAAAGAAAACAAAAAAACATGTTAGAAATTATGCATCAAAATGGATGGAACTAGAGATAATTCAGCGAAACAGGCCAGACTTGTGTAGCCAAATCAACATGTCTGCTTGTTTTCTCTCATATGTGCATATGAATGGCAGCAAATGGAGAAGGAATATTTGGGAATAGAATAAGATGATTAATGGGAAGAACAGGGAGCGAGCAAAGGACAAATATGGTGAAAGTGTGTAGTGTCCACTTATGAAAATGTCACAAAAATCTATCATTTTACAATGAATGTATGCTAATATTTTTAAAAGAAAGAACTGAAGAAACCAGTAAGAGAAAAAGGAAAAAATAGGTAAAAATACAAATGTTCAAGAGACAAGTAACTCCAAAAGCCTTACAACATTAAACAACGTATCTAAAATGTATCATATCTTTTGTAATTAAGTACTTGTTATAAATAGAATGTAGGTAGCAACACACACATTGAGATCAGTTCTCCTGAAACTCATATGTTGAAATTATTTAAAATACCAATTCTTAATCCATGAAGTCCTCCAAGGCACACCCACACGTGCATTCTCAGCGTGTTGTAACAAAAGTGGCAGACATTGAAACAGCCCCTTCACTTATCTCTCCCCACGGGAAAGGCCAGCTTCATCACCAAGGGGCTATGAAAAGCCAATTTATATTTAATTAGGAAAAATAAAACAGGCTTATGAAACACCATCTATTAGGCTATTAGGACCAACAATATACCTGTTCATGATTTGTTGTTAATGAAGGCAATTTGAGGAAAAGGATCCCCAAATCCAGTTTTGTATTTCTCTGATTTACTTTTATTAATATTTTTGTTTTGTTTTGTGTATTTGTTTTTACTTCCCTTTTCTTTTTTAGAAAGGGAAGCTGTAGTGACCTGTAGGTTACTTTATGAGGTAGCCTCTTGATATCTCTCTGATAGTACAGCTGGTGGATACCCTTGTAGGTCATGACAACATGTCTATGTGGCCTTAGAGACTTATTCATGGGGAAAGTGAACCTCAGTTGCTTTCTAAAACACAGATAAAATTTATGTATAGTGAATATGGATGAGAAAGAAAATCAGTTGTTAAGTTTGGCATGGAAAAAGGCAAAGAATAATGCAAAAATAAATCCATTAGGCTAGGAAATTATACAGCAAAAGACTTGACCTCAAGGGCCATCAGATCATTTTTGTCTATTTCATTTTCCTTAGGAATACTAACGAGCTGAGAAGTTTAAGGCACTGTGTTTCATACATGGGCAGATTCTGAAGTTTAAATCCACAGCAGATTTAGAACAGCTCAGAGTCAGGAAACATGTCAAGATAAGCGTCTAGGCTTGACTTATGAATCTGGACTGAGGTATGAGGGAACATACAAGGCATCAAAGGGTAGAGCTCCCTCAAAGCGCTAACTATACTCACTGGGGAAGTTTGTACAACTGTAGCAGCTCCAAACTAAGTACATTTGTTCCCGATATTCAAATTCACAGCAGCTTTATGTTAGAGTTTAGTTAATGAGAATATGTCAACTATTGTATTTAGAACAGCTTACCTACTTTTCTGTGAACAAACTGTGACCTTATTCATGGTCAAGAGTATCAAGCACTAATCCTTCAAACCATGCAGTCATATTTTAAATAGTTTAGTTGAAAACATGCATATCAAATAGACAAGCGTCTACAGGAAAGTAGTCTTTTGTAAAACCTAATCTGGAATAGTAAGATTCAGAATGGCATGAAGTAAAATGTTTTTAAAGAGGGAGTGGGAGCTCAGTGAATGATGCAGTTACATGTAAAAAGCATCTAAAGAATATTTTGGTAGTTGAATGTCAACATTACTTGAAATCAAACTGAACAAGAAATACAGAAGTGATCATGTATTTGAAAGGTAAGGATGTTTTCTAAGCTTATCAATATTATATTAAACAGTGAAGAAGTGATCATATTCACTTTTTGAATCATATAGTTCAAAGAACCAAGGATGCTAGATCACATTGCAGTAGATCCAGGAGTGCATTTCTCCACCCTCTTCCTGCAATGAAGTGTAGTCTATACCTTTCCTACAGATGGTCATAGAGAGTTTACATAACAAAAATCAGCCTTCTCCACTGGGGAACACCAATGGTGTGGTCCATCTCGTCTTTTTTTTCCTGAACTGTCTCTCCTATCCTCACTTTAACTCAGTCTAGTCTTGCTAAGAGCCAAAAGCAAGAGTACTGTTCTTAAGTACTGGCAATTCTCCAACAATACCCCAATTTATTTGTAATGAATACTTTATTTATCAAGAAAAACATCCCATATTTTTCAATATTTCAAATCATTGGAAAAGAAACTCAGGAAAGGGTGGAACACACATCTGTAGTCTGCAATTCCTGTGCATTATCTTACTTAATCTAATTAGAAACAGAATCTCATGAGAAAGACTCCCATTTATATTGTTTTAAATTGATTTTTAAACACATTGCCATAACTGAGCTGTCTCTCTTTGCAATTTGTTTCAATGTTTTGTCTTTGATTTTTAATTATGTGAATTTAATCAGCATTTAATACCATGGTTAATTTAGGGAAATATGAAGAAACTCTAGGGAGGAAACACTCACTGCTTACTGGAAGCTCTTAGGGGACATTTTATATTTTGTTTCATTTCATCTACCTGAAATTCTTCTAAGGAAGGTATGATGAATCTCATTTCAAAAAATGAGGGCTTTAAGCAACTCAACCTATATTTTCATAGAAATTTGATGGCCCTGTGACTTAATAGATGGTTGTTGTAACAAATAGAAGCTTAACTAAACAGGGCTGGCTGGCTTTAATGCCTTTGTAGCAAATGCAGATCATAAGACATTTACCTCCTGGACTGTTAGTGAGACTCTATGAGCTGTTGTTCTGGTCCCAGCACCCAGCAGCCTCACAAAGCACCTGCTTAGTCCCAGAAAAGGAAGTCTTTACTTCTCAATGACACTTCCTCAACCCGGACGAGGATCCAGGCTGTCCACTTCCTCTGAACACGGTTGAAAAAAAAAAGAGCTTGGTTTCTTAAGTGCATAGTATTCTTTTTGACCCTGGAGGTCTTGTACAGGTACTACATTTTTGTTTTGTTTTCTAACATGAAACTATCAGGAATGGATACACCTGTAGAGTTCTAGATTGTAAACAACCCTAAATTATCCCTCTTATCCCCATCCTGATATCTCCCCTGTCACATACTCCAGTTAGTTCAGGCTCTAACATGTGTCGGATGAAATGGAATCATAGTTCCTCCTCTCTCCGCCCCACATGCGCACTCTGTTCCTTCATCTTTCCTACCTCTCCATTGTATAATGTTGCCATTGCAAACTGCAGTGTGTCACATTGTATGCATTTTTGCCCAAAGAACTTTATGTGCAAATATTCATTGCAAGTAGTCATTGGTGTGGTTCAAGCTTTCTGGCTTTCTGATGCACCATAAATACTGGACCATCACAAAGACTCATATCAGATATCCTGTCGCCCAGAGTCAGGGTGATCTTGCGGCTTGGCAGGGCATGAGGGCAGGATCCCTGCTAGCTGTGCTTGCAGGCTGTGGGCAGTGACATGGTCCTAGGCTCCCCACCTCCCAGGAAGGTAAAGGTAAGTAGTGTGGGCTGCAGTCATAGGGGTCTCCATGCTGCAGCTGGCTGGCTGGCAGAGGACCGGCCCTATTCAGTAATGACGTTTGATTGGACCTCCAGGTTGCCTCACACCTCCTTGTCTAACAGCTTACAAGACAAAACCATTGTGCTTGCAGCCTGCAAGCAGCACTGCTACTCTGTGTTCTCCTTCTTCCGGCACGGCAGGTGGTGACAGATGTGGGAGGAAGCTGTGAGGACAAGGGAGCACGCAGTTGTCAAGTAGGGCTGGCAGGCAGTCTGCAGAGCCTGGAGCCACTTGACCATCCTGGCTCTGAGCAGCAAGAGGATATCCCAGATGGAGAGCTGTTCATTTTCTGGATTTGCCCTTCTCAAAGACCTCCATGGACCATGCTGCCCTCAGAGGTTATGTTTTTGCCTGTGGTCCATGTGGATATACATTGTCTGTGCTATCACCGAGGCCATGTTGATATTTATAGTCCTGTGGTTGTCCATGACGATGTCTGAGGTCCATGCTACAGCTGGAGACAGTGTTGACATCCATGGGCCATATTGATGCTGGGGGCCAAGTTGGTGTCTGTGCTCTGTGCTGCGACTGAGGAACTATGGTGTCCATGGTCCATGCTGCTACAGAAGGCCCTGTTGATATATCCATGGCCTATACTGCCACCAGAGACAATGCTGAGGTTTGCAGTCCATGCTGCTTCCAGAAAACACGTGGAAGTCCATGATCCATCCCTGCTACCACTGACTGGGAAGGGCAGGGAAGCTGATGACTGCAGACTCACAGTTGAGAATGAGATAAAGAGAAGGCTTCTGTGACAACCCCTCCCCCACCCACATCCCCCCAAAAGCAACACTCTAGACAGGAAGCCATTGAGGAGAACTCTTAAAAATTATGATATGGATGCTGAAGTGTAGCTCTTCCCTGTTGATGGCTACTGGCAGAGGTGGGATGGAGAAAGATTCAGTTTTCTTTAACGGTCTGGCCACTGGGAGTTTCATCATGTTCCAAAGAGTATAATGGGCAACACAAAATGGACTTGGTATATTTTCTTCTTTTTTATTTCTTTCTTCGTTTTTATTGGGGGGGGGGGTCCACAAAGGTGAGGAGTGGACCTGAGAGCACTGGGAGGTGAGTGTGATTGGGGTGCATGATGTGAAATTCCCAATAATCAATAAAAATGTTATGTTGGAAAAAAATGAAATGGAATTATAGCTGGAAGGCGTCACCGGTCAACACTACTCCTGAATGAATACAATCTGAAGTAAAAAGTGCTAAACAGTCTTGTCCATTTCTTCTGTCTTCTTCTCCCTTCATCCTACTTTCTTGTGCCACAGAAAGTGCCAAATTGTGAGTAGCTTTTATTTAACAGATTTTCTGGTTGTATCAATTATTATACATATGATCTAGCAGTCCTGATTCCAGGATATGTACTCATAAGAAACCAAGTCAACATACCGGCTCGCACAAAAACAGTTCGAGTGAAGATAATCTTGGTACCCTAAAACTGGAAATCCTACAAATGTCCACCAACTGGGAAATAAGTGAACCACAACAAAATCACATGCACACTAAACAATGTGTGTTCACTAAGCAGTAACTAAACAATGAAAAGAACTGCAACAGCATGAACCAGCTTCAAATGCATATACTGATGCATAATGGAGTGAGGCAGACCCAAAGCCTAGGTACTTAACTTATTCCATTAAGGAAGTGGGAAAGGGCAGATTCACAGGTACTGAAAGTAAACCAGTGGATATCAGGAATTGAGTTGAGGAGAGCAGACTGACTACCTAGGGGACTCAGGGACTGATAGAAAGGTTTTACACTTTTATTGGAGTGCTAACTATATGAGTGAATGCATTTGTCTAAATTCAGGGAGTAAATACATATGATGAGTGGATTTTACTCTTTATAAATTATAATTCAACAAACATTAGAAAGTTACCTATCTTTCACTTTTGTCCTATGCTCTAGTCACTTCTTTATCTTCCTCAGTTTTAGAGTACTTTTGTTCATCCTTTAAACTTTAGTCTTCCATGTTAATCTCCTTACATAAATTATGTCTCCATTCCCACCAATGGTTCATCATCTGGGGGTTTCCATGCCCTGTGTTCTGTCTCTCATGAGCCATAGTACAGCTCCACTATCTGACACTGTATCATAAGCACCAAAGGGAAAACACAAGTCTTACTCACCTTTACTTTGAAAATATATGTGAAAAGTATAGAATTTGCTTGACTTATCTCAAGCTTGACAAATATATAAAGTTTATTTTAATATTAAAATAGAGCAAAATCACTTCTACCACACAGGCACACAGGTTAAATATAATACCCCCCTTTTTTTTGGTTTTTCGAGACAGGGTTTCTCTGTGTAGCTTTGGGTCTTTCCTGGAACTCACTTGGTAGCCCAGGCTGGCCTCGAACTCAGAGATCCACCTGCCTCTGCCTCCCAAGTGCTGAAATTAAAATAATACACTCTTTTAAAATGTCTGCACAGACAGGATTATTGGATGATTCTACTCTGATTTATTTGGTATATATTTTTCTGGTACAATGTTTGTGAGGTGTCTGTTAAATGCAGAAGACGAAAGCATCTTAAAAATTGTAAAAAAAAATCAGTATTATTAACAGCAGTTATCATTTTAACAGCTCTTTTGCTAAGCTTATATGTTGAGCATCTCTTTCAATCTCAATTGATGCAAATGTATGCATGCAAAATTGTAAAGCTCTCTGGACTGAAGCAACCAGGATGTTTTATCAGCCAATGAGTCATTTAGAGGATGAAGGGAATCCATGCAAATTAAACTGCTCAACTGAGCCTGTTTTATAACATTCCACATTGCTTACTCTCTCTTCTTTCCTCAGACACACACACAAAAGATTTTATGACCTGATTGTGGTGCAGTGCTGCTGGGAAAATAGTTATTATGCAATAGTTATATCCCAACAGAATGTTTGACACTTGATTGTTCTTTGTATAGACTGTCACCTGAGGGCTGAGAGTCACATACAGTGTTCCTTCCAGCATGTGGTTATTCATATGCAAAGCCTTGGAACTAAGACAGTAAGGTCATGTTAATCAATCAATCAAAAATTAAGAGAGAAATAAAAATTCATGTTGGATTATGATTATGAACTTAACATCTAAAATTTGTGTTTACCCTCAGGTAGAGGACAGAAGGCAGGAATTTCACCTCGTCCACTCTTCACTGTATTAACTGATTGAACAAACCTGTTGAAAAAGGGCAATTCTATAGTGGCTGTACCACAGTGAAATTGGCTTTACAACAAACAAATCAGTCCTTCTACTGCAGCGTGATGGGTGGAGGGAGAATAGGGCTTCCGAAGCACTGAATGAGATGCCTAGGTACCTCATCACCACGCCAATATGTAACCATGTCAGTTATAAAACTTTTCCAGAATGTATAATATATTATTTGTGCTGATTGCTGGTAATCTAGAAAGCCTATAACAAGTTGTATGAAAACTGGCTCTTAATATGAACATTTCTGAGACATTTAAACTTTCATAATAAAAATAAACTTAAATACAATTAAAATAAACACTTCAAGGATAGATTTTTGCTCTCTTCACTGTGTTTGCTCCCCTCTTTCTTCTTTTACTTTGTCCCTCTCTCTATCCTTCCTTCCCTATTTCCCTCTCTCTTCCTCTTCCTCTCTCCCTTCCCTTCTTTCTGTTTCAACAAGCAAAGGATGCAGGTATGTAACCACAGACAAAATTGCTTTCACCCAAAATCTACTCCTCAGTAACAGCATTAGAAGGAAATTCCACCTTAGTTTTAAAAAATGTATAGTAGCATATATATTATAAAACATATTAATAAAATGTCCATGTCATATTCATGACACATAATAATCCTTCATTTTAATATCATAAAATAAATTGCTATTTAATATGATGTAAATGCTGACTTATTCTTATATAATATCCATTTTGTTTGTTTGTTCAAGTCCATTAATCAATGTAAATAATAATTTGACATCTCTAAAATAACAGTGATGAAATAAAAATTGACTGAAGGAAAGTACACATTTCAAGAAGCATTTATTTTTGCACTTAAGTGGTCAATATTTAATTAGTAGGTTAAGTATCCAATTTCAGGGTTCAAAAGCAAGTGGGCTGCTACCAATACCAGTTAGCAGTAAATAGTACAGATTTCTTTCACATAGTTGTAAGTTACTATCTATCATCACTAATTGGTGTGGACAAAATCTAAAAAAAGTTGAACTTGTCAAAAACTTGAGAAAAATGAATGCATGTAAAGTGGCCAGTGTTGCATAGCTCATTTGAGGATGAATGATAATGTACCCAGTGCAATATGATTGCTTTCCATGCAGCTTCTCATCCTACTCTCAATATATTTCAGGGCAGGGACATTTAATGGTGCAATAAAAATGCAAACATTTAATTCTTTCTGCCAAACCGTCAATGACAGTAAATCACATCACACAGGAAGCAGATCCAGGCCAGCAGTTTGCCATGTACTGAGCAGTCTCCACTGTTATCACACCCATTATTTCCTCCAATCCTTACAGAGATCTTTCTTTAACACACAGTGTTCTTGTTCCTCTATGCAGAAGAGTAGACAAATACAATTCTATTTATTTTTCTGATGAATATGTCCACTTAAATTTTTAATGAAAACATTTTTAAATCACACAGTGAATCTGAATTACATTTTCAATTATGTTTTGCAAGTAAATTAGGAAGAGATGATCTTTAGTCTTTAATAGAAAAAAATAACTGAATTGTTCACAGTTTTTTTTTTTTAAGTTAATGCTCCATAGTGAAGAAAATAACTTTTCATTCCTGGCTATGCCCCACTAAGGTGTCTAATCCTGTCAAATCTTGTAAGCTAAGCAGGGATAGGCTTACTTAGTACTTAGGTGAGAGAAAGCAATTTTTCTCTGTGCTCCTCACACTTTCCCCTTACTGTAGTAATTTTCTCATTCTTCTTACTTTCTTGGTCCTGAGAAAAAGTCCTACTTCATTCTCTCCAAATAAGACTACATCACATTTAAAGGCATTGGTGTCTCTGAAATGAACAGAGACCTTTGTTATCATGTCCAGGATGAAGCTGTACACATTGATGCCTCTTGTAGAGATACATTTAAAATCAATATTGATGAAGTTATCTTCACTTGGAAATAAGGAGCAAAATCTATATCCAGTATAATTGTGTACTGAGTACTATCTGGGCGACACAAAGCATTCATCAATAACTATTAAAATCAAAGCAAGCAATATTAAGACAGATAATAGCTAATGGCAAATTTGACCCTTCCCCAGTTTGGTGTGAATCTAAATAATATGTTACAAGAACACTTTTCAAAAAATGAACCAGGATAATCACAAGCCAATTCATTATGATTGTTAGTGATTATGTTTGCTTGAAAGACACATTGTGAACTGAGAGCTTCTTGTAGATCAAAAGTGTTGGCTTGTATACAATAGTGGCCATCTCAAGGTCCTGCCTTTCTCAGGTAATTCTTGATCTAAGCAGAGAAAAGGGCCTCAGGTTTCAGAGGATCCAGAGTTAGTAGTGAAGATTAGACTAGGGAGAGGAAAACCAGGCATCACAGTACCTTCACCAATCCCTAGCCGGCAGTAGGGTGCTGGTCAGAGAGAGCTAAATTTGTTAATACATCTATAGTATGAAAAATAGGATGAGTTATATCAACACTATGTGAAAATTGTTCCAGGTCTGAGGTAAGGATCTGTAGGGAGCATAAGGCTATGAATTATTTTGGGTCCAAAACAAAACTTGATTCTTAAATTGGTTGTAGACTAGGTGCTGAGGAATGAAAGTCACTTACAGTTAGTATGGCTCATGGGTTGTTTGTTTATTTGTTGTTCAGGAATGTTGCTACTGCCTCTTTCTGACATGGTATCACATGTCTTTAAGCCCAGAATGTTTTAGTCTTATTCCTTTCTCTCGTCCACATATTCTTCCACAAAAAAGAAGACAACAGGCTGGAGTGATCAGCAGTGAAAACAAGAGGCAATATTTAGATGTACTCCCTTTCTCTAGCCTACGGAGGTCCGTACAGAAGGCAAGGAGTCAAACACATGTTCAGATTGGCTTTAGCTCCAGATATACAAGAAAGGTATAGCATTTGGCATTGGTTACTGTCCCAATATTGAGTATGAAAGAAAAATAGTTTGAAACTCACTCTTACAACTGCAGATTATTTATTTTCAAGAGGACAAGAGATAGGAATCACAATAATATCACTGAATGATAATGAGAGTCGAGCTGCAAAGGACTTTCAAGGAGCTAAAGAACTCTACAAAGGCTCTCACACTTGGTCTCCTGCTTTATCCTATATTTTACTCACTAAAATTAATGTAGAAACTATTTTAAGCTGTAACCATAATTCTTAAAATATTTTAGACATTTTCAATCATTTTTCTCATTTTCAGATTCTAACAGTCTCAGATACAGAGTGTACAATAATTAGCTGCTAAAAGAATGAAAAGTAGCCAGATGTAGTGTTTCATACCCATTTTTCCAGCTCTTGGGAGATCAAAGCAGAAGGCTATTAAGTTTTCGGCCAACATAAGATTCATAACAGGTTCTTGTCTTAAAAATCATACCAAAACAAATAAAAATAAAATATACAAACAAATAAGCAAAAACAGCATGTTTTACTAACTATCTGAAATGCAGAAGTTCAGCTACCCTTCGATTTTTATCCAGAAAGGCCTTTGGTTTGTTTACATGTGGCATATAGCACTAGCATTAGAAAAAAGATAGTTTTATAAGTAGGAGTCTAGCCACAGGTTCCTGGCCCTGTAGAAGGCAGGTAAATCATAGGCCCCAGGAGAGAAATTACTAGTATTCTGCTACAAAACAACAACAACAAAAACCCATAAACAACAACAAAAAAAACCTCCTAATGATCTATTGTTATTTCCCTAGATAGATGTTTCCTTTAATATTTATGAGAAAAACATGTTTAAAGTAGAAAGCAATTAACACAAAGACCCACAACTGGTTAATATGGGGTTAGTAAGAGACTATGGCCATCCTTCCTTGCCAAGGCTTTGGGATCATTTTGGGAGAGGGTGGAAAGAGTATAAGAGCCAGAAGCAGTGGAGGATAATTACAAGGCAACAGTGTCCTCCAGATGTAGGTGGGTAGCTACACGTATTAACTCACAGTGATTGTGACAGCATGTGCAAGACCTGACAGATCTCAGTCTAACAGTAATCCCAGCATGGACTAGGGAGGAGCTATTGCAGACAAAGTTGGGTGGGTAGGGAAGAGAGAGTGACAATGCATCTTGGAGGAGTTGGGAGGAAGGGGTAACCATGATAAAAACACATTATGGGAAAATTCTTAAAAAACTGGCCGGGCGGTGGTGGCGCACGCCTTTAATCCCAGCACTCGGGAGGCAGAGCCAGGCGGATCTCTGTGAGTTCGAGGCCAGCCTGGGCTACCAAGTGAGTCCCAGGAAAGGCGCAAAGCTACACAGAGAAACCCTGTCTCGAAAAACCAAAAAAAAAAAAAAAAAACTAATAAAAACTTAAAAGTAAGAAGTCAGTAAGAATGAGTGAAGTGATGAAAAAGATAAATTTCTTCTCCTTTGACTTTACCTGACACTTTTGACATTACAAACAATCTTAAGTGATTAACTAACTGTATCAAGGCAGCAGCTGAGAGAATTTACATCTTAGCAGGTTTCTACAGTAGCCAGTAATTTATTTCTTGCACATAGTCCATTACACAAATAAAAACATATATGATGGAGAAGGCAGCAGATCACTTTCTGTGGAGGCCTGTTACACTCATAACAGAAAGTTACAATGCGATAGCCATTGGCTAATGTGAGGGACCAGAACTGAAATTTACTCTTAGATACATGATAATTTGGCGTTCAGGTGATATTATACTAAAAATGATTTACATATAATTGAATATAGTATGATCCAAAACAAGAAAGGAGAGAAGAGTGTGATACAAGCCAGGCCAGTCCCCATTTTGCAACAGAACCATATAACCTGGGCAAGATAGTTAATACCTCTGAAAACCATACTGTATGTGGGTGGAGAGAAGAATTAAAGTGGCTGGATTCAAAGGCCTTTTAGGGAAATACAATTTTATGATCTCTTATCTTTTATCTGTTTTGTCATGGAATACTTTAATATTATAGATTTTTAACAACTTAAAAGCAAAATAAACATATTTATTGCTATCATGCTAAAAGCAAACAATAACAGTTGTATTACAACTAATAATATAAAATGCACTTGAGTAGATGAATTTTGGTTTAGCCCTTTGAGTAATATGACAGTAGGTCAAATTATAGATCCCACTAATGTTAATAATTGTAATAACAAATAAAACAGACCTTAAAAAGATACTTAGAAGGATGGGTAGATAGCTCAGTTCGCAAACTGCTTCGCAAGCATGAGGGTTGGAGTTCAAGTCCTAGAATTACAAATCCCTAGAATCTGTTAATCAACAAAGAAACAACAGCAACTGGGCATGCTAGCATGCTTTGTAATCCCAGCACTATGGGGTCAGAAACGGGAAGACTGCAGGGGCTTACTCAATCTTAGCAATATTTCTGCTTTTGATGACATCTAATTAAGAGAACACCCTGCTTTTTCAGTACTCTGAAGTCCCAATTTTATGAGTTTCTAATGTTCTCCCACTGAACAGATTCATGGATTCCCATGGATAGTGTCATCCTTTGTCCAGGACTAGTAATCCCAAGTGACAGGAACACTATCAGTGTACCATGGTCTGAGAGCATTGTGCTCCTCTGCAATTACACCACCTCTTGCTTAATGACTATTCATTCTCTCAGATAAGAGGAATGGTGAAGGATTTAATAGATTCTATATTACTTTCATGGAAGCAAATGAACAGAATCCCAAAGGATGCCATTCACCTGTACAAACTGACAATCGAGTGAAATTTACTAGGATATAGAACATGAAGAGAATATATGTGAAGATAGAGCAGGTTGATGGTTTACGTGGTGACAGTGAAATTGGAGGGGCATTTATCCTATGTAGGTAGACACAGCCAGGTGACGCTGTTAAAAACAGGTTTTGAAGCTCATAATCCGTAGCCTAATGATGATCTTCTAAGGAAGGCACCAGTTAGTGGCAGAGATGGGGTTCTGGCATGACTTCCAGGGCTAGACTCTTGTTACAGTATAATGACATCCTTATACCGTATTTATAATTTGATTGATTCATCATATATTACACTGCATCATATGTTAAGCTTTTGTAATTATTTAATTCTTCATCTGTGAGTTAGCGGCTCATATTTTATACTTCTTGAAGGAGAGAATATGACTAATGTGTTACGCATCCCTCACGGTTGATACCACATCACATAGAGTGTATTAAGTGAACCAATCATATAATAGGCATGATAAAGAAGTGAATTGATTCACAAAGCTTTGGCATGTATCAGATTTATTTGAAGAGCTTGTTAAAACAGAGACATCTTTGTGTACTCTGCAAAGTTTGGATCCTGTAGCCCCAGAATTGGTCTTAATTTTTATGTTTCTAAAAAGTTCACAGGTGATTCTAGAACTATGTGCTTAAGAGGTATTATTTGAAAGATAGCAGCCAGGTAACCTTAAATAATAAACTTATCTCAATATTTAGGTGCAGCAAAGTTCTATAATATGTATACTTTAATGTACCAAGTCATTATATAGACACAAAGAGGTACATAATAAAAAGATTCATAATTTTGACAATATGAGCAGTTTCAGAAATGGATGTTTGTTAATACATGAACATTTCATAGCATATATGCAGCTTTGAATAAATTATTTCCTCTTCAGTTTCAACCAGAAAGCAAAGTATGTCTAATCAACTGTGATGTGTTCAGATGGGTATCTTTGACATGATGTCACTTTGGGACTGGCTTATCAATGGCAAAAAAACAAAGTGAATTTGATTTTAAGATGAATTGTTTTGTAAGTAGAGAAAAACACACATTTTCTTCTTTATCTTTCCAAAAAAGGAAGTCTTGTTACATTAACACCTTCATAATAATTAAACAACATGTGCAATTTTGCAAATTGACAGATAAAGAAACCTGTGTATGACAGGTTGATCACCAAAGTCCAGTAGATAATCCCCTTTAGAAATAACTCATAATTTCTATATTAAATAATTCATGAAGAGAAGTTTAATGATTTAAGTGGTCATTGCAAGGCACTATTTATAAACCACAAGTTGAACCAGGTATTAATAATGAATTAAAGCACCATATCAACAGCACATGTATCAAACCCACAAGCAACAGATCCCAAAGGACTGAGAAATACATTATTACTTTATGTGAGAAGAATCTCTTGCCAGAAAACTGTCCTCCTCTCCCATATGCCACCTAAGTAATAGGTTTTAATTTTACAAGTGGCAGCTATCCAATCCTATGGCACTTAAGCTCTGTTGCCATAGAGTGAGAACAGTCTGCAACTTCTGAGATGGCACCAAGACATTCCTTCTGTTCCAAGATTTGCTCCAAGAGCCTCTGCTTCTGAGCTTCCCCCTGGTTTGACCTTTGAACCCTCAGGATGTTGAGTGTTATCAGTTATTTGACCATTCTGCTCTATTCTTTCCAGTTATCCAGAAGGGCATGAGCTTGACAACTCCCTTCTCTTACCCTAGTTCTGTTGAGCATTGTCTTCTCATAATGTTGTGGTCCTGAGCTGGCCCTTATCTCCAGTGTCTATGCTTTATGCCACCTTTTCATAACACATCACACAGACCTTGGGCACTAAATGCATTTGAGAAACCTTAATATCTATTTTAATCATGCAAAGATTTTGATAAAGAAGATTAGTATAAAGGTTAGAAAATGCTAGACAGAGTGACTGCTATACGTAACTTGTCTGTTTTACTTTAAAGGCTTTCAGAATTTGATATGTAAATCTTATGGCATTATTAAATAAGGAGACAATCATATACAGGTTTGATCTTACTCCTCTATGCACTATCACATTTACTGTCTTTTTATACCCAGACCAACACTATGCTTGCATTGTGTCGTTGATCCTCACAATAGAAATAGTTCTGTTTGGCATATGAGCAATCTAAAGACTGCAGAAAGTAGACCTGAGGGTTAGCAGTGGAATGTGGTAGAGCTGGGATTTTAACCTAGGAACATCTCATTTCAGAAGCCACAGTCTTAATTACCATGTAACTTTCCCTCTTAATTTGAAGTTGTCCATATAGTAGAGATGCTAGTAATCATCTTGCAAATTTTTACTTTATTTTAAAAATCTTTTCAAAGGAAGAGAATAAACACTGAATAGAATTTTTTTGTGCAGGTTTGCTTACATTATAAACAAAAAATTAGCTTGAGTACGTTTTTCAGGAGCTTATGGAATTTGATGCTTTCGTGTGTTTTTTTTTTCCTGCCTCTTCCGTCCTTATCACTTCCTCAGTTGAAATCTGTTAAGTTAAAACTTTGACGTTATCTAGCTCACACTTTCAAGGAGTCCCAGGAACAGCTGGATAACAGCTCTATTGAACAGCTTCTGATATACTTGAAGGGCTTATTACATTTTCTTGTGCTTTCTCTTCTACAAATGTATTTTCTTTGACTTTTTCTTCACAACTCCCATTTCCCAATCTTTATTCATGTCTGTTATCTTTAGAACTCTTGTTGGACTTTCTGCTAGTACAGTTGTTCATAGCTATAGACTACAAAGAGGCAAAGGCTTGGCATATTTTCTCCCATTTCTTACTTGACTATTCTTCCTTAAAAAGTAAACTAACAATTTTTTAAGTAAACTTTTAAATAATACAATTATATTTTTAATTTTGAATAAATTACAGTGATCAAATTAGTTTCAATTTTCATAGTTTGAAATCATGTTAGTTTGCTTTTATTTGGTAGAATTATGCTTGGTTTAGATGACTTTTTGATTGTCCTCGATTATTTTTAAGTCAAAGTTTTGTGAATGTGACATGGAGTGGACAATATTGAAAATTTCTTGTTCTAATAACATCTAAGAACATTGCTATTGAAAACCAAAATAAAACACTACAAAATAAATTACCAAATAGAATCGGATGCCATCTGGCTTTCCTAGTTTGAAATAGTGTACTTTATAGGAAATCATATTAACTATGTTCACAAACATTGTTATGTGTTTCTGGAAGAACATGGTGTTGTAGTTAATTAGGCAGAACAAGTTCAAGGGGTCTAGGACATCAAGAGGCTACAGTTACTAACCATACATGGCACACGGAAACTGATGAGAGCTGATGAGCATCTCATCACAAGAAATGTTTACAGTAACACAGTTAGATTAACTTCAGTTAATCATTCTACAGTGTCTACATATATCAAAACAATAGGTTGTAAATTGATACTATATACGTTTTTTAACAATTAAATTGCAAGAAAAGTGTTCTTTTTAAAAATCTATGAAAAGGGGTCATTTCATTTAGTGTCAGTCTAATGTGCTGTAGTCAGAGGATTTCCTGTGTCCTGCCTGTGCTGTGAAGATTACTGTTTTTATCATGCCTTCATTATTTAACAATTAAATTAGGATATTAAATATCACCCTGGTTTCAACTATAAAAGTAAATTTTTAGAATTATTTAAATTAATGAATATTTAAATATTGTTTCAGAATTTCTACTATTAATGTGATTTATCTTTGGGTAAATAATTTTACTTATGAAAAATAATTTTATGGTACCTGTTTATGATGTATTTAATTTAGGTGAAAAGTTATGGTTCTAGATTTGTGGAATTGTCTGTTTTGTGGTCAATGTGCTTACATTTTCTTTACTTTGGCAAGTATAAAGTTAAGCTACTGTAACTAGCATTAAGTTCTAATCATCTTCATTTTTGAGTTCATTCATTCCCCCATATGTCTTAAGATTGGGAAAATGTTTGGCACTAAGTATCAAATATTTAGAATTAATACATATTCTCAAACCTGTATCTGAAACTACAACTGTAATTAACAATGCATTTAAACTCTGGCACACAAATAATAGTGTTCTAAAAAGTATAACCTGTGGTTAACACACACACACACACACACACACACACACACACACACACACACACATCATGATGGTTTACCCTAAACTTTGGAAACAACAACGCCACCTTACTGTAATAGTATTCAAAATTTTAAATGTATTTTTACAGAATTAAGTTGCTTATAGCTAATTTTTAATTCACATTGAGTATATACTTTTTAAAGCAGAACATGCTAGAGGTATGTGAAGTGGAAGAATGGGGCATATTTGGTAATAAAGGCAAGTATGAGGAAAACCTGAGATGAGTAATGGATTGGGAAATCAAGGAAAGTTGCTCACGCTGACTGGGTTAAAATTACAGTCTCCAGTTAGGCCACCACCATTGGCTGTAGACGCTTTCTTTTTTTCTTTGTGTATGTCTGGCTTATAAAAAAAAATTCAAGTATACATGTCTGTGGATTTACGTCTGGATGTTTCAGTTTGATCTCATTGATTAACGTGAGTGTTTTTATGCCAATGCCATGCTTTTTTTTAATTAATCTATCTCTGTAGTATAGCTTGAAATCAGGGATGGTGGTACTTCTGGAAGTTCTTTTATTGTACAGGATTGTTTCAGCTTTCCTGTTTTTTTTTCTACGTAAAACTGAGTATTCTTTCAAGGTCTGCAAAGAGTTGTGTTGGAGTTTTGATGGAGATTGCATTGAATACGTAGACTGTTTTTGGTAGGATGGCCATTTTTACTATATTAATTCTACTGACTCATGGAAATGCAAAATAAAACTACTTTGAGATTCCATCTTATACCTGTCAGAATGGTTAAGATCAACAACACAAATAACAGCTCAGGCTGGCAAGGATGTGGAGTTAGGGGAACACTCCTCCATTGCTGGTGGGAGTGCAAACTTGTATAGCAACTATGGAAATCAATATGGTGGTTCCTTAGAAAACTGGGAATCAGTTTACCTCAGGATCCAGCTATACCCTTCTTGGGCATATACCCAAAAGATGCCCCATAGTACCACAAGGACACTTGCTCAACTATGTTCATAGTAGTTTTACTCATAGTTGCCAGAAACTGGAAAAAACTTAGATGTCTCTCAACCTAAGAATAGATAAAGAAAATTGGTATATTTTCTAACAGCTGTTAGAAAAAATGGCATCATGAAATTTTCAGGCAAATGGATGACCTAGAAAAAAAAATATCCTGAGCAAGGCAACCCAGACCCAGAAAGACAAAACGATATGTATTCACTTATAAGTGGATATTAGTTGTTAAGTGAAGGATAAACACACTACAACCCACAGTTCTAGAGAAGTTAGATAAAGAGGAGAGGTCTAGAGGAGACACAAGGATCTCCCTGGGAAGGGGAAACCGATTTTGTTGGTGGACTGTGGGTGGGTGGAGATGGGAACAGGAGGGATCAGGTAGGGGAGGGAGGGACAAAGTCAGAGAGTACAGGAAGAGATGACTGTAATTAGGAGGCACTTGTTGGGTGATGTGAAAATTTCCTGGGCCTAGGAGGGCGACCCTAGTGAGGACTCCTGGCAATGGATATGGACCTGAACTGACTGTCTTCCCTAACAAGGCAAGGCTGCCAGTGGTGGGACTGGGACACCAACCCAGCCATAAAACCTTAGACCTACCACCTATTCTGCCTGCAAGATGTGCTGTAACAATGGTTGCTCAGAGCTTGTGGGGATGGCTAATCATTGACTGGTCTAATTTGAGGCCCCCATCAGGAGATGGGGAGCTCATGGCTGACACTGCTGGGATAGCCAGGAACTGCAAGCTGGAAGATCCAGAAACCTAGGTATTACCAAACGGGATTAGAAAAAAACAGTCAATGAAATGATTCCTAATGATATTGTTATATTCATAGGTTGGTACCTAGCCCAAACACCATCAGAGGCTTTCTCCAGCAGCTTATGGAAGCCAATACAGAGACCCAAAGCTAAACATTAGGTGGAACTCAAGGAACCCTGAAAAAGAGGGGGAGGAAAGATTGTAGGACCCAGAGGGGTCAAGGACACCAGGAGAACATGGGCCATAGAAGCAACTCAGCTGTTGGGGGCCGGTGTTGGGGTTCAGCCCTGGCCTATTGAAGGGTAACTTAAAGTGAGGGAGTGAGAAATTGGGAAATAATAGGAAGAAATATAAACATACATAGAGATGAAGATAGAGAGGCAGGATAGCTTTGGGAGGGCCCTCAGTCAATACCCAGCAGCCTCAAGTTTATTCATGACAGGTTTTTTATACATCAGCAAGGGGAGAGGCAAAAGACATTCCCTTTCAAGATCAAAGCACAATTTACAACCAAGTATAGATGATTCAAAACACCTGGTAACCATACCCCACAGCAAGTATCTTGTGATTAGGCCTTGAAGTATAAGACACCTGGTAATCATGCCTTTACACTCTATTATGCAGCCTTGGAGAGCAACATAAACCCTGATTCTCCGACCTTGAGTCAAACCACAAGTTGGAATTTTTGTGGGCTCCCACACTAAACAAGGCTCATAGGAGCTCACAGAGACCGAAGAGGCAATCATGGAGCCTGCATGGGTCTGCACCAGACAATCTGCATACATGCTGTGGTTCTTTAGCTCGGGACTTTTGTTGGACTCCTCACAATGGGAGTGGGGGTGTCTCTGACTCTTTTGCTTGCTTGTGGGACCTATTTTCTCCTCCTGGGTTTCTTCATCCAGCCTTGATATGGAGCTTTGTTCCTAATCTTATTGCATCTTGTTATGCTGAGTATTGGGAGGCCTGCTCTTTTTTGAAGGAAAACAGGGGGACTGTGAATCTGCAGGAGGGAGGAGGGAAGGAGGGAGGATGTGGTTGGGATGTAGTTTATGAGACAAAAAGTAAATATATAAAGGAAAATAAAATAAAATTACAGTCTTCAAGGAATATGGGTTCGACTTGGAAGATGTGACAAAACTAATTTTGAACCTAAGAGAATGAATTTCAATTTACCTAACCTGAGGCCACTTCTGGTAGACAGGTAAGTTGCTCCTTATGGGTACCAGTTTTGAAACTTCTTACTTTCGTGTTTTTTTCCATATATGATTCTATAACCAATAGCTTAAAACACCATCTTCCATGTTTTATAGTTTCCTGAATGTGCATTCTCACAAAAAATGATGAATATTTTTCCAAAAGCTAAAAAAAAATTCTTTGCTAATTGAAAACAATTAACTATTTTTAAAGCCTACTTAAGAGAAACAATTCTCTACATGCTGATCATGTTTGTCTTTAGGCTGTCTATGCCTATAGGTAGCCCTTAACCAGTCTTGGGTAGAAGGAACAGAGAAAAAAGTCAATAGCTACTCTGCCCGTGTGTTGCTTCTGCTTATGTGGTCTCTTTTAAGCTAGAAAATGGTTCCCTCTATTTAAAAATCATTATAAAAACTTATCAGTTGACTACTTGTTATTAAGAGGCATATTCTTACTTTTAAGAGCCCTATAAATCAGAAAGTTCCAGTTATTAAGTAACCATGAAGCCAGATACAGCTGCAAGTACTCTGGCAGTTTCTACGGCAGGCTGGCAGAGCATATTAATAGGAAATCTACCCTCTGAATAGCTCTGGGTTTGTGTAAATGACCCTGTTTGTCATGCCACTCTTAAATAGCCAACATAACCAAAAGCACTTTGGGCTGGAAGAAATTCATAAAAAACAAAATCACCAAGTTTTTCATGGTAGGATATAGGATGTCAATCTCATCTTCTGTACAGAGGATCCTTCAGGGTATTGCAGACATTAAGTAAGGCATACTCTTTGCACAAACTGTTATTTTTGTTATATGAGCTTCTATTATTTCTAAAAGTTAATAATCTATATCTTTTTAACTACTGTTTTCAATTTGGGATAGAAGATGAACTTAGTTTTCAAACATACTTCCCGAAAATTACTTTTAGGATACTTTGGTGTATTTTCATCTATTGTTAAATTCCAACACATTGTAAAACTGTTAATGTTTATCACTTCATGGTAAAGTGAAAAACATGATAGAAATATAAAATGATATTGAGTAGCCAAGAATGGTGTTATATATTTGTCACCAAGTACTTAAAAGATAGAGGCAGGTCATCCTGAGCTATATAGCAAGTTAGATACTAACATCAGTTACATGAGAGCCTATCTCAGAAAATCAAAAAGAAAAAAATTCCTAAAGACATGAAGTAGAATTAAAGCCCTTGACTCTTCAATTTTCTGTAAACTTATAAGACTTTATTATGTATATGTATATATATGCACATATGTACATATGACATGAAGTAGAGTTAAAGCCCTTGACTCTGATTTTCTGTAAACTTATAAGACTTTATGATGTATATGTCTATATATATATATACATATATATATATATATACACTATATATTTCTGTTACTTCTACTACTTCTATTACTATTATCTGTCTTCATGTAATCTTGTATACCACAAGTAACAGGACAAGTCAAACTACATCTGACATCCAACACCCTTTGTCACTAATTTATCCATCAGAACCTTGAGTTTGAGATTGGTTTTTTTTTTTTTTTTTTGGTTTTTCGAGACAGGGTTTCTCTGTGTATCTTTGCGCCTTTCCTGGAACTCACTTGGTAGTCCAGGCTGGCCTCGAACTCACAGAGATCCACCTGGCTCTGCCTCCCGAGTGCTGGGATTAAAGGCGTGCGCCACCACCGCCCAGCTGTTTTAATGGTGAAAAGTTTTCCCAAAGCAATTCACAGAGGAGCACTAAAGTTTCCTCTGACAAAACAATCAGTTGTCTGCCAGAGGACGTCATTGCATGCCGTGATTGATGACTGACATCCCGTGTAGGGCATTTTTAGCACCACTAAGTATATAGTCACAATATATAGCTAACTTATACAAGATCAGAAAAAAATCCAAGATTTAGTAGAAGGGGTTGTATTTTGTACAATGATTCTGAAATGAAACTTCTCTTTGCCCTTTCCACAAGGAGAAAGAGGAAGCAAATGTAAGAAAATTTAAGAAAAAAATCTCAGATTAACTCAATGTTAATAGTCTTGGACCTGCAACAGAAATTACTAAATCACAGATGTAGTAATTGAGAAATATTAAAGTTCAGTGAGTTACTACCTCAGGGGGTTTTATATAAAGAAATCTGACCCTTTCAGGAGCTAGACATTCATCATATTCCCATGCTAACTCTGTAAGTTACAATCAATTATACCATTGCCTAGACATCTTGAGCACTGACTGTGTTATATTTGCTGACACGATGTTAAATGGAAGGGTCCAGACATTTTCAGTTGAGTGAAATTATCGAAATGGTGCTGGTGGAAGAAATGAACTAATTTCCTCAATATTAGATCTCTAACATTTCTTAATCCTTCTAGTGTGAGATGAGAGTCCAACCAAACACACTTCCGGTTCTTACCTAGAAATCACAATGCACAGTAGCAGAGCACTGGCATACAGACCAGACACCTGACATGCGTATGGCACATGAATATGCAGGTAAAAAAAAAATTCCTACCCACAAAACAAAGATAAATTAGCATTTTTTAAGAAAAAAAATGGGTATTGAAAGTTCCAAAACAGAAAAGTCAAATCACTTATAATGGTGGGCCCATAATAATAACACCTAACCATTCAATAGAAACCTTCAAAGGCAGAAACACCTGGAAAGATTTATTCCAAGTTCTGAAAGACCACAACTGTCAACCCAGACTATTATCTTCAGTAAAATCATCTATTAAAATAGGAGAAATTTTAAAATTCCAAAGTAAGAACAATTAAAGTTATTTATGACTATTAGATCTATTCTACAGATGACATCGGGAGGAATAATTCAGTTTGAAAGTAGGATAAACACAGTCAAGTGGTCATAGAGAAGAAACAGTCCCACAACAGTTGTTCAAAAAGATATGAGAAAACACTAAAGTCAATGAAAGAACAGGATTTAACATAGATCCTTCAATAGTAGCACTCAACATTATCATTTTCAATTCCCTAATAAAAAGACATACTAGTAGATTGGATAAGAAAACTAGATCTACCTTATTGCTGTCTCCAAGAAACGTACCACGTAATGATAATTAATTTAAAAGAGACCATAAATGTGAAGGAAAGCAGAGGGTTTTATGAGAGAGTTTGGACAAGGGAGAGGGGAAATAATGTGATTATATTATAATCCAAAAAATGAAAAATTAAAAGGTAAAAGAATATTGCTTAGAATTTAGCAAAAATGTTTGGAATATCTCAAATTAATAAGTAATGTTGCACTTGAAGGCCTTGGAAAAACAAGAACAATCAATCCCCTATAGAGTAGAAGGAAAGACATAAACAAAATCAGGGCTGAATTAAATGAGGTAAAACCAAGAAACAAAACAATACAATCAATAGAACAAAGATTTGGTTTTTTGTAAATATAAAAATTACTCACAAACTTAGCCAAATTTACCAAAAGAAAGAGAGAAGAACAAAAATGATACAATTAGAAAAGGGAAACATTACAACAGATAGCAGTGAATTTCAAGAAATCATAAGGATATACTTTAAAAACCCATACATCATGAAATTGGAAAATGTAATAGAATTTATGAATTCCTAGATCCATCCAACGTCCTACAATTAAACCAAAATGAAATACCCAAATTTAAACATGTTCATAACTAGCAATGGGGTAGAAACAGCAACAAAGTCTCCCAAGTAAAAAAGCTTAGGTTTAGTTGGACTTCACAGACAAGTAACACCAATACTAGTCATATTTCCATAAAGTAGGAAAAAACCCTCCCAAACTCTTCTTAAGAAACTAGTATCATCCTGATACCTAAACCATAAAATGATAAAACACACACACACACACACACACACACACACACACACACACACACACACACACACACACACGAGAGGTCGGGGGGAGAAGGAGGGAGAAGCCATCTCCCTAATGAACACAGATAAAAAATTTTTCAATAAAATACTGGCAAACAAAATTTGAGCTCATATATAAAATACTATTTTTCACAACCAAGTTGGTTCACTCCAGGATACAGGGATGGTTTAACACTTGTAAATTAATAAATAGCATCCAACACAGAAATAAACTCAAACACAAACATGCCTTTATAACGAAGGCCACTGGGAGGCTGAGGATGAAAGGAGTGTGTCTCAACATAATAAAAGCTACCTATGACAAGTCTACAGACAACATGATGCTAAATGTAGAAAACCTCAGGTTCCTTCTAAGATCAGGGATGAGGCAAGAGTGTGTGGCAACTTCAATTCCTACTCAATATAGTGTTGGACCAGAGTACAGGAGAAATAAATAAAAGGAACACACAAAGAAGAATGAAGAATATCCTTATTTTCATATGATATGATTATTTATGTAAGAATCACTAAAGCCTCCATCATAACTGTGGTGGTTTGAACAAAATAGCCATGGCATGTTTGAATGTTTCATCCCTAGTTGTTGGAATATTTTGGAAAGGATTAGAAGGTGTGGCCATGTTAGAGGAGATATGTCACTGAGGGTGGGCTTCAAGGTTTCAAAAGTCTGCCCCAGGACTGGCTTCTTCTCTCTTTCTCTGCCTCCAATTTGCAGATAAGACGTAAGCTCTCAGTTACTGCCCAGTGTCATGGCTGCCTGTTTGCTACCATGCTGCCAACCATGATGTCCATGGACTCACCTTTGATACTGTAAGCTCAGGAGACCACAGACTCTAGCACATAACCTGCCATTGGTTATCTTCTTCACCATCATGCTGTCAGATTGCCTTCTAAGTATTTATTTATACTCATAGAACTGAGTATAAATCTCATCTTTGTCAGAGAAGCTCTCATCTTTAATCAGAGAAGCTTCTCTTTGCACTGGACAGCAGTGAATAGAGAGATATATAACTGGGCAAAGTTCTGAGCATAAAAGATTGAATGCTCAGCCATAAACAGGATTTCAGTTTTGACCTTACCACTGCCAACACTCAGGAAATACTATAGAATAGGAAGGAAAACAATGTAAGAGCCAGAGGATGGGAAGGAGTGCTGAGAACACGGTCTTTTGCACATACCATGGCTGTTGCAATCATGAACTCAGAACATATGTGGTACCTGCAGAAAAACTAAGTAAAATCAAGCCAACTGAAGTCCTTATTAGATGGAGTAAATTGTCGATAGGCCTGCACATAGCTGAGGAGGTACTGGCAGTGGATAACTGGAGTGTGGGGAGAATCATTCACTATTGAGCATATGGCAATTGGTAGTTTTTGTTTGTTTGTTTGTTTGTTTACACTTTGGTAAATGTCCCTACACCCATATGGGTATGGGTAGGACTAACTGGACTTGTAGGACTGTAAGAAGAGAGACATGAAGTGGGGCACATATGACAGGGGAATATGTGAGGAGCTAAGGGGAGAAATGGGAGTGCATATAATATTTCATTGTACGCATACAGATGAAATTCTCAAAGCTGAAGGAAAAAAATCTTCCTTATGTATCATAAAGCCTCATTTTAATAGCCTTTGAACATCAAAGATAGACCTGAATTGGTTTTGTGCATGTCTATCATAATAACAGACAAAATAGATCAGAGGTTACACACCAGAGGTTGAAGAGACACAGGCTGATAAAGCATATGCCTTGTTCTCAAAGAACTCCTCATCTAGTGATGGAGATAGCACTAGATAATTCTCACCTGTCTGATAATTGTAATAGACACAAATTCAAAGTATTGCAGGGTCTTTGGTACACAGAGTTATTTCTGCAATCAGGACAAAGTGAGAAGCTTTGCTTGTTGGTTTGAAACAATCAGTGCTCATTTAACTAGTCAACTGCAGAAGAAATATATCATTGGAGGGTCATTTTTTCTCTGTCTCAGAATCTCAAAACAAATAAGCCTTTCTTGAAGTAATCCAACAGGATGATTTTCTACAGCATCAACTGTTACACCACACTTATCTCTCCACCTTCTCTCAGAAGAGGCCCTTTCCTCTTCAATCTGGCCCAATTTCTGAGAGATTACTTTAGGTTAGGCAGTTTTAAAAGAAATTAAATTGCATATATCAGCTCACTTCATTCTTACAGTAACTCTGAAAAGTAACATGCTTAATACATACTGACAGATGGGGGAATTTTGGATGCAAAGATCTTAACTAGTTGATCATTTAGGTAGGAGCTGGCCACAGAATTGAAATAGTTTCTCCTCTATACTCAAACTCTCAACATTATGCTACTTTGACACACTCATGCATTCTTGCAGGGTAAGCACATCTACAATGACTGCAATTAAACAGGTACTTCCCTGTCCTATCACTTCCCATGGATTAGTGCACAGTTAAAATTGCATGCCTTACATCTCTAGGCAGCTCTCTGTCTAGGTTCTGAACCAATCTCTTTCAGTATCAAGAAATCAAAGGATACACTCAATGAATGTTATGACATAAGTGGCTTTATCTTAATTGTAATTATCTTTTTTGCCACTGAGAAGAAAATAAAGAACAAATTTTGGGTGCAGTTTATGCAAAGTAGAGAGAAAACACTCTATACCATATTTGTTTCATTGTTCAATAATTTAAAGCTTATTAGCAACTACAGGCCTCTGGAGCAATCAGCAACAAATTACAAAGAAATGTCATGCAATCACTTTTCATGTGTTACATCAAGAATATGATTATTTTGTAAAGCATTTTTCTACCTACCATATGGATATGCTACGTTGGCTAGGTACAGCTAATATTATAGAGTTTTATTGAATTAAAGTATTAAGAAGTAATTCATCTACACATTCAAGGAAAGTCCCCACTTTCTCTGCGGCACTGGATCAGTCTGCCAATACGACCAGGAGAAGCTATTTTAATTCTGGTCCAAATATGAGACATGGGAACACAGGAATTGAGGGTTTTAGCTTTATTAAAATATTTATTATAACAAACAGGAATGAAAGATTTTTTGTGGCAATAATTCAAGTTCTTTTTTATTTTTATACAGATTCAATAAGAAGTGTCATTATGTGTGATTGTTTATTAGATTTATATATTCTGTAATCAGTAGCACTTTCATTAACTAGATGCTGTTTAGATCTAAGTAATCAAGATAATCTATGTGTAGTTTACAGCTTAGACTCTAAACTCTGCTACTAATGTTTTTCATTATGCGGTTTCTAGTAACTTGTTACTTTTCTCCCCATTTTTGTTTTGAAGTCACATATTTTCAGTTCTTCCTCTGTCATGCTTGATATCTCTTCATTCCATCTCACAGTGCCCTTTCTGATTTAATTACCTATACCCACACACAGATCCACACATATTTATATACATATGTTAAAATTAATGACTAAAAGCTACTTACGAGAGAACACACATGGTGTTTATCTTTCTGAGTCTGGCTTATTTCATTTAACACAGTGCTTTTCAGTTCCATCCATTTTTTTGCAAATGTCATGATCTCAATTGAGGACCATTAGGGTAGGAAGATCAGTAAACACAGAGTATGAATGAAAGTTACATAATGAAACTGGTTATATGTTAACTCCACAAGCTAATGAAAATAAATAAGGAAAGAAAAGTGATACAAGATTTTGCCTTATCAGCTTTGGAGACAATATTCAACATACTGTTGAAAACTGCCAACTATTCAGAGGCTAATAAATTCACAGATTATATAGGGGAATCTACTTTACTGAAGCAGCATAATCCATGACAACAATCTAAATGTGTGTCCTTATAAACACAGATAGTGTGGTCCTCACCCCTCCTTAAGGAAACTTGTCATTGCAATAGTTGGTGACTATTACAGGAAATCATAGCCAAGCAAAATGCAGAGTTGTGGAGACTGGTCTAAAAGAATACTTTTTGTTTGTTTGTTTGTTTTCGAGACGGGTTTTTCTGTGTAGTTTTGGTGCCTGTCCTAGATCTTGCTCTGTAGACCAGGCTGGCCTCGAACTCATGGAGATCTGCCTGGCTCTACCTCCCAAGTGCTGGGATTAAAGGTGTGTGCTTTCGCTCCCTGGTTCAAAGAGTACTTTATAAAACACCCACACTCTTGAGGCCTAGGAAACACTGTGGGAAAGGGGGTAGAAAGATTGTAAGAGCCAGAGGATTTGCTGTGAGATTGTGTCTCCTAGTAGTGACAGAAGCTGCAAACATCATCAACTAGACTGCCCAAACATGAGCTGAACAAGGACACCACCAACAGACATGATAAGGTAGATGGGGAAAACCCGAGAGGCATCAACTCTACATAAAGAACTACAGACAACTAAGGAATACTGAGAGTGGGAGAAATACTCTTTTTCAGGGAAGAGCACACCAATTGGTTATCCAACACCAAGTGGTCAGGCCTGAAAACATGCATAGGAATGATTGCATGCAGACTGACTGGTTATATAAATTTGCATACACATATATGCAAGTCATGACAAATAATGAAAAAAGAGATCATGAATTGGAAGAGATCAAGGATGGTATTTAGGAGGATATAGATGAAGAAAAAGGTAAAGAGAAATGATTTGATTAGATTATAATTAAAAATTTAAAAATACTTTAATATTTCTTCTCTGATTTTTGTTATAAAATGATGCAAAGACAACCCTTTAATTTTATTTTTTATAGTCAATATATTTTAGGGTTGCCTGACACTTTGGAGTGGATTTCTTGAATAAATATATTAGATTAGATGGAATTGAGTATGTATGGTTATAGATAAAGCCCTGTAAACTAATAGTGTGTTGGCAATAAAAAGGTATTTAAACATGAAAAATTTACAAAACAATTTAAAATCATATTAGTGGTCTAAGCAGTTTATTTTGATAATAGATTATAGATGAATGATAAAAAAGATTAATGAGTTGCCTTTTATCAGAGAAATTAATATTCACGTCCCTAATGAACTCATTAACTCAACTAAACATAACTGAATGCTTAGTATTCTCTGTATCAGGCTTATTCAAGATTTAAACATGGTTGAGATAACAGTCCTTATTCTTAGATTTTTATATTCTAAACTGATACACAAACAATAAGCAGGTACAAATGGAAAAACAGTGAGAGAATTAAAAAAGAATTCAAGAGTGTACTATAATGTGTACAGGTGAACCAGAGCTCAAAATGTGGCCATAGTTCCTTGTAGAACTATCTATATTGTAGAGGTAAACAGCCAATCAAAGGTATCCCAGAAGAAAGCTAAGAAGAAGCAACTCTCAGCAAACTCTTATATTTCTCACATATTGCTCCATTTCTCATTCATACTGATCTCTATTACTGGCTGTAGATATTTTTCAGTACTTCAGGGGTCCACATCCTAGCCTGTGTACCCCTATGCATCATCTTTCCACTATCAGTAAAGTCCTTTTCCTAATATTGTCTTAATAAATTTTGGGGCAAAACAAATTCCATCAACATCTCTAATTAAATATAACTGATCAAAGGAAATCATATGGCCAAATAAAAAATCAATAACAACATTGACCATAATAGTACATGCCAATGTGTGTAAATTGTCTATGGCTTTGAACATGTATAATATTTAATGATTACTAAGGTCTGTGTAAAGTCTATGGTATATAGCAAAAAATTATATAGCTTCAAATTTAGTCATATTTTCCATGACTAACAGCACTCAAGAGAGAGCATGATAGTATAGATCTTAAATGTCTCCTTAAAGCCCATGTATTAAAGGGATTGGTTCCCAGGTTAATGCTATTGGGAAATGGTAGAGAAATCATGGGGTGGGACCTAGTGAGAGGTTGGTAGTTAATTGGGAATATGTCCTTTAAGGGAATTCTATAACCTCAGTACCTTCCCATTTCTTTTTAAAATTTCATTTCTGGCAACAAGACTAGTGGTTTTTCTCCTCCACACACTCCAGATTTGATGTGCTCCCTTACTGAAGTGCCAAATCAACAGCACCAACTGATAACGTACAGGAATCTGAGACCTGTGAGCTAGGCTCTATGGCTGGGTCATCTTGATTTTTTTTTTTTTTTTTTTTTTTTTAGGACACAGCTGAGAACTCTCAGTCTGTTGAATATTAAGGAAGCCAAGGTTTGCTTTTTGTTACCTAGAAATTAATAAATAAATGATAGTTAACACTGGATTCATAGCTTAGAGTAATCAAGCACCAGACTGAACCTTGTACCTGAATTTATTTAAAATATTGCGTGGATTCATAGTTGGAGAACAGAAATTTCAAGTTATCTTCATAAAGTATCATTAAAATCTAATAACGATTCTGCCTTCTGAACACACATTGTACCCACAGTGGAAGATGCGTATGTACTACTGCTTCTGTGCACTTTCTGTTGTTGGCAATCCCAAGACTTTTGGATGGAGCAAATACAAATCTTGACCTTTGAGGGACTGATTTAAAAACACTAACAATTTTTGATAAAGATGTTGAACTCTCAGATGGACTGTCAGAGACAAACATACTCTTCTTCCTTTTTCATTGGAATCATAAGCTTACGTTAAAGCCTATCACATCTGGATGATGCGTAAGAGAAAGTGCATAACAGGGATATAAACATATAGCTATGTTGCGATTAAAGATTTGCTGAATTTATTTAAAAGTACTAAGAAAACATTAGCATAATTTTCTAGGAGGATACCTTTAAAATTACAACTTGATCTCTAACCCTTTCCTCATGTTATGGTTTAAAGAAGAAATATAATGAAACCAGATGTGTTATTTGAAAATTTCCAGTAGCTCTAATTCTGAAAAAGCAAAACAAACACCACTTATATGTAATCATAAGACATTGAAATGATGATTTTAATTTTTCAGACTTAGCACTTGAAATCATATGTATTTTGATATATGCAAAATATCCATGAGCCCCACCCAGTGTACTTAGTGACTGCACTGTTGTGGAGAGCACAAGGGTGCATTCCATAAACTGTAATACTCTAAAAAAAATTTGCTTGAGTAAAAGCTATTACATGCTATCATCCTGGCAGTTTATTATTTCCCAACAATCAATTCACTTTAGTTTTCTTGGGGTGGGGTAGAGTAGAAAATGAGTTTCCAGTTGTTTGTGGCTTTAAAAGAGGAATATGTGTTATTATCTGATTATTATACAGGAGTATATCATCAAATAAGCAAAACCTACTGTGTATCTACTATGGAAAGTTGTCACAAGCTGGATTCTAATTAATCTTCCAACACCTCTCCAGAGAAGCATTTCATTATTTTACTTAGATAAAGAGATTAAAGAGCTCAGAGAAGTTAGTTTGCTGACTAAATATGACAGACTTAAACACAGAATATGCACTGTCACCTGGAGGCTCTCAGGATTTTTATTTCAAGAACTGGAGTATCAGTACAAATAAGAACTTGTTAAAAATAAAAACAAGAATTCCCACTCCTCCTTCCCTACACAAGCAAGATTCTAATGGAGGACCCTGGGACCCCCAATCAAAAAGCCATTATTTTAATAAGCCCTCTTGGTGTTTCTAATGCACACTAAACTCTAATAATCGCTGTTCTATACTATGACACCTCACTGCCTCTTTTACTTTTAAACTTGTAATCTGTAGAAAGTACAAAAAGAAAAGATATAAGACTCATCCACAATTTCCCAATGCCATACAATGCCATAGACCAGATTTTCTGCAGTACATTTGTAGTGTTTGTGCATGTGACAATTCACATGCATATACATTTATACTTCTACATTGTATGGCTTCTGTCTGCTTGTATAAACATGTGTACATACTTCAGACGTATGTCCGTAAGAAAGCAAGACTACAGTCATAATAAATAGTAAAATTAATCTGATGCTTTAAGAATAATATTATTTTATACTACAGATAAATTTTACACTAGAATTTTGAAAATCTGATGATATTTGCTGCCTAAGGGGTTGTCATCATTGTGGGCTGGTGAGTACAGGTCATAGGTACTAAAATGGGCATTACAGAGCACCGAGAATTTACTTTATTTAAACTTCCTGAGAAGCTAACTTGGGATCTGTTTCAAGTTAAACTTGTGATTTTCTTAACAATTTTTATACTGTCTACATTTTAAATTATAGTTAATTCCCAGCATGTGCTATTTTATGTCACTTCAAATTCTTTGTGGTAATTTCACTTATTCATAACCTTAATGAAAATTTAGCTGGAAATTATAGATAATGATACTGATCATTTACTTGCATTTTATTAACTAATTGGCACACAGATCTATAAATCTTCACCCTAAAAACATCTTCACAGCAACATGCATCTAGGGAGTTGGGAGAACAAAGTGACATGATAAGTACATTTGGGCCCTGGATTACTACAGCTGCCAACTCCAGGGAGAGCCCCATAGAACATGGACTTAGTGATAAACATCTTAGCATTTCTAGCCCAAGCAACCACGCACCCTGTTTTTCAAGACTGTCTCTGTGCATGTCCACGTGTGACCTTTTTCTCCTATAAGACACTGTGAGAGCTAAATTTATCATGAGCCAGATACCTGAATTCCCAAAGGAATCAGTCATTTGTTCCCAAATTACCTTACAGATATCTTCTGATTACTTAGAGAAGATTATGTGATTACCCAGCAGTTAAAAGAGTACTTCCTCTTCTCCACACTGATTTCCTCAGTCAGAGGAGGAGGGAGTGATTAAATCTGAATGGCTAAAACAAGCAGCTCCCCAGTAAGGAAACGAGAATAACGGGAAACTCAGCCTATACCATCAGAGAATACTTAGGTTAGTGTTGGAGAGCCTTTCCTGACAGTCTCCAGCATACCACTATGCCCTGTTAGAAGGCTCTCTAAACACGTGGCCATGGTGACACTGATGAGGACTGGGGGGGTCGCTGCTGGCTTTCATGCACATTAGAGAGTAGTTTTCTCAGTCTGAGTGCATAGGAAAAGGAGCCTATGAGACATCACCTTTGTCCTCTCTGGGAGTTCATACCCAGTACTTGCTGTAAAATTGCAGATGATCTGATGATCCATCACCAACAGGGACAGAGGAATGGACCCTGTTCATCATAGTGCTTTTCTGTGATGCCAGTACCTTAACTAGGTAACCTAAGCTGAGGAAATACTCTTTTACCTATGTAGAAAACTAAATTTGATTGTATATGGAAATGTGATATAGGATAATAAAACAAAAAGGTTTTTTTTAATTCGGGTGTGTTTTATAGTCAATATCATTAATATAATGCACTGCATTAATATATATATACATATATATATATATATATTATTTAGAAGAGAAAGAGCATTGGCACTATAATTAAGAACCTTCACACTTTTTCATAGATACCCTGTGTAAATATGTGGCTCTCCTAGAAAAGAAAGTTAACCTTTTGTATTTTTAAGCCACTTGTCAAAGCCAGATCATGCACAAAAACTGTTCCACAGACAACGTGATCCTGAAATGATTTTTTTTTTTTTTGCATTTACCTTTGTGTGCATGTGTGGAGGCCAGAGGTCAACATTTGGTGTCTTCACCTCTCTGTCTCTCACCACTTTGTTTTATGAGACAGTGTCTCTCATTGAGTTAGGGCTTATAGATTGGCTCAGCTAGTTAGCTGCTCAGCCAGCCTCTAGGAACTGCCTGGTGCTGCCCCCAGTGGCCACACTCAGCGTTTACACTGAAGCTGGAGATTGGATCCCAGGTCCTTAAACCAGCATACTATGGCATTTCCCCAACCCCCTAGAGCTTTGTTTGGAAATGAGGATTTACTCTGTGTCCTAACCCATTAAGTAGCCTAGGCTGGCCTCAAATTTATGGCAATCCTCCTGCCTCAGGCTCCCGAGTGTTGGGATTACAGGAACCAGACAGTTCCACATTTCAACATTGCAATGATTTTTAGTGCAGACCTGCAGCATAATGGCACCCTTTAGCGTTCTTTCATATTATCTGTTTTTCTTTATTCTTAGTGGATTAGTGCAGTCTCTGTAGCCTGCTGGGGCCTGTGATTTTCCATACAGCATCATCTACCTGGGGCTACTGCTGGCAGGAGGCTTTTATACATTTGCAGAGAGAAGAAATTAGCTGGCAGCAAACTCCTCAGGGGGTCACTGTGCTGGCCTCAGCCTTCACTCTGACACAGGGCGCAAGTTGGTGACAGTAAAAAGTCTTTATTCCCTGTCAGCGCTCGGAGAGTTTCAACCACACAAGAAATAATACCTGGTTTAGAAAGTACTTAGACGTAGTTCCCATTGTTTTCAAAATGCTATAGCCGCATTATTCCTGCAATCAAGGGAAATGTTGGAGTCTGCTAGAGGGGGGAGGAAAAGTAAATCTCAATAACATTTTACTAAAGCTAAATCCCCAGCTGGGAGCTGAATTTACAATGCAAGAAAGCAATGGGTAAATATCCCAATGTGAGGCGCGGTTAGAGTTCCTTTCGCTTCTCAGAGGAGCGTAATTGAAGTCCCACCAAGACAGAAACCATCACTTCACAAACCACATTTTAAAAGCATTTAATGGAGCAGCTCAATCCCTTAGTGGAACTAACTTTTTAAATAAAAGAGCAATAGCCAAGAATTATAATGGTTAGATAACAAAACCACATTCTTACCAAGCTGTGGATTTCTCACATTTCGATGAAGCACAGACAGCTTTGAATTTCAGGTTAAAAGACAGAGAGTCTGTGTCTGCTACAGGGCAAAAATTCCTTAGAGGCAGGTTCCCTGGTTTGCTTTTGTCTGTGACCTCACTGCTCAGACATCAAAACACACAGTAAGTGTTCACTGTTTACAAAACAGAATTTCAAAATGTAAAAGTCCTTCAGATTTATCATCTCTTTGAGATGAGCATAAATTGGGATAAAATACAATGCTAACGATATTCCATGCATGTTTATAAGATGCATTTCACATTGGGTCTATTGATTAGTATGACAATATCAATTATCACAGTAATAAGGCTTTGTTTAGCTGATTGTTTTCCTAAATGCTAGAAGGAAAACTCATGACAGAGAAGGGGGCTGTTGGCAGAGAATCCCATGGTCTCTGACCATTTGTCAAGATGTGGCTTCCCAGTCAGTTCCGTTTTCAGTTTGTATTGATTGCTAGCTTTCCTTTAAGGTGCCACAGGATGTGAAGATGAGAACCATAGCAAGTGTTATACTTGTGACAGGTGCATCATGCATTCACTTCACAATTGCCTGTAGCAGATTCCAGATGTCTGTCATTAATAAACTGTAATTTGTTGAAAATTATGTATCTGCAGGACATAGCTTTACTCTCGGCGTCACTCACTACTATCCCTTAATATTCTGGCGATGCCTTGTCTTTCCCTGATTCTTTCACCACTCACCCTTGTAATTCACCTGCAGTTGACACCGTCCGCATTTGCTCTTGTTTATGGCTGGCCCCTGTGCTGTGGTACCACACCGCACTCTCCAGCCATCTACTTCCTTACACCTTTTTTCACCTATCGTTGCTTCCAGAAAACCCAGCTGCTCAACATTGTAAAGAGAAAATCAGTTCCTCTAAAATCTCTGTGCTCATCCCTTTTCCTTGTCTTTCCTGGGCCCCTTGGTGATCCATGTTGAACAATAATCACTACTTCCTTAGAGCTCTGAACACATCTCTACACAGGAGAGTTCAGTTACATAGCATTCACTGCCATTATATAGTGTCAAGTTCATCCCCTTTTGGACTGTCAACTTCTTGAGTGTAGAATCTGTAGTTTATATCAGCCTTTTACGTCCAGCATCTAGTGAATGAGGTGCCATGGAACTCTATTAGTAAATCATTCCATGGATAATGGACTCAAGTCCCTGAAACTACAAGTTTGGCACCTCTGACATGCACCCAGTAATTGGAATCAGCTGGTCTTGTGTTCAGTCATGGCAGACATTCAGCAATACATTCCAGGCTTCAGCTAGCCAGGTTATATTATACAACATTACAAAAACATTTCTAGTATGTTTTCCTTACTTGAAATACTTTTTAGTTGTATGATTGGTTTTCCCATATGAGAGACTATAAGTATTTCTGTAGGAATGATGTATTTGGTGAGTGAATCTTCATTGAGGACTGAGTGGCCAAAGACACTGGTTGCTTTGTCGTCTCCAATTTCTGATGTTTACTGAAGACCAACCATACTTCTGAATTAATTTGCTAGTTACAAAAAGTGGTCCACAAACTTGACTGTTAATGATCCAGAATAATCCAAAAGATACCGTCAGCTGTCCACAGCATGCGATCATCCTGCCCAGATTCTGATAAATTTGGTTGATCGGGTCATGACATTAGAATATATCCTTAAACAAATTTGCAGAATGTTTTAATGAGTACCACACTGATTAAATATCTGGTTTATTGAATGCTAATATTTTACATTAAATACTAAATAAGAAATCACTATTTTAAATTATTTTTCCTAGGCTTTAAGGAAAAGGTATTTCAACGGTCATTATATAAAACACTTACAATGTATAAAGTAAAATGTCTAAGGATAACACTTACGCATTTGTTTGTTAAATCATTATTTCTACTGACATTTCTGATTAGTACCACTGTTAAGAGGACTTTTGAAATTCTAGTTTTTGACCCATAGGTGGCACTAGTAATTTTTGTATCAAACTGGCACCCAAACTGCAGGGCTTTTCATGAAATGTATTTTATGTATATCTCCATTAAGATACCATTACAAGCTGCAGCTTTTGAAATTAAGATTTAATTTCTCCACATGTTTTTCATTTATGTGCTCTTTAATTACTAAAATTCTTAGCATAATGAATTCTGAAACTGTGGATTGATTTAATGCCACAATAAGATTTTCTGCTTTGATTCTTAACTAGCTCACTGAACTGGAATCCATTAAATACCAGTGGACAGGGTTTTATTAATGATAATATTGTTTCTAAGGCAGAAACACTGTAATCCATTGACTCTCCTATAGCAACAAAATCAAATTAGTGTCTGAAGATTCTTTCTTTCCTCCCTCCCTCCCTCCCTCCCTCCCTCCCTCCCTCCCTCCCTCCCTCCCTTCCTTCCTCCCTTCCTTTTCCTTTTCCTTTCCTTTCCTTTTCTGAGCCAGGGTCTCTTTATATAACTGTGGTTCTCCTGGAACTCACCATTTATACAAGGCTGGTATCAATGTCAAGAGGTAGGCCTACCTCTGCCTCCCCTGTGCTGGGATTAAAGTCGTACACCATCATACTCAGCTAATACTTACAAATTTTAATGTTAAATTGAAATGCATTCTATGTTCAAGAATAATGCTAAGATTCCTAGAAATCTAGGTAAGGAGATGTGTTAAATGATACTATGTATACCTAAACCTCATCTAATCTAACTATAACTAAATAGCATAGATTTCAATATTTCTAGAGAATTCTGTATGTGTACATCCTCACATCTCTCTCTCTCTCTCTCTCTCTCTCTCTCTCTCTCTCTCTCTCTCTCTCTCTCTCTCTCTGTATGTGAATGTGTGGCTGTATGTGTGAATGTGTATGAGTGCAGGGGGAAGCCAGAGCTCAACTCAAGGGACATTCCTCGGGAGCTCTACAGCTTGTGCTCTGAGACTGGGTCTCTCACTAGGCCTGCTCGCCAGTGAGAATCAGACCTACCCTTCTCAGCTGCTCTAGTACGTAGACTGCAGACAGACTTCACCGGGCCCAGCTTTATCATGGATGCTAGATATAGAACTCAGGTCCTCGTGGTTGTGTGGCAAAAGCTATCCTGAGCCACCTAATCAGCTCTCACATAGAATTGTAGAATTTTCATCATAGATAATATAATGGCCAGGCACATAGCTCATGTCTTTAGCCAGCACTGGAGGTAAAAGCTGGCTGATCTCTATGAGTTTAAAGTTAGACTAGTCTATAGTGATCTCTAGGCTAGCCAGGGCTACATCGTGGAACCCTGTCTCAACAACAAAAAATGATATCTAGTAATGTCTCAGACAAACAAATTCATCAAATATGCTTTAGGCCCAATTCAGATCAATAAATCCATCCATGCTTAGGAAAATTTAAATGTCTATGGAGTCAGTGGGATCATATATAAGGATGTCTTTTGTCTGTGTTTTGTTGCTTCATCCCTAGATGTACCTCAAATTTGAAGGCTAAGAGTGAGTTTGATTTCTGAAATGCTGCTTTTGGAAACATTTAATTAACTAGCCCAGAAAATTATTTCTGAATCTCTAACTCAGATTGTGGACATAGCCTCATTTTCATAATATATGGTTGCCTCTGTTCTGGAAAACAATTTTCTCAACCTAGAGTTATATTTTTTTCTCCAAAAAGTTAAAGAAGGAGTTCAATACAAATGTATTCACTTACTATTGTGGGTTTTATGCAATGTATTTCATCAAGGATTCAAAAAAGCAGTAGAAAGGGTAACATTCATATGACCTTTCGCTATCAGTCTGCTCTGGACATTTGTGTTAGAGGTAGTTCAAAAAAATCCCTTTCATGGAAAATAAAAGCCTTGTAAATGGTGGGGACCTTTTCCTAGTTTGTGTAACTTTCGCTGAACTGTAGCTCACTCATCTCCTTGCCCACTCACCTGTCCACCCTTGTGTTCACAGTGAGTCGGGGTCTCCCCCTTTCTTCTTCCCTCTCTTGTGTGCTTGGCTCCTATTCCATCTGGGAGATGTGTTGTATCACTTGCTTGTTAGTGTTTGCTCCTCAGATAAAGGTAGTATTACTAAAAGACAACTTAAAAATATTTCTCAATTAAACCCACTCACGTAAGAGTAAATGTACAAGAAAAGTCCTAATTACGGGATGCAATGGTTCCCGACTTCAGCAGTAGGTGAGGCTCCCATGGAAGAGGAAGTACATATTTAGAAGATAAAACAGAGAAGAATAAGTCAAATGTTAATCTCAGATATAAAACAAATGACTTTCAAAATAGGTAGGCTTTATTCAGGAAAATAGATGTAAGGAAAGCACTGGGCTGTATTTCCCCTTTAGAATTAGTTTAGAAAAGTTACTATTTTTCAAGAGGAAAAAAATAACAGCATGTGACAGGCTTCGTGAAGTTCAGCTATGTTTTTACTACACACATCTTCAGGTACTTGCATTACAAGCAAAGCAAGTAGAACATAAGGGGAAGCTACTTTGGACATCTTTCAAACTCATCTGACCATGGAACAGCATCTTCTCCTGAGCAGGGAAGGGATTTGCACACATAGTTCTCTACGACAAATGCATTTAGGAAATCCTGTCTTTCACCTCTCCTACAATATAAAAAGATATAATTACAGACTTGAAACTCTTCTGCTGGAAGGAAAAATACACTTCTTAAATATTGTCAGCATCTAATAAAATTAGGGTGAAACTACAATGCATTCAATCTTTCATTCAGTTATGGGACTCATTTGTTGGACATCTAAAATGAGCATAGAGAGAGTTATATGCCATAAACACACAAGGGAGAATTAGATAAAATCTATCACTCAAGTAGCTCACAGCCTGGTGCATAAAATATTTAATAACAAACACTGGTCAAGATTGCTGAAGCAGAGCCACCAGCTCTTCTACGCTCTTGCTGTCAGGTTTCTTCCTGACTAAATATCCTAAGAACCATTTTCATACAACTTATGATTTTAATTTCTTTCTCTGCCCTTTGAATGGAAGTCTTTTACAACCCTAGAATAGCTTTCTCAGGAATCTGATTTTCACCTCTTTAAAAATGTAGTCATCATCAGAAATAGGAATCTTTTGGTCTCTGATGCAGAATGCACTCAAATAAGGCAAACACAGATTAGTGTACTGGTCAACCTCCTCTCCTGATGTTCCCAATACTTTTCTACTATTTCAACGCAGCATTTAAAAGACTATCACCTCACTCTTTGGGAGAGTTGAGGTCATGTTGCTCATTTTGTAATAGTGATTTTCCTTGCAATAGTTGGGGTAAGATCCTTCTCCATGTTGTATTACCCCTTCTGTTGTGAGATATTTGACTACACTGTAAAAGGTATGTCACTGTAATTTGTTTAATAAAAAACTAAATGGCAAATAACTAGGCTGGAGGGACTTCTAGACAGAGAAAGCTCTGGGAAAAAAGAAGGCAGAATCACCAGCCAGATGCAGAGGGAGCAAGACATGCAGGAGAGGAAAGGGAAAAGCCACAATTTACATGGCAGCACATAGATGAATAAAAACAGATTAATGTAGTGGGTAGCCATTCCAGCTTTGATCTGTAAGTTCCAACCCCCATTGAGACTTCGGCAACTGTCACGCCTACAAGGGGTCTCGGGGCTAAGCTAGGGAACTGAGACCGGACTAGCTGCTCCCTCTTTAGGGAATGGAACCCTGTAGGCGTTCCCTGGTTATATGGAACTTTGCAGGCGGGTTTAGGTACCCGCTAGCCGGGGAAGAGGCTGAGGGTGGGAGCCACCCAGGCCTTTGGAATTTGCCCCACGTGAGCGCCAGATATTGGTGAAATTATTAAGGCCACTCCACGTAGATAAAAGGAGATTTATTTAATGGCGTAACTTACAAATTAAGGGATAGGTAGGTCGCGGAGTCTGGGGAAGGTGTATCGCAGTCCAGCGGTGTTCTCTGGAGCTCTGCTTGGTACACCTCTCTAGTCCAGGGTCCCGCAACAGAGAGAGCGCCAGCCGATCCAGATCTCGGGTCCCCAGGCGCCTCCTTTCGCCCCGCCTTGTAGGCGTGACAGTTGCCGAAGTCTCAATGGGGGTTGGAACTTACAGATCAAAGCTGGAATGGCTACCCACTACAGATTAATTTAAGTTAAAAGAGCTAGTGGGACAAGTCTAAGATATAGGCCAAACTTTTATAATTAACAATAAGTCTCTGTGTCTTTTTTGTGAGCTGACAGCCCAAAGAAAAATCCGTCTACAATCTTCTTTTGTTAATCTTGTCTAGTTTAATATTTAGTGAATCCAATGAACAATAAACAAAGTTAAATGCAATGGCATATTAAATATTCTGAACATCACACATGCTTATAGCCATTGGGCATAGAAGGAAAGGGCTGGCTTCATGAGCCAGACATGAATCACATGATCTCAGTCCTACTTACTATGTACATAGGTAGTCTTGGGGGAAATGTCTACTTTCATGGACTGCCTCCCCCTAACCATCTGTAAAATAAGGATAACAGGAACCTGCTTTCTAGATCTACTCAGAGTAGGAAGAAGATAGCAGGAGGAAAATTGTTGCTTAAAAATGAGCAAATGTGTATATATATATATATATATATATATATATAATACAGTATATATTAAATGTTGTATATATTTAGAGAAGAGTCAAGTCAAAGTTGATGGACAGAAGCTACTCTACTGAAGACCCCACAGGACCTCTTGCTGAATTCTTAACTCTCATTCTGGTTGGTTTGCTACCTACTCAGTAGGAATGAGCTGCTCTAAAGTTCTGGGTTCCAAGATGAACTCAGCTGCTATTGTTCTTTCTTTGGCTTCTTATGGGTTTCCACAACCCCTTTACAAAAAAAGTGTCCCTTAGTTATTTCTGAATTCTTGGCAAACAATCATTATACTGCCCTGGATATCTCCCTCATATTAGACTGTTTTGGTCTAAAATTATATCACTCTGCCAAGCTGCCCCTGCCTATTTCTCTTTTTAATTTTTGTATTTCAAAACTATTATATTATTATTGTTGTTTTTACTATTATTATTATTATTATTATTATTATTATTGAAAGAGAGAAAGAGCACACATGCACTTGCCATGGTATGTGTGCAGTGGAGTGTGCAAGGAGGTACTAGAGAGAACTTTTGGGAATTGATTCTTTCCATCATGGGTTTTGAGGTTTAACTCAGATTATCAGTTTTGTGTGGCAAATGTTTTTATCCACTAGGCTATCCCAGAGGTTCCAAATTGCTTATTTCCAGAAAAATTGGAAAATTTTGGTCTTCTTAACTTCTACCTATTGACTGAAATGACAAACTTTGCTGTCATTAATAATGGGAAAGAAGCATATGCAACCAGGGCAGATCCCCAGAAGGAATCTGCATTGATCGATGCCATACAACTAAACTACTCTTTCTTCAAAAGGATAGGATTGTTTGTGAAAAGTGAATTATTTTGAAACATTGTGCTCTACCAGGGCATCTCCTTTTCTAGTGGAGATAAACAATAGCTCTCTCAAACCACAGCACATTTGACTCACTGTCTTCAGTTGGAATTATATGACTTGCACATTTATTATAACTTGGGATTTACAATCTCTGGGACTTACTTAGACTTATTTGTCTAAATACTGAATTTCAATGAGGAAATCTTAGCGGATAATGTTTTAAGCTTCACGAAAGAACATTAGACATATGCCAATGGCATGAAATAAACGCCACTGGTATTATGACAATAAGTGAGTATATTTTTACATGTGATGGGCAATACACATGAAACTAGGCAATAGTCATGATATTTTAAATAATCTTTTATATCAAATAGTATGAAGTAATTTCTATAAATTAGTACATGTCCACATGGTACATGGTGTAAAAAGCAGAATAAACCATGCTTTTTTGCATTCAAAAAAAGAATTGAGAAAACAAACACAATTATGAACATTTAATACTGTCATGAGGCAGATGCCTTTGAGGATCATTTCTGAGAAATGGAGATTTTCCTTGTGTTTATGAAGATTGTCTCAGTTAGTGTTTACTACTAAAATTAGATGCCATGACCAAATGCAATGGGGGAGAGAAGGGTTTATTTCACTCACAGCTCCACATAACAGTTCATCATCAAAATCATATGCAGGACAGGAACCTGGAGGCAGGAGTTGATGCAGAGGCCATGGAAGGGTGCTGCTTCCTGGCTTGCTCCCCATGGCTTGCTCAGCCTGCTTTCTTATAGAACCCAGGACCCTCAGCCCAGCAATGGCACCACCCACAATGGGCTGAGCCCTCCTCCATTAATCAATAATTAAGAAAATGCCTTACAGCTTTGCCTACAGCCCAGCCTTATTGAGGCATTTTCTTAATTGAGATCCCCTCCTCTCAGATGACTTTAGCTTGTGTCAGGTTGACATAGGACTATCCAGCACAAAGACAAAGAAAAAATTACAAAGGAAAATAGGGAACCAAACAAAGAATACATAGGGAAAAGGAAAATATGCTCTAAAAGAGTAAATTCAATGGATGGAACTAGAAAGAAATCATCCTGAGTGAGATAACCCAGACCCAGGAAGATAAACAGGCAAGGAAGGCTTCCAGTGGTGGGATCGGGACACCAACTCAACCACAAACCTTTCCCCTGCTTGCAAGATGTGCTGGGGCAATAGTGGATCAGAAATTGTGGGAGTGGTCAACCAATGACTTATCTAATTTCAGGCCCACACCACTAGAGGGAGCTCATGCCAAACATTGCCTCTATGGCCAGGAACCACGATTTGCATGGCTCAGAGACATAGGGTAGAACCAAATACAACTTGTAAGATAGGCGTGCGCGCACGCACACACACACACACACACACACACACACGACTAAACAAACAAACAAATAAATAAATAATTTTAGAGAAAATCGGTGAAATGATTTCTAATGGTATACTGCTATACTCACAAATGGGTGCCTAGTCCAGAGTCGCCATCAGAGAGGCTTCCAGGCCACTGATAAGAGCACATGCAAAGACCCACAGCCAAACATTAGCCACAGAGAGACCCCACGTTGAAGGTGTCCAACGGGTCCCTCCTCTTGGAGCTTGGAGAACCCTTTCGAAGAGGAGAAGGAAGAATTGTGGGAGCCACAGAGCCTGTGGAATCAGGAAGCAGGCTTCACGGAGGTTCACAGAGATTGAGGTGGATATCATGGAGCCTGCATGGGTCTGTGCTAGTTCCTCGGCATATGTGTTATGCCTGTTAGCTTGGTGTTTTCGTGGGACTCCTAACAGTTGGGAGTGGGGATGTCTTGGACTTTTGTCTGCTCTTGAGACACTTTTCCTTCTACTGGTTTCCTTGTCCAGCCTCGATGTGAGGGTTTGTACTTGATCTTACTGTATGCTGTTATTCCAGGTTAGGTTGTTGTCCCTGGAAGGCCTGATCTTTTCTGAGGGGAGATGGGGATGGGTACAATGGGTTTGGGAGAGAGCGGAGGTAGGGGGACTGGGAGAAGTAGCGGAAGGGAAGACGCTGTCAAGATGTATGAGAGAAGAATAAAAATTAAAAAAAAAAAAAGAGCAAATTCAACACCAGAGTGTGTGGTTAAGATTTTATTTTGGGAGAATAACGGGAACATAGAAAATTATGTTCATGACCCATAATATTTAGGTTATAAGAGGTATCAAAAATCACTGGAAAAGGATGAATTGCAGAGAAGCACTTTCAAGGCAGATTTTCCATATAGAATGGCTTAGAGGAAGAGATACAGAAATTTAATGGATACTGGGGAGCTATGATTTATTTTTAAGTCACCTGTACTGATGTAATGATTTAAGAACAAGAAAAAAGAATAAGATTTAGCTGCATAATGCGTTTCCAATGGTGTGTATTACAAATGATGTTTCAGATAGGTGACCCATCTGTCTAGAAATGCACACTTGGAAGCCACCCTAAGCTCACAGGGTAGAGAGACTAGTATAGGACTTCAAACACGCCACGAGAGCAGCCTATGAAAAGGGTGATGGCAGAGATCTAGGGCAGACATCAAGAAGGTCAACAAGCAAGCCATGCCTCTCAGTCTTTGCCATTTCGGAGTGCCTCTCAAGCAATACAGGCAGCAAATGGATCCATGATTGACACATTTAGGTATTGGCCTTCTGATGATGTTGCTGTAAGTAATCCTGAGAGCTTACCAGAAAATCACTAAGAGATGGTTGTATTTAAGGAAAAACACTGGTTTTCTGTAAAAATTCCATCTTTTTCTGAAATTTGAAAAGTTGCTGTCCTATTTTCCCTGGCCTGTCATACCTATCTGAGCATGGTATCCCTTATTATGAAGTAAAGTAATAAGATAAATTTTTAAAAAGATGATGAGAGTTTTCAATTCCAAAAAAATCACTAAAATCAAACCTGTCACGAAACTGTGGCAGGAAACTGTGGCATTGCCACTGCAGATTAAGAGGGATCACTTTTCAGTGTAGTTCATTTCTAAGTAAGAGGAACATTTTGAGGAAGCAGGTTTGTCTTTATTACGGTGTCCTGTCCGGGTATTTGGTTTGACCTGATTCGGTCCATGACAGTGTTACCAGAATCAGTCGTGTTCAAAATGTTTTGTCCTGAGTAAGTTTGTAAGTTATAATATTAAACAGATTTAGAGAGTTACGTAGTTAAATCTTGGAAGAATATTTAAAAATTAACTTTCAGTTGAAGATTCTATGATACATGTGTATAGTTTTTATCATTCCTGTGAGGTCTCAGTTTCTTGCACAATTCTTCACAATTATTTTCTACTATAAACCTTTGATGGATGGGTTTTATCATTGCAGAAATTTCGAGACACTATGTGAAAAGGGGGACCACTAAAAAGATCACATCCTTCATAATAAAATTACTCACAGTGGCCCATGATAGGTTTAATACAATTAACCCCTCCAAAATTTTTATGTGAAAATATCCAATTTTAATAGCATTTGTCTCATTAAGCTTGCTCTATTTTATGAGAAATATACAGTACCTGTGAGGCACTGTAAATGTTACAACTCCGGTTCCCTCTGGTGGCAGAACCTTCCAAGTGAGTCAGTCTGTCAGCAGCTCTCAGGGAACTGTGGGCTGCCTAGAGACTCCAGAGGATAACAAAGGGCTTATTCTTAGGGATTGCAAAGGCTTTGGAGAAAGCTTCTCACCTGCACACTTGGGACCAATAGAGCTGAGGATAGAGAAGAAAGCACATTGATTTCACATGTCACTTTTGTTTCTATGTAAAACCACATTTAAGAGTTACTCTAGGGAATCTTACAAAGGATATATTCTATAGGTGATTTGGAAAGTCACTCTCAAATAAATGAATGCTGCATTTCTCGAGTTAAGAAATAGTCAAAAGCAAGGAAAAAATGGAAGAAACAATGCATGGAGGTAAAAAAAAGAACAAATACAACCTGCTCACTTCAAGGAGCGTTGATGTGATACAGTCTTTGTGCAAGACATGGGAAGGACTGGTTTGTTACAAACACCTTTAAAACATGGAGGTTTTTCAGGTAAGTTGAGGCAACTCAGTTTCTAAAATCTCTGAAAGAATTCAGAAATTTAGGATCCTGACATTGTAGAATGAAGAATTGACCTAAAACTTCTTAGTCTATATTAATGTTATTATTTAGAATTGCAGTTTACAGCTTTGAGATCAAAGCCAGGAAGCACAAAATGGAATCATTTCCTGCGATGTAAGACCCATGTTTGACACAACTCCAGATGTGATCAAATGGCTCAACATGCTCTATTTTCTGTAAATGAAGCTTAAAAAATGCTTTTGATTTGTGTAATGCTACTGAAATTCAGCATTTTAAATACAACCATGTGTGCTTTTGCTATCGAATCTTGAAGCCCAGAACTCTGTAGGATTATGAATTCCTCCAGGGTTCAAAAATTTTAATAATCCAGTAGGATAGGGTTTTATTTAAAACTCTTTCTAATCCAGAGACTTAAAAAGTCATTAGGAGGTGTAAATGTCAAGGAGAACATATAAATGCACCAAACCCTGAAGTTATTTTGATGATAAATCCTCAATTTCTACATCTCAAACAAAAATAAGCAGAACGCATCTGAAATGTTCCAATTATGAACTCAAATCCCCTTTTCTCCATGCAAGAAATTGCACCTTTCATGGCTCCCACACCAGTTACTTATTTAAATTTATACTCCATTTATCATTGCTAACTAACAGCAATCACCCACTTCCATCTTCTTTACTGTTAATAGGAATCATCCTATGAGGGGCCTTCAGAGGAGTGAGGCCCCAGCATCAGTTATGACTTGTTTAATCACTCTAGTATAAATCCTCAATTAGAGATCCAAAAGAGTATAAATGGGGCTAGTGACACGGGGAAGAAGTCTAGTAGCTCCCAGAACTGACTTTGCTCATAAAGAGCTGCTGTTGGCTCCTGGTATCTGACAGGTATACATTTCAAGACCTCTGTCAGTGCGTCATCAATTTAGACAAACTACTCAACCTAGATGATGCCATGTATTTCTCTGTTTTCTGCACTTAGTACCATACTGTACAGAGAGGGAGGCTGTCCTTTCTTGTTCTATGCACTGATGTGTTCTTCGCATCCTTGTGCTTGAGGTCTACTGTTATGTAATATTGTACCGTTGCCAAAATTGATCTGAAAAAGTGAAAGGGCAGCTGGTTCATAGTACAGAAAATTCAGACAAAAGCAAAAGCTGCAGAGCAGGTAACGGAGAGATTTTATCAGACTATTCAGGAAAGTAAGCATTTTAAAATGTGAACTTCATATTTCTGGAATTTTCCATTTAATATTCTGAGGCTGTGTGTGGTTGACTGTGGGTTGACCTCAAAGGTGTAACCTCTTGCATATAAAGAAAGGATTTGAGTTCTTAATTGGACTGCTTCTTTCTTAGACTCATGATATATATTAATAAATACCCTCAATGTTTAAAATACGTCTAATTCACTTTTCTGCTAATTGCAGCCAAAATCAAGGTGAGTGATTGTATTAGTGATGTGTTATTGTGGCAAAGTACCCGACAAAGGCAATTCAGAAAGGAAATGTTCAATTTGGCGTCTTTTCGATGTATAGTCCATTCTGATGGGAAATTCCGGGCAGTAGAAGCTGGAGGAAGCTAGTTACATTGCATCTGCAGTCAAGAAGTAGAGAGCAATACACATCAACCATTAGCTGACTTTCTGTTTTATTTTGTGAGGCAATTAGGGTCGGTTTTTCCTACCCCTGTTAATCTAATCTAGAAAATCCCTCACAGACATGCCTAAAGGCAGAAATTGTCAAGCTGACAGTCCCCATTAACCATCACATTGTGTGGTGGTTTGAGTAAGAATGGCCCCCACAGGCTCGTATATTTGAATGCTTGGTCATCAAGGAGTGCAACTATTTGAGAAGGATTAGGAAGTGTGGCTTTGTTGGAGGAAGTGTGTCACTGGGGGTGAGCTTTGACGTTCTCTCTCTTCTTGCTGCCCACTTGTTTGGATGCAGAACTCTTAGTTCCTTCTCTAGACCATGTCTGCTGCACGCCACCATGCTTCCCACCATGATGATAATGGACTCAACCTCTGAAACTGTAAGCAAGCCCCAATTAAATGCTTGCTTTCTTTTCGTTTTTTTTCTAGACAGGGTTTCTCTGTGTACCTTTCCTGGAATTCACTCTGTAGCCCAGGCTGGCCTCGAACTCAGAGATCCACCTGCCTCTGCCTCCCAAGTGCTGGAATTAAAGGCATGGGCCACCACCTCCCAGCAAATGCTTCCTTACATATGTTGCCATGATCGTGGTTTCTTTTCACAGCAATGGAACACTGAGACACAGTGATAGAATTTGTCTCCGACTTTTCATGTGTTTAATTTTAGAGTCATTTCTGAGAAAACTAATAGTTTGATGTATGCCAGGTAAGTCATTATCAGTCTCCTGTATGGTAGGTAGACCCTGATGAGCTCTATGATCTTAGTAAGCACTTGAAATAAATAAGCATCTGTGAAATCCCACTGTTTACAGCCTCTGCTCTCTTATGTGCTTCCAATTTGGAACTGCACATGATCTGCCATGACCTTGGGTACCCCACTGGATCCCTCTGAACATTCATCCTTGCTCTGATTATTCCAGTTTCTCATTCTTCCACTAACCATTCTATCTCTCTCTGTCTCAGTCTGTCTGTTGCTCTCTTGGTTTCATTTAAAAAATGGTGGTAGATCACTGAGAGGATTATACCATAACGACAATACTATTCCTGCTAAAAGAATTTAAATTATTTCACTTCAATAGGCTAACTTTTAGAATTTTAGTCCTGATTTGAGATTGTTTCAGTGTTCAGTAGTTTTCATGGCATTTTCTGGCAGCCATTTACATTGCATACCCAGATCACTTAGATATACACAAAAGTGAATTGGTTCTTTCAGCATGAGCCTGGTTTTGAATTATAATTGTAGTCGATGTCCTGGAAGGTAAAGGGAGCTGCCTATTCATGGACAGAATGGGAAATGTTGTTAGTATACATATTTAGGGCTTCAATGTTCTTAGAAGATTTTTTGTATACAATTTTTGTGATGAATTTTTATGAGTCTTTATTCATTTATTGTATTTATATTTAAAATAATAAGATACTTAGCATGGAAATAGAATAATGTAGGAAAGCTGGGGAGAGGGGCAGTCATAATATGGGCAAAACCTCTGCTATCTTATAAGTAGAACTTTTAAAGCATATTGTAAGAGACACTGGCCACAGAAAGTGGGGCTTTTATAAATCATGATCAGCACATTGAACACTTCACTCCTGGGTTGAGGATGTAGCTGAGCCATTAGACTGATGCCTAGGATAAAATGTTATTTTTGGTCAGTTTCCACTTAACGAAAAACAACATCTAAGATGAACCAGTGAACGTATAGTGCAGTACGGGCTACAGAACGGTGAAAGAGAGATGGCTGACAGCAGTCCCACTGGGTATTGGAACCTTGAACGTCATACCATAGGCCTGGTTAAACTATCTCCAAATGCGTCATGTCCCCCAGTTAACAGCTGTCGGTAACTCCAAAGGTCTGTCTTCTCTGACTATAAGACTTCTTTTTTCAGATTTTGGGCTTTAAAGACAGGCAACACTTTGTCCAGATGAAGAACATTCCATGGGGAAACAAAGGCAGGAGAGGAGTAACTCCGAATGAGAGGAAGTCTAATCCACGGGATAAAACACACCATTTCCAAAATGAGTACCTACGGAATCACTTTCATTTGCAGTTCTAACAAGGTGATCTATTGCTAAATAAGTAAATAAACCAATTGAGTATCCATTTTATATATTGATTACCAAAAGGGTAACATGCTTAGTTTTTATGATACTATAGAAAGCCCTGCCTGATTTTTAGATGTGCAACCGAAGACATTTTAAAAGAATTACCTTACTCTCAAGTTTTTAAAGCTGCCTTTCTTTTGGTAGCACTAATATGGGTAGTTTATGCAGCTACGATTACACAATCCAATTTTGGGGCATTAAATTTTTTTTTTAAGATTCTAGTGTGCCTGAAAAAAAAATATTCTGTGTTCACGGTTTGATGCTCATCTCTGATTTGTACAGTCTTCAAATGCCTGTGAGACTCAGCAAGTGTATAGCTTTAGGCAACGAGGTTCTAACAATGCCCCCCAGGGCTTGGGAGTAAGTGCTTGTTCTCAAGTGCATCCCCCTTTTCCTTACTAGCTCCAGACAATGAGTTCTACAGTCTTGAGCCCATAGCATCACGTGGTTGGCACTATTCTTTACTGGTCTCAAAGTTCATTGTCACACACTGGCTTCTGGGGCTTTGCTCCCATAAGTAAAAGCAGAAACATTATCAGGAAAGAATGTAATGAAATTCTGAGAGCCACTATCATTCAAATAGAGATCATCTACTTATTTGTGTTGAGAAAAGACATCATGTAGCGCAAGCTGGTCTGGAAATCACAATGGAGATGAAGGTGGACATGAAATCCTATTCTTTCTCTGCCTCTCAACCTCCAATATTACAGCTATGTGCTACCATACCTGGATGTGTTAAGAGCCACAGAATGGAGCTATGTTAATTAGCTAGTGCATGGATTTGGTTAATTCAGAAATATTGACTCAACACCTACTGTATTTTAAGTATCAGAAATTAAAAAAAAATGACAAGAGTAGGTAGGGTTGTGACGCGAGGGGATACAATAGGAAAGGCAGTTATCTAAGAGAAACTGCTGGATGATTTGACCATTTGTGTTGGCGGTACATAAGGTATTGGGGGTGAGGGTATGATGAATAATAATATAAGACATCTAAAAGGGCCTCCAATTCTCTGAAACGCCAGAATAAACAAAGTAGGGTGTTTTGTGCAGATTTTCTTTTATGTTTTCAGATGTAGATTGTTTTTCATCATGAAATAGGAGAATAATGCCGGTGCATATATTGCATTTGTATATGCCAGCATTCTGTGACCTTCAGTTCAATTGTACTCATAAGTAACCATCATGGAGTCAGACAGTATCCTCTGGAATCAGAAGGCAAGACCTCAGTTTAGAGAGAAATGCAAGTTTATCAATTGGTAAATAACAGAGATGGCAGTGTAACTCAAATAGTCACATTCCAAGGACTTTGTCCTCTCCAATGAGCCCATTTTTTTTCTATTCCAAGAATTAATGAAAGAAGCATAAAAAATGGGCAGAAAATATCCAACAACAATATGAATCTGGAGGAAGCCGATTTTACATTCATTTTTACAGTAATAATGTTTCATAAGATAGGAATTTATGCCTTAAGTACCCAACCGTAAATATTTTCTTGGACTTATTTACTTAGTATTTCTTTTACTTAATGTTTTACTTGCAAGGAAGTTGTGTTGGCTGTTGAGTGACTTTTCCTGGGAAGGCCTGAACAAATGCAGCACCCCAGATGCAGCACTCATCAAAGCATGGTGAGGGGTTACTTACCAGAGCCCAAGGGACTCAAAAGCAGCTATCAAACCATACCATCACTATTGCCTGGCATGGCTGAGGACTCACAAAGGTCACATCCCTCGAGAGCCTGCTGTGACTTATAGGCAGCTGTGCTACTGTGAGCTTCCTATCCTTAGTGACTGTTCACTGCTTTAACAACTCAGGAATGAATTTTGCAAGGTTCTGAGCTTAAGTTTTGGTTAGCTTCTGAAGAAAGTGTTGGTGGTAAAATGGTGAGCATAGCTGTCCTCCAATTAGCTTTGTGAGTCTTGTGAGCTTTGGTTACTTCATGGTGCTTGTGATCCCTCCCCACGCTGAGAGAATGCTTGAACTCAGAGGAAATGACTGCATTCAGCATTTGCTGAAGACTTAAAACAGCTGTAGGAAAATCTTGTCCTGAAGACCTCAGGCATATTTTAATTGTAATAAACAATCAAAGGATTCCTTATCTGATTGTCTCCACCCATCCCACAAAATTCTCAGCCCAGTTCTCAAAGTAAACAAACCTTGCAGGCCCATGCTAATATCTATCCTGAGACAACCTGAACAGGCAACTTCTTAAGCATACTCCGCAGCTGGTGTCATACTTCAGAACCTGAGACTAATCAATCAGCACCAAAAGTTCATCAGAAATGTCGACTCTCAGAACTCACAGCCTGCCCGCTGAATCTTCACATAACTCTTAATCACTCCAAAGGTAGGGTAGAAAGATAAGGTGTCATGGGGAGAAAAGGTTGAGGGAAGGAGAGTCTCTGCTCTTATCTTTTACTGATTATAAAAGCTGAAGAAGACTCCACTGGAAGGGATCTAACAGCCACTGAGACGATGTATGTTCCCCCAAAGACACCTTGTCTAGAACAGTAAATAAATTGTTCTCATTTATGGTCAGACAGCGTATTCCCAAAGACACCCCCAATCAACCATGTTGAGGACACTAATCAGAGTATACTTGTCTAGGGCTAAAATACTGTGAAACTTTATTATCTTAGAACTCTCCTCTCCTAGATGTAAATAATGCCACTCATTGTGGTGGTACTGTGTTTCCCAAAATACTGTGCATGCTAATAAACTTATCTGGGGTCAGAGAACAGAACAGCCACAATATTAAACATAGAGGACAGGCAGTGGTAGCACATGCCTTTAATCCCAGCATTCCAGAGGCAGAGATCCACCTGGATCTCTGTGTGTTCAAGGATACAGCCAAGCATGGTGACTTATGCCTTTAATCCCAGAAAGTGAGCCTTTAATCCCAGGAAGTGATGGCAGAAAGCAGAAAGGTATATAAGGTGTGAGGACCAGAAACTAGAAGCTTTTAGCTGGTTAAGCTTTTAGGCTTTGAGCAGCACAGTTCAGCTGAGAGGCACAGTCTGAGGAAACAGGATCAGCTGAGGAATTGGCAAGGTGAGGTGGCTGTGGCTTGTTCTGCTTCTCTGATCTTCCAGCATTCACCACAGTAACTGGCCTTAGGTTTGATTTAATTAATAAGACCTTTTAAGATTCATACTACACTCATAAATCCACCTGACTGAGAAAAGTAGTCTTTAACATTTAACCATGTTATAAACTACCCTTTTGGAACAATGTTAGAAAGGTGGTTTGGTTTCTTAGCAACTTTAAGTGATATAACTTGAGGGGCTGGAGAGATGACTCATCAATTAAAAACACTTACCTATGTGGTGGCTCACAGGCACCTGAATGTTTAGTAGACAGTGTGATGACTTTCAGGATTTAGTGGCAAAGAGATAAACCAATATTAGACAAGAGAAGCCTTCTTTTGAGTTGTTGGTAAAGGCTATCCAAGGGACTGTCAAAATGCACAGCCTATTTTGTCTATTGTCCTTGGTTGTCCCCAAGAGGTAGAAGGTAAGTTATTATTGCTGAAGAGACCATGAACTTCAGAAACAGGGTCCAGAGTCCCCTGAGCTGGAACTGACCTGAATGTCTCCTCTCTGAGGACTAACTTTCATGGTAACAGAAGACATCACATAAGCTTCCAAAGTCGGAAACAACCAGCAACCCTACCCGGCCATGATGCCTATGAACCATCATGACTACCAGCATAACACGATAACCCTGAGAATACAGAAGTGGCATACATACATACGTTAGCAGTAACCCACAGTGCTCTAATTGGACTTAACAAGAGAGAAACCATGTCTGTTACTGGAAACCTAGCCAACTACCCAGGGCTAGTGAAGTCACGGAGCTTGCAGGAGAACCCATAACTACTACTTTCCTGGACCTGAATAATTCCTAACAACATTTATAAACATTTGTCTTTATATTCACAGACAACTGTAATCCTCACTCCTCATCAAGGAATTTCTCTTTGCAAAAGAGACCATTACAGAAAATTGCAACCAATAAACATGCAGAGTTGTGGAGCCTAGTTCCAATGGTTGCGTCTACAAAACAGTCCCACAACCAATGCTCAGGGGACACTGCAGAAGAAGGGGTGGAAAGAGCCAAATGATCAGGGATTCTGTTGTGAGATTTTTCTCCTGGTAGTGTCAGAACTATATCCACAAAGTCTCACTGATGTGACTGCCCAAACATGGGCCAAACCAGGACAACAATAGGCATGCAAAGTGGATGGCAAAAACCCATGAGACCTTAAGCCTCCACAAAGACTTTCAGGCAACTAAGAAATACTGAGAGCAGGAGAAAGTCTTCCCATAGACGACCACACCAACTGGTTGTCCAATATCAAAGGTCAGACCTGAAAACATACTTATGACTAACATTATACAGACTGAGCAGTTTATATCTAGAAATATAATATCTATGAATATATACATATATTCATGCAATAACAATGTAAAAAGAGGGTATGAATTTGAAAGAGAGTAAGGAGGAGTATACTGTAGGGTTTAGAAGGAGGGAAGGGAGGGGAGAAATGATATATACTATAATCTCTAAACAAAACCTCTGTCAAAAATATCACAAAGCTAAAAATAAAATCAACCAATTTAATTACTCAAATTAAAAAAAAACTTTATATTTTAGAGGTCATCATATGTCTATCTATACTTGCATGTGTGTATTTATATAAGCAGAAATATTATTCTATATAAACTATGTTCCAATTTATTTGAGTGAATGTGTTATTTAGCATTCTGTTGTAAAGCATAGGTATTAGAGTCAAAATGCTTGTGTTCAAACACTGGCACCATCCCTTAGAACAAAACACCAAGATGTGGCACAAATCTGAAATGTCAGCATTCAGGAAGCAGAGGCATGAGGAATGTCATGAATGTGAGGATAGCCTAGGTCACATAGTAAGATCTAAGTAAGCCTAGATGACCATCTGAGTCCCTCTCAGTAAACCAAACCTATCTATCAAATCATCAATTAACCAACGACAACAAAAGTACCACTTAGTAAATAAGAAGTCCTAGAAAGTTATTTTTGATGATTAATTCTTTATGAAAGATATCTATTAAGCCATAAAAGATTTGTATACACTTTTGAAAACATTCTTCTACTATTGTATTGTCTTGAATACAATTCCACTTCTTTGAAAAACATATTTAATTTTATATATATATTTCTTTTTGTGCCAGAATAAATAATTTCTTTGCTTACTAATTTCTGCACACATCTTTGACTGATCCTTTAGGCCATAAGTAGACTTTTATACTAGGAAAACTTTTTGTTTTTACCACCTTTGAGGTATTTATAAGATTTGATGTATAGATCACAGCTATTACTCAAGTCTGCTGGAGATCTTGAGAAAGTTTAAGAATTTAGAAAAAAAATGTTCAAAGAGAAAGACAAGGTAAAGAGAGATTGTACAGCCATTTCATTCATTTAAGATGGTGGTTCACTACAGCTGTGCTTCATTGGGAAAGAATGGTGCCTCCATGCTCTAGCCAGGCATGGGACACCAACAGAGTGACTGATTTTGAAATACTGTATTAGTAGTTTTAAATTTGGTGCAGTTCTAATACCAGATAAGCTGCTAGACTTGAATTCCCTTTGGCACAAAGATCTTCCCTGAACAGCAAAGCCATAGCTCCTGGAGCCAGCTGAAGCTGGAATAAAATTTACAGACCCTTGGCAAGTCAGACTCCATGAGCATGCCACTTTCTGGGCCCAATGTAGTGTTTCTAAGCCACCTGAGCTGTTTGTACAGCCTCCCCTGCTCTGCAGAACACAGATCTGTACTCTGCAATGCAGTTCACTCAGGGGAGACCTTCAGTGTCTGGGAACCTCCTCTGATTTCCAAGCATGGCTCAGCCTGCATATAGTATGCACATCTCATTAAGCTTGTTTCACTCTCCATTTCATTCTTTTATAACTACTAAATGCTAAATAATATCTCCACTAAAAATTACATGAAGGGCAGTGATTGTCACATTTCTGATCGCTTACAGAGGTGTGAAATTTGCTGTATTGGAAGATCATATCTAAGTGGAATGGGTGCTTAATATTGCTAACATTTTGGGGGCAAGTTAATGAAATTTTAATATGTACCTCATATTACAGAAAGAATAAAATCAGTTAATAGTTCAGACACTCATACAAGCCTCTGGTAAACTACTATTGGTGACAAGCAATGTCAGAAACAATAGTTATTCCTGAATATAGATCAGATAGTTTCACTGAATCCAGATGCAGAGACGGTGTGTGTAGTAGTACAAGGAGAATGAGAACACAGACCGATCCCCCAGCTCTGTCTCTTTCCTCAGCCATTCCTTAAGCACTGGGCTACTTTCCAGCTTTGACTATGTTTTTTCCTTAAACTGATCTACTGTTCTATGGTGATATTTTATTTGTACTAAAATGTTTTTTGTATGTTAATAAATAAAGTTGCCCAGGGGTCAGAGCTATTAGCAAGCCATAGGAAAGCCAGGCGGTGGTGGCACACGCCTTTAATCCAGCACTTGGTAGGCAGAGCTAGGTAAGTCTCTGTGTGTTCAGGGATACAGCCAGCATTGGATACACACGCCTTTAATCTCAATACCAACCATAGAAGACCTGGAGGTCTGTACAGACAGGCAGTGACGAGGCGGTCATGTGGTTGGGTTTACAATCAAAGAGAAGGCAGAACAGAAAGTCTATATAAAGACTTCAACACAGGAAGTAGTTCTCTTTCGGAGAGGTAGGACCACCGCAGGAGGAAGGGTAAGGTTTTAGCTCTTAGCTCTGACCTCTTGGCTTTCTTCTTCGCATTGGTTCTGTGTTTCTTATTTAATAAGACGGTTGGTTACATCTACACTGTTCCTCAAGGATTTTGTTAATACTTCAAAAGATAATTTGTACATTTATTTTCATTGATTATTTGATTGATTGATTGTATGTTGGGGAGAGGTGGGAGGCACATGTCAAGGCACAGGTCCAGTGGAGGTCAGAGGACAACTTGCAGAAATCAGTCCTTTCCTTTTGTCATGTGGATTCCAAAGATCAAACTCAGGTCATCAGACTGGCAGCAAGTGCTTGCACCCTCTGACTCATCTTGTTAGCCCTATGATTACTTTTTATGTTGACATTTGAAAGCTTTATTCTAGTCCCAATCCAGCCGATACAGTTTTAGAATTAACATAATATAAAACAACTACATTTGGAAATAATTTTATTCATTCAAAAAACCCTTAGCTACTTTTATGGGATGTTAAGGTTGATGTTAGTTATAATTGTACCAAAGTATTTTTCCTAACCATATAGGACTCATACTCTACTATCCTGTAAAAATTTCAAAAGCAGCATATTATAAGAAACTCACCACTTTCAAGTCAAGCTTCAGCCATTCTAGTTATCTTGATTCACTAATACAGCTATGGGGATATATATCTTCACTTTCAGAAATTGTTATTTTGAATAGTGAGATTATAAATTTGAGTATAATTACAGAGTTCAGCTTTCTCTGAAAATTTTTATGTTCACTCCTAAATTGCTTCCCTCACATTTTTCTTGTTTGATTACTGATGTCACTATTTATTTCAGTTAAGTTACTCATTATTTTAAATATCCACTCAGATTAATTTCTCAAATATTCTAAGAATGTTTCTACATGCTGACAGTATATTGGTGAACAAAGCACTTGAAACAGCAACATTCAAACAACTTGATGCTTGTAAATAATCACAAATGTCATAGACCTTTGGAAAGTATCTTTCAAATGTACTCTTTCTGCCTTTTAAAATAATAACTTTTGAGATTAACTTATGAATACAATATAAATAACTTATAAAGATAAACCTTTAAAGAATATAGCTCAACAACTGGTTAGGAACAGGGTTCGAAAACCATCAGAATGATTAATTATAATGTACATTCATTATATCAGAAGGTAAACCTGTGTCCATTACTAATAACTTCTCATACTTCCCTTTCTCAGCTCCTGGCAAATGCTAGTATTCTTTCTATTTCCACCAATGTGCCTACTCTAGATGTTCCATACAATTGGAATCATATAACACCCAGTGACTTGTTTTTGTCTTCTTTTATTTAATGAGTTTTCAAGTTGATCTATGTTGTAACCCATATGAGGAATTCCCTCCTTGGAATTGAATAATGTTCTTCTGTTGTGCACATAAATCATGGTTTTTTCATGCACTCATTCACTGACATGTGATTGGATTGTTTCTCCCTTTAGTCCTTTAAATTTTGTGTATCGGTTTCTGTGTAGTCATATGATTTTCTTTCTTTTTTTAAATGTTTATTTCCAAAAACACTGTTTTTTTTTTTTTTTTTTTTTTAGATTGATTTATTATGCATGCAGTGTTCTGCCTACATGTATCCGTGTAGGCCAGAAGAGGCACCAGATCTCATTACAGATGGTTGTGAACCACCATGTGGTTGTTGGGAATTGAACTCAGGACCTCTGGAAGAGGAGCCACTGCTCTTAAACTCTGAGCCATCTCTCCAGCCCCAAAAGCACACTTTTTCAACAAATGAACAAAGTCCATGGATTGAAGCTGGAACCTCTCCCACTCCTCCTGCCATTGAACTGGTTAGGACTTGTTTGGATTTGTTGTTGCCAGACACACAGGCCAGTGACATCACAGATTTGGTAAACTAATGCAACATTTAGTATCTCTCTGCTAGAGCACCAAGCTGAACGTCAATCTCTGCTTCTAGAGAATCCTGGATTTAGGATTTTCAACTGTAACTACTTCAACTTCTATTTCTGCAGGTTTGAAATCAATGGACAGAACAGTAGACAGACATGTAATTGCAGTTTCAACTGTTTGTTCAAATGTCCAATCAAATTTCCTCTTCACTTTTTCTTTTTCTTCAAGGAAGCTGATTAACTCTATTTGTTTAACTCCTGCTGTGGTGACTTTAATGCCACAGTAGTAGCCTGCAGGGTCACACTTGTACAATTGAGGGCCTTGTTCTTCAACTATACCAATTAAAATCATACAACAACCAAGGCGGCCTCATTTCAGCATTCTGTGTGTAGACTTGAGAACGATCAGCAATTCTCTTACATAGTATGTCCACAGGAATCTCAAAGCCATATTTGTATTTCCATTTAGCTGCCTCATAGCATGCCCTCTGTACCTGGGGTCTGCTGTCAGCAGTCAACCCAGTCACAACAGGGCCAATGTTTTCAGTTATCTTGAACAAGTGATTCAGTGTGCTGGTATCCAATAACGCATTGGGTATTTTTTTCTGTATGACAATTACTGCACAGTCATTTTCCTCTGACAGCTACAGATGTTAGTCCACCCTTATTAATAGCCTTACAAGTATATTCCACTTAGTAGAGTCAGCTCTCTGGAGAGAAAATAGTAATGTGGCAGTCAAAACCAGCACTGGAACCATGGGACATGGCCTCCCCACTGTTTCAAGCACAGTCTTGGCCATATGTTTTTCAATTCCTATCAACATCTTCTCTTTGTTGTAGACCCAGCGGTGATACTACTGGGTCAGATAGTTAAGTCTCTCCTTCCCATTTTAAGGAAATGCTAATTTGTTTTCCAGACACCTATACCACTTTGAACCCATCAACAATTTACCAGGGTCATAATGTTTCCATATCATCACTGAAACTTCCTTTCCAGTTTTATAATCATTCAAATGGCCATGAAGAGGTATCATATTATGCTTTTAAATTGTAATACTTTAATGATGGATGATGTTAAACATCTTTCCATGTGTTTGTTGGTTTTTTGCATGTTGCCTTCAGCAAATTGTCTATTCAGACCCTTTATACATTTTATGGCTTTATCACTGGGTGTGTTAAATTGTAATAACTCATTATATAGTCTGGATATAAGGTCTCTTATGAGATAAGTTATTTGCAAATATTTCCATGTATTCTGTGTTATCATTTTATTCTGCTGTGTCCTTGGAAATAAATTAAGATGAAGATTATAACATTTTAATTTATCTATATTTAACTCTATTATCAATAAATTTGCTGCTATTTGTAGAAATCATTGCTAATCTAAGTAATAACTTTTACAACATTCTGTTGTAAAAGTTTAATAGTTTAATAGATTTTGGTCTGTGATCTAATATTTAGTGAAAGCAGGATTAAACATCATCATTTCACAAATGAATGTTGTTATTTACTAATCCAAAAGGCGTCTTTCTCCTTTCAATTGTCTTTACACTCTAGTGAAAGCCAATATACCATAAATGTAGGGTTTTATTTCTTGCCTTTCACTTCAATCATTTATAGATAGAAGTCATCATGTGCATCTAATGCCAGTATCTCATTGTTTTGTGTACTATAACTTATAGATTAAGTTTTTTTTTTTTTTTTTTTTTTTTTTTTGGTTTTTCGAGACAGGGTTTCTCTGTGTAGCTTTGCGCCTTTCCTGGAACTCGCTTTGGAGACCAGGCTGGCCTCGAACTCACAGAGATCCGCCTGGCTCTGCCTCCCGAGTGCTGGGATTAAAGGCGTGCGCCACCACCGCCCGGCTAGATTAAGTTTTAAAATTTAGAATTTTTCACCTTTTAAGAAGCATAGTGTCTAGTCACTATTTTTCAAGACTGTTTTGGTTTTGCTCTGGATACTTTATGCTGTATGTTTTCTGGGTCACCCCATCAATTCTGATAAAGGCAACTCAGCTGGGAATCTGTTAAGATTTATGCCAAATCTGAATCTGCTGTGTTAGTAGCAAGCATTCTGCTTCTTGATTTTGTTTCCTCAGCCAATTCTGGGGTTAGCTTATCATCAGATCAGGTATGGTTTGCATGAATTTCCCCTAAATGTCCACATGTTGAAGGTTTTTCTCTAGAAGTGGCAGTATTGAAGGGTGCACAGGGCCTAGTAGGAGATCCTTAGATCACTGGGCATGTGTCCCTGCAATTGAAGGTAGGATACAGCTCAGACCCTTCTCCTAGGCTTGTACTGTGAGCAGTTTGCTCTGATAGGTGCTTTCTACCATTGCCATCTGATATCATAATAAGCATCTCTAAGAATGGATCTTGTCTTTGACCACAACCTATAAAACTGTCAGCTTAATAATTTTTCTTCATAAATTTATTGGCATAAAACTTTTGGTATAGTAATATGAAGCTGAGAAGTACAATATCCCAACCTAGATGCCCCTTAAAACAGTCCTACTGGCTTTCTACTGCACTCTGGATACATTTCACACTTCCTCTCAAACTTGGTCTTCAGTCTTCTGGGCATCTACTCTCCTCTTTTACCTATCTTAAAAGCACCTAACTGCCTCAGTGGTTTCTTTATGGTCCTCACCAGGCCATGCATATTTCCTCTATCAGATCTACTGCCTTTTCCTTTGCCTCAACTGAAATCCTTTTCTCCGAAACCTTCACAAGCCTAATTGTTATCATTGCTATAGTTTTGATGTGGCTATCCTCCAGAGGCTTGGGCCACTGCCCAGCACTGTACAGCACACAGCACTTTCCATTAAGACCTGGGGCCCAGAGAGAACAACGTAGGAACTTAACAATCTGTGACCTCATTGGGGATATTAGAACTCCATTGCCTCCCCTCTCTCTTGCCCTTTCTTCTTCTCACTCGCTCTCCTTCTCTCCTTCTCTCCCTCCCTCCTTCTTGGCCAGTGGGAGGGGAAGACTTTTCTACTTGCTATCCAACACCGATTCCTCCAAAGGCATAGCCCCAACTAAACATTTTATTCTTTTTTTTTTTTTTTTTTTTTTTTTTTTGGTTTTTCGAGACAGGGTTTCTCTGTGTAGCTTTGCGCCTTTCCTGGAACTCACTTGGTAGTCCAGGCTGGCCTCGAACTCACAGAGATCCGCCTGGCTCTGCCTCCCGAGTGCTGGGATTAAAGGCGTGCGCCACCACCGCCCGGCTAACATTTTATTCTTTTAAGTTGACTATCACAGGGATTTTATCACAGCAACAGAAAGCTAACAGGATCATTCAAGTCTCAGTTCCAGTTTTGTGCTCATGATGCTTTGCTACATTTATCACACAATTGAGTGTTGAAAAGAATCCCACAACTTTGACTCTCTAGTTGCTTTGTTTATATTATCATATTTTATTTTCTTTGAGGTAATTACAATCTGCTAAAACATTGGTTGCTTATTTCTTTTGTTGTCTAGCTTCTCACCTAGAATATAGACTCTAGCATCTGTGCATCTTGCAGAAATCCTGGCACATAGCTTATATTTAGTAAATACACTAAATGTTTCTGCATGGATTACTACCTGTTACATATGATTTTAATTCTAGTAGCAGAGGTAAGCAAAATGAAAGTATCAGGCAGAATTAATCAGTACCAGTGTATTAGGCTGGTAAGCTAATCATTTTTCCACCTATGATCTAGTGTAGTATTCTAGAACAACGTTATAGATAAGTCTAATGTACACTCATAGTCTACAAAAGAAGAATCTATGCTTTAAGATGGTAGCAACTCATTGGCCAGGTGACAGAACCAATACACAGCACCATGAAGCCTGACTCCAAGGGTTGCACCCATGGGACTTCATGGATACCCTGTTATAGAATAAATTTGTCTTTGAGGGTTGTTGTTTTATATATAACTTAAGCCATATATGGCTTCTGTACTTAAAAAAACCCTTTTCTTAAGGCTCTATACATAGAACGTAAAAAGGAAATGCATGGTGTAATAACTTGGTAGGTAGTCTTGCCTATCTCTCCAAGGGATTTATTTCTGTTCTCTTTGAGCACACTGGATGGGAATGAGACAACCAAGTTATCATCAATGATGTGATTCTTTTAGATTTAAATACCAAAATAGAATATACTAGTTTTATTTATTCAAATTAATGAATTTCTCTGGTGAGAGAAAATGGCTTTTTTGGTGGGGTTTATTTTGCCATATATTTTAACACCAATTCTAACATTTCTGGAAAACAATTAAAACTTTAAGAAAAAAATATGAAATATAAAAGAAAAAACAAATAGAAAATCCATTGGTTAAAAACATTAAAATTAATTTCAATGTCTGATACCAATAAAATATTCTTATATATTTTAAGAATAGAGTTTAGTGAATAAAGAAAAATTACAAGTATTGATGAATACATTATTACATTTAAGTATAAAATTAGGAGAAATTATTTAAATATAAAATAATATGTATGTCACCTGCAGTAAATCCAAAGAAATAATAAAGTATGTAGAACAGAGAATTTATTATAACTATATACAACCTCCATAATGTGCTATGTTTGCTAAACATGTAACGACTTTTCAGCTTTGCTCTTCAAAGATAACCTGGGCATGGGAGAGCGGTGGAGTAACCGCCTTCTATTTTATCATGACGTGTGTTTGAAGCTTGTTGTCCACGTCTCTGGGCATGGGACAGTGATGGAGTAACCTGCCTTCTATTTTTCCATGACTATTTAATGTGTGTTCGAAGCATGCTGTCCGAATCTTTACAGGGGAGATGGGGTGTGACTAGTGAGACTGGGCTGACTCACAAGAATGGAAACTGAGATCCCTTTGCCAACTCTCTCTCCCAGGGTTCGGTGCTTGGTGAGCATCAGTAACCATATTTTAGGGGCTAAGGTGACATCGAGTATTCCCTACATCACAATTTTAAGTGCAGTCAAGAAAAACACATTGATAATCTATGGCATATTACTTTAAATTCAATTACATATTTACCTAGATTGGAATTAAATTAACATTTAAAGAAATGTCTAAAGACATACTGATGTAGACTTAATATATATCCCTATGGAGAAAATGAAAATAGAAAACAAGAAAGTTGTTAAAGTACTCCTTTTCCTAGTCCATCTTTCATCCTCATGCTTTAACTCAGAATGGCTGGTGTCATGCTTTACGTACAACATCTTCTGTGCACAAAAGTGCTGATAAAGCGGCATTACAGAACCCGGGTTTTCTTCCAGCTTCTCCCATTTCCTCTGTGACTTTGATGCTGATGGCTCTTTGATCTGATCATAAGGTCCAGCAGAAAGTGTTCAGACTACAGTATCGGAAATCCCAGTCGTCAAATGGCCCTTCAAGTAGTCCTTTAAGTAAAATCTTAAAAGGATGATGTCACTCAGCCTTGCCACCAGCAGTCACAGAGAAATCTGCATGTGCATAGGAAAAGATATGGTGGCCAACCCTGTGGCCATTTTTCATCATTTGAAAGATGCATCCCAATTTTAGCCGTGTTAAAATGTGAAAAGTGTGATTTTTCAAATTGTTGGGATATGACTTAAAACAACAGAGGTGTCAAGAGGAAGACATGAGAGATAGATGGGGATGATATACTTCATGTGGAGAGGAACAGATGGGGTGTCCAGCTCACTGCTTATCCCTTGCATTCCTCTTTTAGTAGCAGAGAATAGAGTCACCATACTTCATAGGACTTCCCACGTGACACCATCTTCAGAAAGCAGTTTCCTGCTTTTCATCTACTACACTAAGTGAAAGGCTAGTCATTTATTTTATTAATAACCCACAGAAAACACAGTGCTCTTCTGGTTCAAGAGAATAGCAACTACAGAGCTTACCTTTCAATGGGGGAAGCTCGGATATTAAATAAGTAAAAAAAATTAATTATGAGGCGAAATCCTAAGCATTACACTGTGTGGTGCTATGGACAACAACAGTGAACTGAGTGGGTGTGTTCTAGGAATGTGGGCAGGGAAATCCTCTTCACAGGTAATAGTTATTGCCTGGAGGTACAAGAGGATGTGTGAATGAGTGAGGTGAAAGAACACCTGTAAAATGCTATCTCAGAGGATTTGTCACTTACCATTACACAGGTCAGAGGAGACCAATTTATTTCTGCAACAGAAATCCTTCCTATACTGCAACTCAGAATTTAAGGAGAAATATTGTGTATTCCTCTCTCTTAGAAAAGCTTCTAATTTTTTTTATCTGTTTGTGAAATGGTTAAGATAACAGAAGTCCACAAGACAGAGAGATCCTTCCCTTTGATAAATGCATGGTTGGCTTGTACTCAAAATTCAAACCAAATATAATTCAGGGTTCATTTCTCAGTTCTAGTATGCCAGAATTTTTATCAGAAAACCATAAATATTATCCTACTGTTTTTAAATATTCTCTGCATTGTATTACTTTTCACAATTTAGTCAAGCTTTATTTAGATGTTCACCTTAATCAGGACAATTAATTGTTAAAAGGTAGAAATACTAAAATTATGTCTTCTTTATAAATCTAATTTTTATTTTAAACTTTTATACATTCTTTCCTATCCCCTAACTCCTCTCTACTTCCCTACCATCCAACTTCACTTTTCTCCCTGTCTCTTTCAAACTAAACAAAAACAGGCTTCATATTCAGCAAAACCTAAACTCCGAAGAACACATGGTGACAGTTTCACGTAAATACCACTAGATGGCAGCATAATGAAATTGGACGAAAGTTCCTGGCCAGAGAATTAACCTCTTTAAGGAACATACTAGTGGGAAATGATGCTATAATTACTTTTTTGCTGCTGTTTTAATATATTTTAATTGAAATAGTTACATAACTTTCCTCTCTCCATACCTCTCAGCTAACCTCTGCTAAACACCTCTCATGTCCCCATCTACCCCTCAAGTTGATTTTTTTTTTTTTTTGGTTATCATGCACACACACACACACACACACACACACACACACAACTTACGGAGTCTATTTCTGATTTTTGTCTGTATATGGTTTCAGGGGTGACCCCTTGGCATTGGACAATCAGTAAGGGTGGTCATCTCTGGGAGAGACTAATTCTTCTTCTCCTTGCAGTCACTACTGAAAAGAATTATAGGTAACTAATGATTGCTTTGTAACATACAAACACATACCAGTAGATTTTTTTGGTTTTGTGTTACAAATAAAAGTTTGAAAAAATATTTTAAGATATTACAAATAATAAGATTATATTCATAGCCGGGCGGTGGTGGCGCACGCCTTTAATCCCAGCACTCAGGAGGCAGAGCCAGGCGGATCTCTGTGAGTTCGAGGCCAGCCTGGGCTACCAAGTGAGTCCCAGGAAAGGCACAAAGCTACACAGAGAAACCCTGTCTCGAAAAAAAAACCAAAAAAAAAAAAGATTATATTCATAATAATATAGCATTTATTAACCAACATCTTTTTGTTTTTATACTAAGCAGAGAGACTAGGCTAAAAAGCAGAAATTAAATGTGGTCTCTATTATGGGCTCAGTTGTGTCTTCCAAATTCATATGTTGAAGTACTGAGACTGTGTAGCTCTAACTCTGCCTGTGTTTGGAGGTAGGGACTATTAAGAGCTAGTCAGTTTCAATGGTATCATTTGAGTGTGCTCTATTCCTCTATGCTTCCTGTTCCTATAGGAAGAAGCAGTCTGTGTGCAGCCATACACAAAGGCTCGACTGTGAAGGCCAAAAAAGGCCAACATCCCTGAGCACAAGGAAGATGCCTCAGAAGAGGTAAACTCACCAATCTCAGGATCCAGGCCTCCAGAGCTGAATAACTCATTTCTGCTGCATACCACACCCAATAGCATTTTGTCATAGCAACCTGAGCAAACTAACACTGTCTCTGGGCTATAATTGCTGTGCTCAAATGTAAACAAAACAAGAAAATAGACAAGTATTTGTTGTAACATAATGTGACAAATCATGTAATAGATGGGAATTCAAGGTGTGAAGGGATATCAGTGGCAGAAGGGATGCAGCACTTCAGATACTGGTGGGAGACCATATCGAGTATTTGATGTGAATATCAACAGTGAATAGGGATTTTCTGTGCAGGGGCATCAGAATGAGAATAAATATTACTTATGTAAAAGAATATGTAACTAGAGATGAATAAGCTAAATAATACTGTTGTTGAAAAGCCATGTCTTGCTCCTGATTTTAGTGGAATAGCTTTGTTTCTCTCCATTTAATTTGATGTTGGCTGTCAGCTTGCTGTATATTGTTTTTATTATGTTTAGGCATATTCCTTGTATCCCTGATCTCTCCAAAACCTTTATCATGAATGGATGTTAAATTTTGTTAAAGGCCCTTTCAGCATCTAATGAGATGATCATGTGATTTCTTTCACTTTGTTTATATGGTGGATTACATTGACAGATCTTCATGAGTTGAACCATCCCTGCATCTCTGGGATGAAGTCTACTTGAACATGTAAATTTATGCTAAATTTTCAGTGTTTTCAACATCCACATTTCTTTCTAACGTATACAAACCGGGGCCATTGGAGACTACTGGTTCCACACTGGTACTCATGAGGTCTGCGAACAGTACACTTAGGAAACAGTCTCTTCCTCTTCATGCATTTGGAAGGGGCAGAGGACAGGCTGAAATATGCTGGACTAAACTACTGGGCAAAATAATTAGTCTGGGTTCTGGGCAAGCTCTAGCAGTAAGTAGCATTTTAGTTCCTATCTTTCATTTTAATGCTCTAAACTCTCCATGATTTTATATGTGGCTGAAAACCGCCATGACTTCACATAGACCCAGCTACTCCTTTTTGGGTTTCTTTTTTTTTTTTTTTTAATCTTTTTTTTTTTTGGTTTTTCGAGACAGGGTTTCTCTGTGTAGCTTTGCGCCTTTCCTGGAACTCACTCGGTAGCCCAGGCTGGCCTCGAACTCACAGAGATCCGCCTGGCTCTGCCTCCTGAGTGCTGGGATTAAAGGCGTGCGCCACCACCGCCCGGCGCTTTTTGGTTTTCTAAGACTAAGAAGAAATCAGTAGAATCCTAAACATTGAATATTGCTGTTAAGCATTGCCTGTCATACTGGGAGAAGCTTGATAAAGTGTGTGTGCTACTTTCCTTCTTGGTTACTCAAGACCATGGCCATCTTCTTTTGGACAAAACCACAAAAAAAGCCAATGAGAGCCAATACCTTGTTTCCAAATCCTAGGGGCTATGTGATATTGGTTAGCAATTTATTAAATACTTACACTTTCTTGCACCTCTTACTATGTGTCAAAACTATTTCTAATGATGTTACACAGGAATGGTAATATAGCCATTTTTGTCTGAGTAATGAAGAGCATGAGCAGGTTCTATGCAGGAGGTAAACTTTTCTCCAAAGAGCATTTGACAAGCACTTATCATTTGGAGTTATGATGCAGACCGTTGAGGAAAGAGAAACAGAGGAAACGTTGACATGGAGCACAGGAGACTACAGACATGGACCACAAACTCAGAGATGTTGTCATCCTACATTCTTTTTTGAGGAATGTTGGTTGATTTGAAAAGAATTTGCAATCAGATATTACAAGTGCTTGATTACAAGAATGTGTCAGTATTTCCACTTGGAAGCATTTTATACAGCAGATTTTTAAAAGTAATTATACTAAAGTATTTTAAATAACATACATTTATGTAGATATAGATTTTTCTAGTATGGACATAGTGGTTTTGATAAATCTGCACTTTATTTTCTTCATGAAAGCTTGGATTAAAGCACCTATTAGCCTCTGGATTCTGTTACGTTTCCAAACATGTGAAGTAGGGCAGATAATGGATGTGATACCTAAAGTGGCACATAAATAATGAAGAGTCCCAGAGGAGATAACAATTACATTTTACTCCATTCTCTACAACCTTTAAAAACACTTGTCTTTGGTATTGTGTATTGGTATTCATTGTCCCATATTAATTTTTAAACATTTTATGCAACTTGATTTGCACTTTAAAAATTATTTAAAAACATAATCCTTCACTTTATGTGTATTAAAATAAATGCTTTAAAAACTGAACAAAGTATTTCTATTGTATCATGTTGCATTTTTTCCTTTGACATAAAACCATGCATTTATATTTTTACTTTCAAATACTTTCTGTAATATTTGCATAAAATAGCACTTGACTTTAAATTTATCAATTTAAATTTGCCTCTGTTGAACTTTACTTTTTCATAGAACAGCTTTCCCCCACATTTTCACATAAATCATATATATTAGGGTGGATTCTTTCAATATTCAGCTTGAATATAAGCAGTGGACCATACTGCAGGAATGCATGAAACAGATAGTTCATGTATCTACTATGAGATGCTATGGAGTATCCTAAGCTGTTATAAGAATTGAAGCTTCGTATAAATCTTGGAACACTTTGTTTTATGAAGGGAAATCTTGAGTTTACTACTCTATGCTTAAATCTTGAAGCTGCCAGGAATCATTTCTCTGGAAAACTATCTGTGAGGTGCCTCAAGCAAGTGTAAGGATTTATGCTGAGTAGTACAAATGGTAGGGAACTAACTCACAGTCTGATAATAAGCCTTCGAGTGAGACACAGACGAGCTGAGACGTCAGTGAGAGTGTGGTTTCAAGGGGTGCTTTACTCAAAGCAAATTTAAACATGCCTTGAGGCATAAAACTATACTTACACCTAGTAGGTGCATATAGACACTACTTTAGGGTCCATCTCACAACCACAGACTAAAGGAGTTCTCAAATTGTTAGCCAGACCTAACAGCTTTTCTAGAGATTTTACACTTAGCAGTTGAGTCAAAGAGATGTGATCTAGGCTCAGCACAAGGATTTGCAGGAGCCCATGTCTAGAATAAATTGTTTCAGGGTAAGAAAAATTTTCTGTCTCATACCTCTAGTTTCACTCTACAACTACATGCATCATCTGTGGGAAAATGGGTTTCCTCTAGTCATCTTTACATAAGAAAAAAAGTACTTGAACTTGGTTTTCATTGCTCTCATTATGTACAAAATGTAATGTTCATTGGGTAAGAATGTACTCTGGGGTCTTGAGTCTTTGGATGAGCATTTAGATACTTTCTGGAATCTTAGATTCTTGTCAAGCCATAGCTCTTAGTAAAAAGAATGTTCTCTACAATGAAATGTACATATTAGGGAAGTTTGAAAGCACCGTTTCTATTGGTACTTTTAAAAAACCCTATAAACCATCAGCACAGTCATTTAGTACAAAGAGAAACACTTTACTTTCATGAGACCATTTTTGAATAGTACCATTTAAAATTGATTCGAAGGGCCGGGCGGTGGTGGCGCACGCTTTTAATCCCAGCACTCAGGAGGCAGAGCCAGGCAGATCTCAGTGAGTTTGAGGCCAGTCTGGTCTACAGAGTGAGATCCAGGACAGGCACCAAAACTACACAGAGAAACCCTGCTTCAAAAAAAAATTGATTTGAAGAATATAAATTCTTTTATAGCTAGTTATTCCCATATCTCTTCAACAATCATAAAAATTTCTGAAATTGAACTCACATTTCCATGGGAAAATACGGCTAAATAATTTGTTTAAAATTTGCACTTAATAATATACATGAATGTGGGAAGGAAATTGTAGGGAAAAGGAGGAGGGTACAGAAGAGGGAAGAGTACTAGAGAGGGTTATTATAACATTATACACATATAAAATTGTCAAAGAAAAAATTCTGTTATGAAGTTATATATGCTGTTTTTGGGAAACTGTGATGAGAAATTGGTTATGAATGAAAATTAAAAAAGCCCTACTTCAAAATAACATATGACCCAAAAGCCTGTCACTGTGCTTTTCCATGGACAGATAATGTTCAGTGTTCTACAATGCTATTAAAATGGCTTTAATGGAAATAAACGAAATGTTGCATTTCATATGAACATTGTCGTGGAAAAATTGAAGTTTCCAGCACATGTAGCTAAATTTTCCCATTGCTCTTGTAAAATAGATTCTCTCTCTCTCTCTCTCTCTCTCTCTCTCTCTCTCTCTCTCTCTCTCTCTCTCTCCCCCCATCCCCGCCCCCAGCATTAGCATGTGTTCTCAGCATAGGGATGCGTCACTCAAAACAGAAGGTATTCAGCACTTTTGGACTGTTTCCCAGCTCAGTGGCCTCCAGTGCAATCTTTGGCCATAGACACATGGACTACTTCAAGAGTGGAATAAACATTCTTCCCTTCCCCCACTTTAGTGGCCCAAATACTAACTTGTCCAAGAAATTGCCTGCTGGTGCTATAATCTCAAATCCCACTTCAACTAGCAGAAAGGTCGTCATGTCTCCAAACAAATAAAGAGGCAGAGAGGCATCTATTGAGACAGCTGATCACTGAGGCACAAATTGCTTAAGTAATTTAGGAGCATATTTTACAAATCATAACACAAAGAGGAACATCACTCACAGAGATTAGTAAGTAAATAAGAAAAATTGGAAAATTTTCTATCTGAAATAACTTCTGTTGGTCATTTACTAAGTTTATGCAGAACTACTCTCATAGGCTAAGCAAGCCAGCTGTAAAGTAATAATCATTTATTTTCAGAAGAAAATAATACTTACATTAAAAATTTAAAATGATAGTAATTACACTTTAAGAATAAATTCTGTACATATATCTAGGAGAATTGTTCAGAATATCAATCACCTCAAAATTAATTCAAAGTTAATCAGATTTATGACAAAGAAAAAGGAAGCACCAGGTAAAATAGCATCATTGTGGTTCATCCACATTTCCCTCCTCTGCATCCTTCCATTCTGACACTTAAGATTATGACCACACGTGTGCAACACATTGTTCGCACACAATTGTCTTGTGATAATCTCCTTCATTTGTACGTATTTTTCTATGCCTCCTCCCGCTTAATTCAATTCCTGTGAATTTTTTTATTCATCTAACAATCACAGTATGTACGTTACAAACTGATTATTCCAAATCCTATAGCCTAGAAATGAAAGAAGAATAAAGTGGTATCTATGAACAAAGCTTTAGAGTTGTGTAAGGAGAAGTAACCAGGCATGCTTTTTGTTGTTGTTGTTGCTGTTTTATTTTGATTTTGGTTGCATTTTCTTTAAATCCTCTTTAGTCATAGTTTGACAAGCTATGTGCTGTATTTAAAGGTGTGTTTTAAGTTAGCATATATAGACTTATTCAATTCACCTTCTACTGCTGAACTTTACTTGAAGACTTAGTATGTACAGTCAGATGAGACAGAGGTATTTAAAGCACTCAGCTCTTAATAACATGGACATGGTTCACTAGAGATAGTGGCATGATTAAAATGTGACATAAAATTTGGCTTAGTGCCTATGGTATTTATCTACTATTCATATTTTAAGTTTTTAATTTTAAAAAATGAACATGCTTGTGTTCATGACTGTGGAAATGATTTTTTTCTTCAGTCTGAATATTTTCAAGAAAGATGACAATTGGAGAAATTTCTTTGTTGGTGTTAAATGTTCAGGTGTTTTCAGGAATGCCTTTAAATATAAGTATCAGTGAAAGTGTTCCAATGATGTTGAAAACTCACAAGGGAATGGAAAAAGAAAAAAAATTTCCATATTAAATATACAAAGGGTGTGTTGTTCCAGATTGTGTGCACCAATATCCTGATGAGAGTTCCCAAAATCAAATTTCCAGCCCTCTACCCAGAAACACTTAAAAAATTTTGGTGAGGAGCATAAAAGTCAAGATTTGAATGATAACTAGCAAGTAGGATGCATTTAAATAATTTTGGGATCTACTTTGATGTATAAGAACAAGCAAATAATTATGGGATGCATAATAAAGAAATTATTAAAGTGAGAACAGACACATATTTAGATCTCAAGTTGCTCAACTAAAAATATTGGTAATTTTTGCCTTCCATTTTATCATATCCCATAGTCACTCTTACAAAATACAATAAAGCATCACTTCATGTAGGTAGGATTCTTTTAAGTTAGAGTTTGAATCATGTCACCTTTCTTTTCAGGACCCCAACATCCCTATATCCTTCAGAGAAAAAGAGAAGCACTTAGGAAAACCTTCAACAGCAAACTAAGTAAACGAGAGTAAATTAGGTCAGGTTAATGAAAACCATGTCAATCAAATTATGTGGAGGCAACTGTCCACATGCCAAGTTGGGAGAAATCAGGACAGGTCACTCACACTCTGGATTATCTCCCAGCATATATTTTATTTACTTCTAGTACTTGTCGTTTCTTTCTTCTTTTTTTCTTTTTGTAGCACTGGTGATAAGAGCTTTCCACATGTTAGCCAAATGCTCTAACCACTAAGTTGCTTTGTCCTTTTAGTTCATGAGGTTGCATCCACACCGGCTTCCATACTATGCAGAACTTCCAGTCATATTTGTTTTGTTTTACCTGAAGTGTTTCCTCTGGAGCCCTCAGCTATTGCTCACTATGATGAGTAATCTTTATCCATATAACAGGACTTAGAAATTACCTAGGAGACATGCATTCAGAGATTTGTACTGAGTAAGAAAGAACAATGATGGATGTGGGCAGCATCACCCCATGTGGCTAAATTCTGGGCTAAATGAAAGGAGAAAGTGACCTGAGTATCAGCATTCACAAATGCCTCATCATTGCAGTGTGCCAGAGTGCGCCAGCATCAACTCATATTTAAGTTGCCTTTGTTGGGTCACAACATCAAGACAAGTAGTAAAACAGTTACAGTATTTTACCACTTAATAAAATAGTAACATTTCAGTCAGTCTTGCCTATATACCTTAAAAATATTCTTTTACCAATATATCCTAGCTACATTGCCCAAATTTTTTATTAAATTAATATCAATAACATTTTATTTATGCATCCAGTTTATTGTATATGAATACTCTAAATTCATCAAAAGGAGTTTCCTAAATGCAGAGATTTTTGTCTTTGCAAACATTTGACATGAGTAAACTTTCAGGGAAATAGTTCTTGAAAGACAGATGGTGTTAATATTATCCAAATATAAGTATTTGGATGTCCTTAAATCTCAGTGAAAGTTTTAACTAATCAACACCAAAGCTACACTGGGCCCCAGTGATGGAATGTCCAGCTGATGTGCACTGGGCCCAGTGATGGAATGTCCAGCCAGTGTGCACTGGATCCCAGTGACAGAATGTCCAGCCAGTATGCACTGGACCCCAGTGACGAAATGTCCAGCCAGTGTGCACTGGGCCCAGTGACGGAATGTCCAGCCAGTATGCACTGGACCCAGTGACGGAATGTCCAGCCAGTATGCACTGGACCCCAGTGACGAAATGTCCAGCCATTGTGCACTGGGCCCAGTGACGGAATGTCCAGCCAGTGTGCACTGGGCCCAGTGATGGAATGTCCAGCCAGTGTGCACTGGGCCCAGTGACGGAATGTCCAGCCAGTGTGCACTGGGCTCCAGTGATGGAATGTCCAGCCAGTGTGCACTGGACCCCAGTGACGGAATGTCCAGCCAGTGTGCACTGTGCCCAGTGACGGAATGTCCAGCCAGTGCGCACTGGGCCCAGTGACGGAATGTCCAGCCAGTGCTCACTGGGCCCAGTGACGGAATGTCCAGCCAGTGTGCACTGGGCCCAGTGACGGAATGTCCAGCCAGTGTTCACTGGGCCCAGTGACGGAATGTCCAGCCAGTGTGCACTGGGCCCAGTGACGGAATGTCCAGCCAGTGTGCACTGGACCCCAGTGACGGAATGTCCAGCCAGTGTGCACTGGACCCCAGTGACGGAATGTCCAGCCAGTGTGCACTGGGCCCAGTGACGGAATGTCCAGCCAGTGTGCACTGGGCCCAGCGACGGAATGTCCAGCCAGTGTGCACTGGACCCCAGTGACGAAATGTCCAGCCAGTGTGCACTGGACCCCAGTGACGGAATGTCCAGCCAGTGTGCACTGTGCCCAGTAATGGAATGTCCAGCCAGTGTTCACTGGGCCCAGTGATGGAATGTCCAGCCAGTGTTCACTGGGCCCAGTGACGGAATGTCCAGCCAGTGTTCACTACTCTCCACCTGTTTTCTTCCTCTTTAGCCTTTAATGTGTCATTACGTAGTCCTCTAAAAGCAATGTTTTAAGATAATTTTGGTGACATAAACATTTTTAACTCATGGAGTATGTTCTAGAAAGTGCCTTTAAACTTAAGAAAGTTGAACTTTTGAATTTCTCCTTCCTCCAGGACTGCCTTAACTAGTAAATACCTATTTAACTTGGGCTTACCAGGACACCATGATGATAGCATTGAAAGCAAAATTTCTTTGGAAGAACATGTGGTTGTTTGAAGGGAAAGTTCAGGAAAACAGAGTGAGGATACAGCTCCCCTCTCTGAAACAATCATTCCACTTAAAATTAGATTTATGGACTAAATTTAAACAGTTAAGGCCTTGTCCAGTATGTGCGTGCCCTCTCTCTACCTTACACATACATTCCCCGCCCACCCCGTGTAGCTTTCTCTCTCCCTTCCTCTTTCTCATTCTCTTTATTTTCTGTCACATACAAACAAATACAACTGTTCTGAACCTGTACATGATATACTGGGTCCTATTTCAGCATTTTTGCTTTAAAGGTATCAAAAGACCAACTTAAAAGAAGAAAACTTTTCAAAATTGGTAAAAAGTCAATGAATCAATTCTCATATATAAAAATGTTGCTATATAGACCTGCTACACTAACTTTTGTTTCTGCAGTTCTTTACATCTCCTGATTACATTAATTTTCATAGGTATTTTGTTTCATTCTGGTAGACAGTGTCACATTCCTTACTTTAAAGAGACATTTTAAACCTGCATTTCTCTGATACACTTAATCTAACATGCTTACTAGAGCTCCACACACTTCACACATGATCAGAGCAACAGAGCTCGACTGTACTTGGAGGAGATTTCACTGAACTTTCATTTGCTATTGTTCATGAGAATTTATGACTCAATCACCTTCTTGATGATCAATTTCCCCCCAATTCCAGCTCTTGTTATCTTTGGGACAGTGTCTAAGCAGTGACATGGCCTTTTCTTTGGGTACACAGTGATTTGCTTAGAAACATACATGTTGCTAATCAAAGCCAGTAAAGTGCGCTGCAGCTTCCCTGGGACCTGTGGGGTGAAAGAGCATTCTTTGTGGAGCTGAAATCAGAAAGCATGGCAATGGAATGTGCTGGTTATATTTCTGGACCATGAAAGAAGTGACCTTAGCGTAACTTACTCAAGGAATGAAATCCACTTAGGGGCATTGGGCTCTGCATCTTGCACAGGGCTGGGCCAATCCCCTGGGCTGTTCTCTTCTGTGGCATTTGAACTTTCGTCTATTATTTAAGCTGGTTTGCATTGGATTTCTTATCATGCATTATAGAGGTTTCTAAGTATTGCAGAATCTTGCATTTTCCCTTTTAAACATAAAATTTTTTAAAAGAATTTTCTTCATAATAATAGTTTAAGTCTGATTTATTTCCACGTTAAAAATGTGGTTTTTTTTTTTAAAAATTGAAATTCCCATAAAAAGTTACCCAAAGTTAGGTAATTTGATGTTTGGATACATAAGCATTCCTGAATTCAGATGGGACAAGTACTATATGGGATGTGTCAGAAAACCTTGTATGTATTTTTTTTTTTTATTATTTTAAGCTCTGTTTTCTCAAAGAAGTTTTTGAGGCTAGCAGAGGGAGAGAAAACATGGTCAATGTCAGTAGAGCAGAGAGTTCAGTAGTTTTGAGCATAAGCTCTAGCATGGAAAAGGTAAATTGCACAAATGAGTTAAGACTGGGCTGAAATATGGGAAGAGGACATATTGAAGAATCATGGTTCTTACTACAAGCACAAGATGGATACCATGGATAACAAAATGGAGGAGGAAAGAGGAGAAGGGAATTTTGAGACATTCTTGGGAAGAATGTCAAGCACTGAAAAAAAAAATTAGGCTGTATATGCTAGGTAGATGTGTATCTCCAACTTGGACTTTAACAAAATCCTTTGTCTATTTTAGGTAAATTTGTATTGTTAATTACTGTAGGGTGTACTAATTATATAAGAAGAGGTATTTGTTTTGTCTCATGGTTCTCTTCCAATGTAGAAGGCTATCAGTTGATATAGCCTTTCTACTGAGAGAGTCCCAAGAGTATAAAGGGCATCATAAGGTGAAATCCAGAGAAGAGATGTATAGCAAAAGTCTTCTGGCTGTTACAGAAAACTAAAGATATTTGTATGCTGGTTGATGAATACCATGAAGAGGTTAATGAGTTCATGAAGTGGAGCCACACTTGCTTCTCAAAGATCTCACCTGGTTCAAGTTCTTAAAATCTTATAATAAAAGTTAATTTCCAGCATATAGTTTAGAGAAGACAGGCCATATTTAAACCACGCTAGTCTCTATATGTACTTTTCTCCTCTTCATTATTTGAGATCACCCCTCTGGTTTTCACCCCCTGGGTAAAACTCTATTTCTTTCTCTACTTGTCTCTTTCAAAAGGATGAAATTCTGTGGAAGGGTAAGGACCACATGAGAATTCATACTTGAATTACTGCAAACTAGTTCATAAAACCAGTTTAAATACATTGTTTCAAGTGTTCAACCAGGGAATGAGAAATATGTTATATAAGAATATGAGGACTGGGGATATAGCTCATAGCTCAGTCCATGGCCTTTGCCTAGTATGTAAAACTCATATATGCATATAATTTAGGAAGCTTTCTTTGGTTGTTCTTCCAAAGAAGCTACGGAAAAATAACCTGCCAGCATGCAGTGATCTTTTCATCTTCAGAGGGTCAATGATTGATTCACACTCTTGTCTTCCTGATTTGAAGCTATGAGAGGACAGATAAATTCTGTTTATTTTTAACAGTTAGAGATCATATAACAAGGAAGAAAGGTAAATAATATTTATGAAGTACGCAGTATGTGCCAGCACTCTGCAAAGCCTCTTCTGTTCACATTCAACAGTTAGTTACCCTGTGGGGCGTGTATTACGATTCTTATTTTATGGATGAGGAAATTAGGACTCAGGGAAGTTAAACAACTTGCCCAGGGCCACAAAGCCAGTTAGTAGCAGAGCTGAAGCCAGAAACTGATGTTCTTTGTACTGCATCAAATTATGTCTCTAAGTTAACGTAGGAACAAGTTGTAGATATTAGAATAGCTTCTGATTTCTCCTCATAGATTATTTTTAAAAATTGTGGTGGGAATGCCGGGCGATGGTGGCGCACGCCTTTAATCCCAGCACTCGGGAGGCAGAGCCAGGCGGATCTCTGTGAGTTTGAGGCCAGCCTGGACTACCAAGTGAGTTCCAGGAAAGGCGCAAAGCTACACAGAGAAACCCTGTCTCAAAAGACCAAAAAAAAAAATTAAAAAAAAAAATTGTGGTGGGAAACTGAAGTCAGTGTGGGAACTAGCACTGATTGCTAAGCAGAATATGATATGAGCCACACATACATTTAATAAAAGTTTTAGTAATCATTACTAAAATAGTAAAACAAAACAGAATTGATATTAATAATATACTCCACCTGATATATCAAAATTATCATTTCAACATGTAATCAATATAAAAAATCTAATGAGAGGTTTAATACCTTTAAAAAATCAATTCTTTGAAATCAAGTATAGACTGTACATCCACAGCCTATTTCTATCCAGAATAGCCACGTTCCAAATGCTCGGCAGCTGGGTATGCCTAGCAAATGTTCCATTGAGCACCACAAGTACAAACCTAGGCTCAGTAGGCCCCTCCATCCTTGTTCCTTCCCTGTGCATGACTAGGCGTCCTCCTTTTTATTTACTCATGCACAGGAGTAAGTCTAATTTCAGGTAGTAGCTTTCCAATTCAGATAAGAGAAGAAAATAATTTATCTTCCAGTTTCCACTCCCTCTGCTTTTGTGTTACTATATTTCTCTGGAAAACATCACTGTTCTTTGCCTCAAGACTCTTCCCTGGAGTTTATTACACTCAGCCTTGTTTCGTCCTGATTTCTGTGGCCCATCACGTTGAGTCTACTAGATTATTCCTATATTTTTATTGAACTTTTAATTTATCCCTTTCTTTTTGCTGTTTTCTGTTTACTTTTAGAGGGATTACCACACTGTCCCTGTTTTCTATCACTGGAGCACCTACAAATACCTCTTCCAGGCCTTTATTGTGAAGTCACACTGAGATATTCTACTGCAAATGTTCATTTTGACATTAAACGTCGTTTCTCAAAATGCTGCAAAGATAGGTCAGACAGACAGACAGACAGACAGACACACACACACACACACACACACACACACACACACACACACACATCACTTTCTACTGATCACTAGTAGACTGATGAAAAGTGAGAAAACCAAGAGCTGGCCAAGTAGGTTATATTTTATTTATCCAATTAAGTAAATTGAAAGAATGAATATAAGAACAAGTCGTGAAGCTCTTTTTGTGAAATTAAAGTTCTCTCAAAATGAAGCAAACAATGGTCCTTCCCTTGAATTCTGTAATTTCTACCAATCAGTTTGACTACTATCAGCAATGCTACCACTCAAGGAATGTGACCATAAATTCTGGATAAATCACGATATTTATCAAGTTCTTGCTCAGACACATCTATTAGTCATGAGCTATAAACTGCAGAGCAAAGAGAAGAAAGTGGCCCGAGTATTTATGGATTCCATTGTATTATTACTCATTTTCAGACTTCTTATATATATTGTGTGCTTTTACAAATTAAACAAAGGCCACTTTTCACATGAACTTGAAAGAATAATTAAACAATTTGCTGTTGATTTCCTCGTTTTTTAAAAAGTATTTCTCTTTAATTCCACTTACTATCCTTCCCAGTTCAAGCACACTTTCTTCTCTGTGAGTCCCAAGGTTGTCAGTCCCATTATTGCAAATAAGCATATGTATTGTGAATGCACATTAAATATGGTTCACTGAGGCTACTCTTTGTAGGATGTGTCTTTTTCTTTCCAGGATACTTTTTTTGCTGCACTCTAAAACTGAAGGTGCTTTTCAAAGCCAGTTATAAAGAATCACATTGCTAATTCTCAGGATCATCAGTCAATCACTGAGTTTTGCGGCAAATTTCAGAATATCTATGCAAATCACCTGTATTTCCATCATTTAACAATGCTCTCTTAATTTTATACACTGGTAAGGTTTGAATGAATGTTATCGTAAATTCTATGCAATGGCCACAAGAAGTTTTCTAGAAAGGAAACACAAACCCATGTGAATACTTGTATGAATACAAGGCACACTTCAGTTACGTGGCATTATCCTTTTCAGACCTTTACTTTTCCTAATTATCTTCTAATCGTCAATAACAGAATCCAGGACGATGTGGTTAACTAAAGCTTCCCAGACTCACATTCCTGGTTGTTAGTCAGCTAATCTAGCAAAAAGCTGAAGCAAGCAGGTATGCGTTTGGAACTCTCCTCAGGGCTCCGTTCGTGTCAGAGGCCACTGTACAGTCAGGGTTCTGGCCTCAGCCTGAAAGGAGTCAGAGTTCAACGTGTGACTGAGGTTTTGACTGCATCCACTCAGTCACATTGGCAATGGCTTGAACCTTCAGAGCTTTGGTCCCAATTGAGGTCCTGCTGGCACTAATCTAAAACTGGGTCACTTAGCTGCTCTTCCCGGGAATTAACCCCAAGTTTAAGTGGTCTCCATAGCTGAACTTCATGCTGGTGCAATGCTGGAAACTGCAAGAATTTGAACACTCAATTAAAAAAAAAAAAAACTAACATGGAATGCTATCAGAACAGGGCCATCTTTTATTAATTGCCTTCATTTATTTTTGCACATTTGTTGTTGTTGCTTACTTGTTCTTTATTTTCTACTTTTATAATCTTTATGTTTTTTATGTATCTTGCTTTGATAGTTGGTTGATATGTGTGTGTGTGTGTGTGCACATGTATGTGCTTAACATTTCTTTTCATGTGTGTTCTTGGCTTTGTCATTTTCACTAACATTTTAGCAGTTCAGTATTTCTGTTCTGTTTTTTATAACTACTTACAAGTTCATACATTAATTGAGTTTTAAACTATTTCATCAGAATAGACATTTATAAAAATCCCATGTTTCCTATACACACAAAAATTATCTGATCTACATTTCGACAACTATAACTGTGCCTCTTTACTCTCAGACATCTAACACATATAATTTACTTCTCAAACATACTGAACCCCCATGCTCTCCATTCCATTCTAATTTCTCTGCCTAAATACCAACACACTCCACTTTCAAACAGTCTACAAAACACATATTTTCTAACCAAGTCTCTAAACCATCAGCATAACTTAAAGGGGTCTTTATCAGGTAACATCCAGTCTACTGATAAGGAGATGGAAGGACCATTCTGTCCCCCATAGGTAACAGCTGGAAACAAAATTTGAAATAAAAAATCTGCCTGGGAGAGCATACAGGAAACAAAACAATCAACTAGAGTTGGAACAATGGGGAGCTGCAATTAGAAGGCAATGAAATTCCAATGGATGTGCAAAGCATGACAAAGAAACACAAAGCCTATGAGGCAACTGTACACCATTACCCATGCCAAACTTATTCCCTACCAGTTTCCTACCAACTTTCCTATAACATCAGCTAAAGTCATAGAGATTCTCTGTCTGTGAAAGTATCCAGAATCTCCTATTTTAAGAGAATGAATGAACTCAATGAAGACTCAAACAGATGCATGAACGAAGGAAACTAACCCAAGACTGAGCGAAAAGTCACAAAAATGAATCAAAGTTAGCATAATGTTGGAAAGAATCCAAACATGGAGGAAAGTGTCAGCAAGGAAACTGAAACAATAGAAAACAACCAAACAGAAGTACTGGGAAAGAGAAAATGGTCAGCAAATAAGACGAAGAAAGCATCATCTATAGATGTAACCACACAGAAGAAGGAATTTTAGGGGCAGAGGAAATATCAAGACAATAAAACAATCAGATGGATATAAGGATAAATCAAAGAATATGTCCAACACTTGTAAGATATATAAAATACCCTGTCTTAGTTACTGTCATAAAACACTATGACCATAAGCAAGTTGGGAAGGAAAGGACATATTTCTTCTTATACTTCAGTTAACAGTACATCATTGAAGGAATTCAGGGTGGGAACTCAAGGCAGGAATCGTTTCTTTGTTCCTTTTATGAAAAAATAGATTTTTTTCCCTCATATAAAATATCCTGATTGCAGTTCCCTCACTCTGCTGCTTCCAGTTTCTTACTACCCCCCATCCAGATCCACCCACTTTCTGTCTCTCCTTAGAAAACACTCATGCTTCTAACAGAAAATAACAAAGTAAAAAAATGAAATAAAAATAAGATAAAACAAATGCTAATACATCAGAATTGGACAAAACAAACAGAAAGAAAATGGCCCAGGAGAAGGCACAAGAATCAGACATCAACTCATTTGCACATTCAAGAATCCCATAAGAACACTATGCTAGAGTCCATAATATATAAGCAGAGAACATGGTAGAGACCAATGCAGGCCCTGAACATGCTGTTTCAGTCTCTATGAATTTATATGGGCTTTCATTATTGTACTGCCTGGTTTTGTGTGGCAACTTGACACAAGGTAGAGTATTCAGAGAGGAAGGAGCTTTAGTTGAGAAAATTCCTCCATGAGATCCAGCTGTAAGACATTTTCTCAGTTAGTGATCAACAGTGGAGAGTCCAGTCCATGGTGGGTGATGCCACACTTGGGCTAGTAGTCCTGGGTTCTATAAAAAATCATGTTAAACAAACCAGGGGATGCAAGCCAGTAAGTAGCTCTCCTCCATGGCCTCTGTATCAGCTCCTGCCTCCAGGTTGAAACCCTGCCTGAGTTCCTATTCTGACTTCCTCCAGTGATGACCTATGATCTGGAAGTATAAGCCTAATAAACTGTTTCCTCCCCAACTTGATTTTCATGGCATTTCATCACAGCAATAGAAACTCCAAGAAAATCATGTTGATTTAGAGGGCCTTGTTTTCTTGGTGTCCTACCACCCTCTGGTTCTTACACTCTTTCCACCCCCTTTAGCACATGATTTCCTGAGTCCTGAGGGGAAGAACTTGAGGGAGACACCCTTTAGAACTGAGTGCTCCAAGGTCTCTCACTCTGCATAATGTCTGCCTGTTGGTCTCTGTTTTTGTTCCCATCTGCTGCAGGAGAAAGTTTCTCTGAAGATGGTTGAGCAAGGCACTGAACTATGAATATCCAGAATGTCATTAAGAGTCACTTTATAGATAGTTTGTTGTTGTTCTTTTCTTTTCTTTTTAGAACAGTAATACTTGGGTTTTCCACAGGTCTAGCTATCTAGTCTTAGGTTCTTGGTCACCCAAGCAGTGTTGAGTATAGGTTATATTTAATAAAATAGGCCTTATATCAGATACTGCTTTGCTATTCCCATAAGCTTTGTGCCATCATTGCCCTAGCATATCCTGCAGGCAGATCGCTATTATAGGTCAAAAGTTTTGTAGCTGGGTTGGTGTTTATTTTTCTCTTTTGGTAGTGTACAGAGTGCCTTCCTGTACCAAAGACATTAGGATTTAGGGGTGAAGAAGGTTCTATGAAGGCATCAGCTTGACTTCTCCATGTTCAGTGAGTTGTGTAGGTGTTGAATTCAGCCATGGGACCTTGCTCTCAGTTTGTGGAGAGCAACCTGTAGTCTTGGCCACAATCTGGATGGTTTAGGGATTCCCATGGAAGCCCTTTGTCCAACAACTCAATTAGATGTAATCCAATCCTGGGACTGGGAGCTTCATTTGATGACAAGAGGTGGCAAGTTAGGGCTCTGTCTTGACAATTATTTGATGATTTTATTTCGATCACCTTCATATATGTACATACTTCAGAAAGTTTCTAGTGTATTAGGTGTTGATACTACCCCTCAAATGACCTTAAATTTTAGCTGTCTCTCCCTACATTACCTCCCTCATCCCTGCTTCTCTCCCCTTCCCCTTCTCACTTGATCCTCCCATTCTAGCCAACCCACCCATGAATAACTATTCTATTTCCCTTTCCTAAGGAGAGCTTACTTAGTCCCTTACTCTATACCTGATCTCTGTGGTCCTATGGACTGTAGCTTGCAGTCTATATCCATCCACATATAATGAAATACATACCATATTTTTCTGTCTAGATATGGGATACCTCACTCAGGATGAATTTTCTAGTTCTGTCCATTTGCCTGCAAATCTCATGATTTCATTCTTTTTAAGAGCTGAGTAATATTTCATTATGTAAATGTGCCCATTTTCTTTATCTATTCTTCCGTTGAGAGACATCTAGGTTGTTCCTAATTCCTGGCTGTTATGAATAGAGCAGCAATGAACACAGTGGTGCAAGATTCGCTATGGTAGGATGCAGTGTCATTTGGGTATACACCCAAGAGCGATATAGCTAGATTTTAAGGTAAATCAACTTTCCTGAGGAACCACTACACTTATTTCCATGGTGGCTGTATAAGTTTGCACTACCACCAACAATGGAGAAGTGTTCCCCTTGTTTCATACCAGCATGAGGTATCACTGGTGTTATTGATTTTAGCCATTCTGACTAGTGTAAGATAGAAATCTCAAAGTAGATTTGATTTCCATTTTCTGATAACTAAGGATGTTGAACCTTTCTTTATTTCTAAGCTATTTGAGTTTCTTCTTTTAAGAGTTCTCTGTTTTGAAATGTACCTCATTTTTAATTGGGTTATTTGCTTTCTTGACATCTATATTTTAGTGATATATACATACATATATATTTCATCTGTCTATCTATCAATCAATCAATCTATCTATCTACTATCTATCTATCTATCTATCTATCTATCTATCTATCTATCTACTGGATGTGTAGTTTCTAAAAATCTCATTCTGTAAGCTGCAGGGCAGGAATCTTTACAAAGAAACTGAAGCAAAGGCCATGAAGGAGTTGTGCTTACATCTTGTTCCTCATAGCTTGCTTAACCTGCTTCCTTATATCATCCCTGACCACCAGCCCAGGGATGACACCATCCACAATGGGCTGGGCTCTCCACATCAATTACTAATTAAGATAGTGCACTAAAGACTTGCCCACAGGACAATCTCCTGGAGGCATTGTCTCAATTGAGACTCCCAGCTTGAGTCAAGTTCAAGTAAAACTAGCCAGCATATCCTTAAATGGCCCAACTGGTGTATTCATGGGTTAGAAGAAGGAACAGAGATAATAAAAAAAAGTAGTATATATACTATCAAATAAAATTATAGCATCAAATTTTCCCAACATATAGAATCTCATAGATATTCAAACAAATGAGGAATTTAGGAAAAAGAAGAAACCCTCAAAATATAAAAAACAATACTAAAATTGGTATCAGAAAAAGTCAACTGATATATAAAAGCAGCAATATATTAATAACCTTAGACCATTCAGTCATAACTCTAAAAGTCACTAATGAGTGGAATAATAAAGTTTAAGTTCTGTGGTGACATATTGTGTACCCTAATAAAATTTGCCTGAAGATCATAGAACAGAACAAGTCACTAGATTAAATATTGATGCCAAGCAGTGGTGGCATACACCTTTATTCCCAGCACTTGAGATCTCATTCCTTTGCTTGGCAAGCACACATGTCTTTAATCCCAGGAAGTAATATGGCAGGGCAGAGAAATATAAGGAATATAAGAGTATATAAGGCATGAGGAGACAGGAACTAAAGCCCTGTAGGCTGAGGAAACTCTTTCAGCTAGCAAGCCTTTTTAGGCTGAGAAGTCTTAGAGGTAAGAGGTGGATTGTTCATTTGTCTCTCTGATCTTTCAGCATTTACCCCAATAACTGGCACTGGGATTTTTATTAAAAAATATTTTAAGAATTTGTGTTACATCTGGCATCCTACTTGTGGGGAAGGAATTCACAAAAAAAGCCACTTTCATTCTCTGGCTCAGGCCTAAGCTACACATGGCTGGAATCTCCAACTTGCCTGGGCTGGACTCCTCAACCTGCTGGCCAAGTTTTTGTTGCAGCCTCTGTGCAGCAAACTCCATAGGTTTTTTGGGCTCCCCAAACCACAGGAGTTTGCCACTTTCACACACTTCCCCCATGCACACAGCTGGATCTTCCACTTCTTCCCTCTCCTGGTGGGCTGAGGCTTTCTCTGGGCCCCTCCTTAGGCTGCAGCCACACCATCATCTGAATTGTCACCGTCAGCAGATTTGATGAGTCAACTGGGATTTCTTAAAGGGAGGAATTAGTTAAAAGAAAGTTTTTCCCACATTAAAAAATAGGAAACACTTTTACAATGGAAGTCATTTGGTCTCTGTGTGACTACACATTAAACAGTCTGAAAGTGGAACAATTAAATGAGAGGATAATTAATGTTGATGGCATCAATGTAATGTCAATTATAAATGCTATTTGTTTGAGCATTTCTGTTTTATCAATAAAAAGTTGGTTAATATGAGTGCCAAGATAAAAGTTTTAGAAAAACCTGTTAAAAACAGAGATATTCAGAGTCAGACAGAAGAATTTAAAGGAGAACCAATCTCAGTATTGCATTATAAGGTTACAGAGAAACAACCTGAGGCTTTCAAATAGTCAACCTTAATCTATCCAGTAACCTTACAGGAACTGCCAAATGATAGATATACTCAAGGCTGTGTAAGAGCTGACTGGACCCCTATGCAAATGTTAGATTTGAGGAGATTAAAAGAAGCAATAGTGTCATATGGCATCCACTCATCTTTCCTAAAGCAGTTGTTAAACTCATGGTCAACTTGTGATAGAATTATCTTTCAAGACTAGAGAGATTTGGTTACATCAGTCTTAGAGGCTGGCCCCCAATTACAATGGAGAACCTGGTAGAAAGATGAGGCTAAGACTATCAAACAATGGAGTAGGGATAGTGAGTGGTATTGAAATTTGCCAAGATCAATTTATTGGAGAAGGCAATTATGATGATATACAAAGACAATCTTTATAGGATGACCACACCCTGGCTTTATGCCACATGGCAGCCTTGAATGCTTGGAACAGAACTGAAGAAATAGGAAAGAAAATTGAGTCATTTACAAAAGTTACACAGAGCCCAAAAGATTGACTTCAGTAGTAAATAGAATGATACCAAATTCAGAAGCTAGACAGATAATAATTGAATCTCTAGCTTTTAAAAATGATAATGCACAATGCAAAAGGGTAATTAGGCCATTAAAGGCAAGATCAGCACCCTTGGAGGAATGGATCTGAGATACAATTAATATTGAATCTCATAATCATAATGATGCTTGGATAGGAAAAGTGATGTCCAGAGGTTTGAAGAAAAATAGTAATGTCAAATGTTTCAATTACAGTAAGCAAGGTCACCTAAAAAGGACTATAAACAGGGCATTCCTAGAAACAATGTTTTATCAAGGAAAAATCCCAACAGAACTCCCCTCCCTTCTGGATTATGCAGAAGGTATGACAAAGTTAGACACTGGGCTAATGAATATAGACCAACAAGGGACAGACAAGATAATCTTTTGCTTTTGCAGTCAGAAAACTCTCTGAGGGACCCCATGTCAAATTCTGTTCAGTCCTTTCCTGTCATCATGGAGGAAATCCCTTCCCAGAGCAATTAAAGAACATAATGCCTATTGTAAAAAGCATAATGTTCTGGATGATAAAACAGCTATAGAAAAAAGAAAAAAAAGCAGGAGAAACCATAAATTAAAATTGATAAAGATTAGATTTGGAAACTGCTGTGGGATGTTCTGTATGGCAAATGTGTTGCTGATTAGTCAATAAATAAAACACTGATTGGCTATTGGCTAGGCAGGAAGTGTAGGCGGGACAAGGAGGAGAATAAAGCTGGGAAGTGGAAGGCTGAGTCAGAGAGACACTGCCAACCATCACGATGAGAAACAGCATGTGAAGATGCTGGTAAGCCATGAGCCATGTGGCAAGGTATAGATTTATAGAAATGGATTAATTTAAGCTGTAAGAACAGTTAGCAAGAAGCCTGCCACGGCCATACAGTTTGTAAGCAATATAAGTCTCCGTGTTTACTTGGTCGGGTTTGAGCGGCTGTGGGACTGGCAGGTGAGAGAGATTTGCCCTGACTGTGGGCCAGGAAGGAAAACTCTAGCTACAGGAAACTTCTCAAAGTTAGGGTTGGGGAGAAGAAAGGCTAAAAAATCTGAAGAACACTGGACAAATGAGACATCTGAAGAAAAAGGACAAATCATTCAGAAAAAAATGTCCCATGAAAAATATTTTCTGCAGTAAACCATGATCACACCTAACAGCAACTTTGAAGTCTCCAAAAAAATAATGGGACCCCACAATGACAATTCCATCAGGACAATGATAACACCATTAAGCTGACAAACAACATCCAAAGATCGGCTTTGGACCACAAACTGCTCAGGACAATATCGAGATGATACAGCTTCACAGACTACTTTGGTCAGAACTTGACCATAATAATACTAAATTTTCTCCAGGTCCTCATAAGATTAACAGAACCCTCAGTCAGCAGGAAGTAATTTTAAGAACATGAGGCCCACATTCCCAAGAGGTGGGGTAAATGGTTTTTGGCCTTTCAACAGTTTATGGATAATTGTCATTGTTTAGGATGGTTGGTTACAAATTGTTAAATTAGATAATGGTCAGGGAAAAAAGCTAAACCAAGGAGATTAGATTCAGGGCTCTTGTTCGAAAAAAAAGAAAAAAAGAGGATATAGATACAACATGATAAAAGGTAGATTATTGAATCTACTCTGAAAAGAAAGGGGTTGGAGATTTAGCTCAGTGGTGGAGCGCAAGGCCTTGGGTTTGGTCCTCAGCTCTGAAAAAAAAAAACACAAAAATGGAGAATATGGGTGTGATAAGATAAAAAGGTAGATTATTGAATTACTTTTAAAAAGCAACTACTAGTTTTAAATTTTTTACACTGGATTGGATTTTTGTATATTGTATACAAATTTTGTATATTGATACAAAGTTGAGATTATTTTTGTTAGAACATACTGTACATATGTTTCTAATCTTATTCAAGGTGTTGTACCTATATGACTCATTTAACAATGTAATGCAAATTGCTAGTCTTTGAAAGTTATTATTGCTCCTAACTAGGATACAAAGAAATACAAGTTAGTAGTTAATTATTACAATCAAACTAGTAGTCATATTAGGCATATTTTCAAGGTCAAACAGACATTTTATACAACAGGTCATCTTCAAACACTTCAGAGATCTATAGAATATGGCATTTAAGATGTTTTAATAATATAGATTTCTTTTTTTATGACAATGAGACATGTCTGCTCCTAGCAGCACCAGTCTACTTCAGAGAAAATGACGAGCATTGGAGAAAACTCCATATTGAGTTTACTTTCTTTGTGACAAAAGTTAGCCTCTAGGCAAGAAAACACCCTTGACTCAACTGCTGACAGTATGCTGTCCAAACGGACAAGCAGGACACAAAAGAAAGGACTCACACCTTGCTAAGGTAGGAAGGCCCTTCAGAATATCCTGCTTCACAGAAAAGTCTGTCAGATATGCTAAGCCTATAAGCTGAAGTTGGATGCCCCAATGTTACAGAGGAACCTTGGGTGACTGTCCAGACAGCCAGCTGTTTCTCTCATTTCTCACATTTTTTGGAAGTCACTTGTTTAGTTAGGTAATATTTTTCCATCTTGGATCTCTGAGGGAGTTGAAGACTAGATAGTTATAGTTATAGTTTTCCTTGTTAACAAATTCAGAAAAGAAACTCACTAAAGAGGTGTAAAGTGTCTAAGTTTGAAAGACATCAAAAGATAGTATTTGGTTGATAATACAAGTTTGGATAGAAAGGGAATTAGGTACAACATTTTGGACTCACCAAAATAAGATAAATAATGGAGTATTTTCTCTGAATTTGTCAATTGTTAGTGGACTGGACAGTGTTAATGTAATTCTTGACCTTACATATTGTATATATTTATTGTACTTATTGTATATAGTTTTCTTATATTAGTTATAAACTTCTTTTATTATTTTAGACAAGAAGGGGAAATGTGGTAATATATTGTGTCTGAGAATCTGAGTTGGCTTTACCCAGCATGGCTGTATAAAGGCATCATTGGACCACAGGCGTGGTTACCAGGTGTTTGGAAGGGTCTGCACTTGGCTGTGCGGTATGCTTTGATCTAGCAAGGAGGAGGTCTTTTCCCTCACCCCTTGGCATTGTTATAAAAAGCATTTTTGAAGAGACAGAAGGGGCTGGTAGATTTTGATCCAGGTCCTCCTGAAGCTGTCCTGTGTTTCTGTCTGTCACCTCTCTGCTATCTTTCTATCTACAAATTTCTTATTCCTCTCTGCTCCTCATAGGAACCCTAGTAAAGGTGGGAGCTGGCCTCCCACAGAGTTTTTTCACTGCAAAAGAAACTATGAGCAGAGAAAAACCCTACATAATGGGAGAACATCTTCACTAGCTATACTTCAGACTGGGAATTAATATTCAGAATTTATTCAGACCTGTACAAATTAAATACAAAGAAAGAAAAATAAACTTGTCAATAAACAAAATAAATGAGAAGACAGTTCTCTGAAGAAACACAAATAGCCAGTGACTATTTTAAAATGTTCAGTGTTGCCCATCAATAAGGAAACACAAATTAAAACTCTTAAGAAACCACCTCACCCCAGTCAGAAGGCCTTTCATCAGGAAATCTAACACCACATTTTAAAGAGGAGTGGGGAAATGAACTCTTTTTCACTAATGCGTGAGTACAAGCTAGTCATAATGTCAATGAGAATCGAGTTTCCCAAAGACTAAGAATAAAATTATTATTTGATTGAAGTATAGTTCTCCTAGATATATAACAAAAGAACCCACATCTTACACCAGGTATACCTGCACATCCATGTTCATAGCTGCTCTGCTCGCAGTAGGTAAGAAGTGGAACTAGCCTAGATGTCTATCAGCAGGTGAATGGATAATGAAAATGTGACATATATACACAAGGGAAATATTCAGCAGTAAAGAAAAATGAAATTATGGAATTTATAGAGAAATGAAGGGACTTGGATAGTTTAATATTAAATGAGATGACCCAAACCCAGAAACATGAAAAACACATGTTCTTTCTCATATGAGGATCCTAGCATGGTGTGTGTGTGTGTGTGTGTGTGTGTGTGTGTGTGTGTGTGTGTGTGTGTGTGCAGTGTGTAGTCTAAAGGTTTATAAATGAGACAAGGGGAGGGTAAATGGAGGCACTAGGAAAGATGGATGTGAGGACAAAGGGACACATGTTAAATGAAAAAGAAAAGGGACACCAAGGAGGACTATTACAGCGGGCAGCATGGAGTAGGGAAAGGAGGAGAGCTATTCTATTAAACACACAATTTGAAAAGGTGACAGTGATATCTAACACCTTGTACGGTAATTATATAAAAACAAATAAACAAATTCTTGTTAAAAGGGTGTGAGTAACAGGGCCTCAAGTGTTGGTAAAGTAGGTGGAAATCCAGTTATCATGTGTAAATTTGAATTTGGAAACATTAAGCTAAGAGTGACAAAGCTGGAAACATGAGCCTTGAAAATGCTAAGAAGTTGCCGTGGGAGCCCAGGCAGTCTCGTTATGACTCCCTTCAATGCGAAGGAAAAATAAACTATTGTAGTTAAGTCAGTTAGTGTTTATTTTCTTGTTAGTAAAATAAAATGTAAGCTTAACTGGCACACACATCATCAAGTGTTTGCTTGATTATAGACTCACTAGGGTTTATGTAGACAGATGTGCTTGACCCATGCTTCCTAGGAAGACAGCTACTCAGTATTTCAACAGGTATAATTTCTTTCCAAGTGGGATTTGTCAGTTCACATTGTCTTATTACATTTTTAAATGTATAGATTGAACAATGGAATTATTTTGTTTTATTTATTCATTTATTCTCTTACATATTTAATTGTTATATATGTTACTATGTAAGTGCAAAGGTATATATTGAATATTCTAGGGCAAACTGCTGAGGCTTGTGAATGATTTTCAGATGCCTATCCCCATATATCACTCAGTTATTCCCTTAAGAAATCTAAACCATTTTATTGACTTATCATATTTACAAAGGTTCTCATATTGTAGTGATATGTATACAGAATATGTACATAGTTAATTTATTTTAATAGTATAAGATAATGTTTGATTTAAAAACAGTAGCATTTTGTTTTAAAAATATTTAAGGTGACTGGCTGAATTGCTTTATTTATTCTCTACAGTCTTAAAACCCAAACATCACTATGAAAGCCTTATGTTGTCAGATGTTGGGGTTTCTTAGACACCATGAAAAGGGGACTGTATACGTCAAGCCAAATTAACTGGTAAGTTCAGACCGTGAGTTACCACAGATCTGTCCCTCTCTGAAAAACTGAAGGGGACACACTGAAATGCTCTCCTATGGCTTTTAAAACACTTGTAAAAAGTAGAAAAACTGTTTGAACTGCTTAGTTAATATTGTTCAGGTCGGGTACATTCATTCAAGCCTTCACTCCTAGGACCCCAATAGAACAAGTGTAAACTTCTGAGTGTCTTGCCATTTTGAGGGTTCTTGTATTTCTCAGTCAGTGTATATAACTACAATCCATAGAAATTTAAGATTATAGGAACATAAAGAGAAAATACCATAAACACTGCTGTATTCATTGCACAGAAAGACAAATCTAGACATATTTTTGACATGTTTTTCCTAAAGGATCCCGAGGTCACTGGACATACTGTTTTTCATTGTCTAGCCAATCTTCTCTATGTCAATCTCCAGAACAAGTCACTGTCCTGAATTTGGTATGTTTCCTTTGCTTTCAAATTATTATTGTTCTGCATGATTTCAAATTTGTACAGAGTTACTCTAATTAAAAGTGAAGTTTGAAACAAATAAAAAAAAGAAAATCTGCTTGAAGCATACTGAGAAAATGACTACAGTGAAACCCATAACCTGTTCAGAACTGTACACTGTGAGCAGGTTGCCACTGCTGTGGGTGTGCTTCTCAGTGCCATTACTAAATCCTAATTTATTAGATAGTGATCACTAGAATAATGATAGGAGGAATTATAGTTCTTTATATATTTGCATTTCTGAACCTGTTTGTTTATTTGAATTAAGTGAGATACTACACATTTATCTAAACACTTTGTATAATTAATATGTAAAATTATTTATGTTAAAATAAATATGGATTTCACTTATCTTTCTTTTCACTTTTATCTCAAGGATATATTTTTCTTGACCACTATGTGATTGGTCACAAAGGATAACTAAATGTACAAAGAAAAGTGACAGGTGACTTTATTAGAAAATTGTATGCTTGACATCATTCACCACTTAGTTTTAGACAAAGCCATACATCTATCTATATTCCTGAAAGAGGAATATGAAGTTGCCTAATATTTAATAAAACTTGCCTATTCCTTCAAAATGTATCCAAGCACATTTAACGTTTAAATAGAGTGTCCTCATAGGGCTGGATAGGAAAACAAGGGCCTGCTTCACAGCAGCACACCTAAAGTGAGAAAGCAAGGGATATTTTTCCCTCCAATAAATTTGTTTGTTTTCAGTTAAGAGCCCAGATATCATGGTGATTCTATAATAGGAACATATTAATTTGTTTAACGTGGTGTAAATGAGTGACTGGTTTTCTCACTGTCATTTAAAGAATGAAGATTGTAGGGGTTACTTCATGTACATATTTCTAAATTTTATTTGTGTTTAGACTGTGAGCAGAAAGATCACAACAATTATATAATGGCCATGGATGATAGAGGAGAGTCTCCGAAATGTCTGCTGAAATAGGCAAGAAACAAATCTGTATGTATACTATTCCTATAAAAAGGGCCCAATTTTGTTACTGTTTCAAAAAGTCCAAGTCAAAAACACATATTCATTTTAATCCTGAAGGGTGTGACAATCATTGTGCTAAATACTGGTCCTAGAGATAAGTGAGAAACTGTTGCCTTCAAGTTAACCACATTCAAAAGAGAAAGCAGGTATAATTTATATGATGTGAAGACTGAGGTAGAAGGCGTTGGATGCTGTTGGCAACACAACAATAATAAACCATGCTTGAAGGGATAAGGAAGTTTATGAAAACCACAGTTTTGGAATAAACTCTCTTTGTGGCTTGTTTGCCCATCTGTAGTGTGTGTGTGTGTGTGTGTGTGTGTGTGTGTGTGTGTGTGTGTGTACATGCACGTGTGTGAGTAGGTAAAACTGAGGCACTCATTCTAAATAGGACTTAATAAAATATTCTTCTTAAACATCATTAAAGCATGTGTTTGAGAGAATATCTGTATAATACAACCACCAATACCACTAAGAATTATCATTATTGTGAACACTCTGCAGTATGATAACTCAGTAACATTGAATGCCAGAGTGTAATTGGGCCCCAAACTCCAACTCCAACAGAATATCTCAAGTCTCCTCAAATACTTATACCCTTAAATTTTGAATACATCTCTCAAAGTCACGAAGAAATATGAAGTTCAAATGTTTAAGTACACAGGAACACATACACACAGAGAGGGAGAGAGAGAGAGGAGAGAGAGACAGAGAGACAGAGACAGAGCGAGAGACATACACATACACACACAGAAAGAGAGAGAGAGAGAGAGAGAGAGAGAGAGAGAGAGAGAGAGAGAGAGAGAGAGAGAGGCATTTAGAAATCCATTTCTTAAATCTTAAATGTTTACCAGACATCATGAAATGAAACCAAGTTTATTATTCCACTGTTGGCAGAGTATAAAAGCCAATAGGAAAAAGCATGAAGTTAAACAAATTGCTTCAACATTTTGTGCATGAGGCACAAGGAGAGATTTGAAATAATCACCCACAGTTCTTATCATCATAGGCTTGGACTGCCAAGAAAGAGTGGAGTGCACAAACCAACCAGGAGGAAGGTTGACTTACCATGCTACATGCTTACATGGTCCTATGTCTTCACTAAGCTTACTCTTCTACAGTAGCAGCTATGTGAGAAAAATAGGCAAACAATCCCCTATCATTTTAAAACTTCAATTGCTATATGCTGCTCTGAAGATAAACTTCAAGACTATCTATGAAAGCTGTACTCCCTTTTATAAATTATAAAAAACATAAAACCATATATATAATGTATGTGTAAAAAGCATAAATTATATAATAAAAGCACATGCCTCAGAATTTTTTTAACCCAAGATATTACACATTTCAAGCAGATTGAGTTCAGTGCCAAAGATTATTAGAAATTGTACATCCTGTTTTTCTTTAATAACTAAAACCACAGGCATACCTTTAAAAGCAAAACCTCCCCTGATATTTAACACAACTGGTAATGCATAAAAGCATCTGAGAATTAGAGTAGGGACTCCCCTGTGCCCTCAGTCCAGTGGAGGCATGGCCATGAGAGTAGGGACTCCCCTGAGCACTCAGTCCAGTGGAGGCATGGCCATGAGAGTAGGGACTCCCCTGTGCCCTCAGTCCAGTGGAGGCATGGCCATGAGAGTAGGGACTCCCCTGAGCACTCAGTCCAGTGGAGGCATGGCCATGAGAGTAGGGACTCCCCTGTGCCCTCAGTCCAGTGGAGGCATGGCCATGAGAGTAGGGACTCCCCTGAGCACTCAGTCCAGTGGAGACATGGTCATGAGAGTAGGGACTCCCCTGAGCACTCAGTCCAGTGGAGGCATGGCCATGAGAGTAGGGACTCCCCTGTGCGCTCAGTCCAGTGGAGGCATGGCCATGAGAGTAGGGACTCCCCTGTGTGCTCAGTCCAGTGGAGGCATGGCCATGAGAGTAGGGACTCCCCTGAGCACTCAGTCCAGTGGAGGCATGGCCATGAGCTCCCTGAATTTATACTCACTGCCAAAATAGTGACAGTCAGTAGGCCAATGTGTTTTCACTCTAAAACTTCAATCATGGTTGAGTCTTTTTGTTCTGCACTGCCAGAAGTTTAATTGACAGAAGCTTGAATGAGGGGATGGAAATGTAGATCCGTTGGTAGGTAGAGTACTTGGCTAGTCTGGAACCTTGGTCTCCATTTAAGTAACACATAAAATGAATACAGTGCTGCAAACCTGTAATCCTAGTTTTAGGGATACAGAGTCTAAAGGATTAGATGAGACCCTCTGAAAAACAGGCAAGAAAGAGAGAAAAGAGTTTGATGAAAATAGAATTTAAAGATGAGATCAAAGTGTCATGATATCAGGCCAATAAATCAAAAGAGGGAGAAAAATATCAGGAGAACCAACTAATAGAAATCAACAAACAAACATTGATAAGTCTCAATATCAAAGGTCTTATTTCCCTGATAAAAGATACAGACTAACAGAACAGGTGTGGAAGCAGGAGCAATCCTTTTGCGGCACCACCACAACATCAAGGATAGACATCACTCCAGGGTAAAACAATGGAAAAAGGATAGTCAAAGAAAATGGGCATAAGATGCAAACCAAAGGTAACACTATTAATACCTGACAAAATAGATATTATTCTACCTAACAAATCAGAAATTGACAGAGAAGGACACTAGATTCTCATCAAAGGAAAAAAAATCTACCAAGACATTGGAATTCTTAACATTTATGCTTCAAAATCTATGGCACCCAAGTTCATAAAAAACACACTACTACAGATTATCACACTGATGGTAGGTGACTTCAGTACCCGACTCTCACCAACAGACAAGCCGTCCAGACAAAAACGAAACAGAGAAATACTGGGGCTAACTGATGTCATAAACCAAGTGGTTACAACATATTTACAGGAAATATCACCCAAACACAAAAGAGTTTACCTTCTTCTTAGCACCTCATACACTTCTCTAAAATTGACCAGATACTTGGACATAAAGCAAGTATTAATAAATACAACCTCAGATAAAAGCTGGATATGAACAGTAACAGAAGGTTCACAAACTCATCGAAACAGAACAACTCACTACTGATTGAGAAATGGGTGAAGACAGAAATTAATAAATAAAAGACTTTCTAGAATTTAAAGAAAATGAATACACAACATACCCACACTTATGGGATACAATGAAGGTGCTTCTAAGAGAGAAGATTAGAGCACTGAGTGCCTACATAAAGTAATTGAAGAAATCTTGTACTAGTAACTTAACAGTGCACCTGAAACCTCTAGAACAAAATGAAGATATTATATCCAAAAGGAAAAGATGGTAAAAAATAATTAAATGATTGAATGAAACCAATGAAAAAGAGACAACAACAAAAAATACAACATAAGTAATCAATGAAACTAAGTGTTGGTTCTTTGAGAAAATAAGATTGAAAAACTTAGCCAAATTGCCTAAAATTAACAAAATCAGACATTAAAAAGGGAGACAAGGTAATAGACACCAAGGAAATCCAAAGAAACATAAGGATACACTTTAAAAACCTATACTCCACCAAAATGGAAAATAAAAAAGAAATGGATATTTTCTCCATACATACTGCCCAACAAAGTTGTTATGATCAGATAAGCACTTTAGACATATAACCCCTAGTGAAACAGAAGCAGTGCTTACAAGCCTACTAGCCCCCACCCCGTGAATCCCCCCCTGCCTCCACACACACACACACACACACACACACACACACACACACACACACACACAGGGCCAGGTGGTTTTAGCTCAGAATTCTACCAAACATTCATAGAAGAGTTAATGTTAATGCTCCTCAAATTATTCCACAAAATATAAACAGAAGGAACACTACCTTGTGGTGGTATTGTGTTCCCCAAAATATTGTGCACCCAAATAAACTTATCTGGGGTCAGAGAACAGGACAGCCACTAGATACAGAGGCTAGAAAATGGTGGCACTCACACCTTTAATCCTAGCATTCCAGAGGCAGAAATCCCTCTGGATCTCTGGGAGTTCAAGGCCACATTGGAAACAGCCAGGCATGGTGACTCACTCCTTTAATCCCAAGAAGTGAGCCTTTAATCCCAGGGAGTGGTGGTAGAAGACAGAAAGGTATATAAGGCGTGAGGACCAGGAACTAGAAGCATTTGGCTGGTTAAGCATTCAGGCTTTCAAGCAGCAGTTCAGCTGAGAGCCATCGGGATGAGAACACAGAAGCTTCCAGTCTGAGGAAACAGGATCAGCTGAGGAACTGGCAAGGTGAGGTAGCTGTGGCTTGTTCTGCTTCTCTGATCTTCCAGCATTCACCCCAATAACTGGCCTCAGGTTTGATTTTATTAATAAGACCTTCTAAGATTCCTGCTACATTGCCTAATTCTTTCTTACAAGGCCACAACCACCCTGATATTCAAACTACATAAAGACCCAACAAAGAAGCAAAATTACAGACCTATTTCCTTTAAGAACATAGATGAAAATATTCTCAGTGAAATACCTGCAAACTGAATCCAAGACCACATCAAAATATCATCCACCATGTCAGAGGCTTCATCCCAGAGATGTATGGATCGTTCAACATATAGAAATAGATAAATGTAATCTACTGCATAAACAAATTGAAAGACAAAAATGCATTAATATCTCATTAAATATAGAAAAGGCCTTTTAAAAAACCCAACACCCCTTCTTGATAAAATTCCTGGAGATATTAGGGACAGGCGGGAAACAAAAATAAATCTTGTTCCTAAATTCCATCGAAATTAGGAACAAGAAGAGGCTGTCCACTCTATCCATACTTTTTCAATAGAGTACTTGAAGTTCTAGCTAGAGCAATAAGACAACTAAAAGAGATCAAGGGGATACAAATTGGAAAGGAAAAAGTCAAAGTACATTTTTTTCAGATGATATGATAGTATATATAAGTGACCCTAAAAATTTTACCAAGTAATCCTAGAGTTGATATACACTTTCTGCAATGTAGCTGGATACAATATTAACTCACAAAAAATCAGTATTCTTCCTATATACAAATGACAAATGGACTGAGAAGTTGGAGAATCAACACAATTCACAATAGCCTCAAAAAATATCTCAGGATAACTCCAACAAAGCAAGTGAAAGACTTGTATGATTAAAACTTTAATACAATGAAGAAAGAAATTAAAGATGATATCAGAAGATGGAAAGATCTACCATGTTCATGGATTGGTAGGATTAATACAGTAAATATGGCTATCCAAACAAAATCAAACTACAGATTCAATGCAATCCTGGTCCAATTTCAACATAGTTCTCAATAGATATTGAAAGAACAATTTCTATCTTTATATAGGAACACACACACACACACACACAAAAAAAAAAAAAACCTTGAAAACAATCCTGAATATCAAAGAACTACTAGAGACATCACCATCCCTGATCTCAAATTGTTCTACAGAGGTATAGTATAGAATAAAAACGGCATGATATTGGCACAAAACAAACACGCTGATCAGTGGAATCAAATTTAAGACCCAGACATAACTGCACACACAGACCTCTTTTTGATGAAGAAGCCAGAGATACATTTTTTTTGGATGTGGTTTCATTTTGTTTTCTTAGTTTCTTGGTTTTGGGGGGATTTGTGCTATATTGGGTTATTGTTTCTTTTTTGAAGCAGATAGCAATGGGGAGAGGCTCTGGAGGGACTTGGGGGAGGGGAAGAATATGATAAAAATACATTTGATTTGAAACTTGTTTTAAATAATGAAAAACGTAATTATAATAAGAAAAGAAGTGTTCAAAAGCACTCGTTATCAAAGCAATACAAATCAAAACTCTTTTGAGATTTCATTTTACACTTGTCAGAAAGACAAAGACCAATAAAACAAGTGACAGCTTGTACTGGCAAGGATGAGGAGTAAGAGGAACACTCATACATTGATGGTGGAGGTGCAAACTTGTACAGTCACTACTGAAAAAAGTGTGGTGCTTCCTCATGAAGATGGGGATTGATCTACCTCTAGATCCAGCCATACCACTTTGGGACATATACCCAATGGATGCTTCATCCTACTCAAAATATATATGATCATTCACATTCACTGATGTTTTTCATAATAGCCAGAAACTGGAAGCAACTTAAATATTCCTCAACAGATGAATGGATAAAGACAATTTATATAATGGAGTATTACTCAGCCACTAACAAGAATAACATCATGAAATTTGCAGGTAGAATGGATGGAACTTGAAAACGTCATTTTGAGCAGATATTCCACTCAAGACACAGGGAAACAAATTTGGTATGTATTGGCTCATGTGTGGGTATTAGCTGTTAAGTCAATGATAACCAAGCTATAATCTATAGAACCATGGAGGTTAGATACAGACTAAGGGACCAGGGGGACAGAAAAATCTCCCTAGGCTAGGGAAATAGATAGTTATGCATGGACAAGATGGCAGCTGGAACTGGAGGACCAAGTGGGTTCTGAGGGAGGGAATACATACAGGGAGAGACAGATAAAATTAAATGGTGTTTGAGGATAGTATGAAAATGTAATACAGTAGAAGCTTCTGAAAATGTGTATGTATGTGAAAGTGAGCTAAGTGAAATCACCAAGTAACAGGGAGACAGATCCCCAACTGTACTTGTCTTGACAGCAAATGAAGTGTCCTGTATTAGAAACTGGTTACATCTTACTGACTTATTGTCAGAGGGGTCCCATGGGAACCCCCAAACAACCCAGGCTGTTGCAAGATTATTGGTTGCACTCCACAAACTGACAGCAAGATCCCATTGCTGAATATAACACACACACACACACACACACACACACACACACACACACACACACACACACACTCATTGGACATGGAGAAGTCAAGCTGGTCCCTACAGAGAAACTTCTCCCCTGCAGGCTGTCGTCTCGGTACTGGAGTGTACACTGAATACTACCAAAGGAGAAAAGTAAACACCAATGCAGCTGAAATTCTTTGATAAAAATTGGTGTCATGCCTGCAAGATATGCTAGTGCAATGGTAGCATAAAGCTTGTGGAAGTGACCAGCCAGTATCTGACTTGACTTAGGCCCACTCCAGAAGAAAGAACCCATACCTGATGCTGCTTAGGCAACCATGAACCTGAGGCCAGACAGCCCAGGCACCTAGGGTAAAACCAAATACTAATGTTTAAAAATAACTATCAATAAAATGCCTCCTAATACTATTCTGCTACACTCATAGATCAGTGCCTAGCTTAGCCATCATCAGAGAAGCTTCCTTCGGTAGCAGTTGGGCACAAAAACAGAGACCCACAGCCAGACAGTATTACAGAGTGTGAGAGACCTTGAAACACTCATTTTAACAGGAATGTCTCCATCACACACCCTTCCCTCAAGGCTCAGGGGACCCTGTTGAATAGGAGGTGGAAAGAGTGTAAAAGCCAGGAAGCAAGGTCTTCTGTATAAAACAGGTCTGACACACATATCAACCCTCAGCGGCTGAGGCAACGTGCACAGGGTTGACATGGGTTGGCAGCAGGTGGGACTCTAGAGCTGAAAGGAGAAGTGCACACGTTCCCATCCCTGACCCAGGAGCTATCTCCAATTGATAACCGCTTGAAATGAAAATTTAGTTTTCTCCAAGGGAGTCTCAGTGGGGAACAACTACTCACAAGGGCAGGCTGCATGCCGAGCAGAAGATGGCCACCAAAAATGAATTCAACACCGTCTTTGCAGGTTCCTTGTCTCAAAATATAAGGTAAGGGCTTTTATATTTTTCTGTTTATATTTTTATATTTTTGTTTGTTTCTTCTCCTTTATTTATCATACAGGTCCTTTGTGTACATATTATGGCTTCTGGTTTTGTGTTTTTATGAGATCAAGAGTGTGAGAACACGTGAGTCTCTATCTTTATCTGCTTCCTCTGTCTTTTCTCGAACTATTTTCTTTTTGTTTGCTTTGTCATATTTCAATGTGTTGGTTTTATATATTTTATTTTATTATCATCCCTTAGAATCCTGTTTACTTTCTAATGAGAGACAGAAAGGTAGATCTGAAGGGAGGGGCGGTGGGGAGGAACTGGGAATAGTAGAGAGGGCTGTAATCTGGATATAGTATTTGAGAAAAAAAATCTATTTTCAGTAAAATAAAAGAATAAATAAAATGAAAGTGAGAATCACCTACACTGAGGATTATTTCTTCGCATATATCAATCTCTTTGTAGCTTTCAGTCCGCCATGGCACATATTAGACCCCATTCTGATATTTTTCTATATGGTTGGGAGATGAGTTTCTATATGTGTTTCAGTATCAGTTTTCTCATACATGAATTGAGAATTACATTGACTTTATAAGGTTATTGTGAGTGTTGAATTATACATACTATATATGGTGACATATACACAAATATGAATATGTTACAATAATTTTAGCATGTCATCTGGTACTCAATATTCATGAAATAACGATTTATTATGAAAATAGAACCTTAATTTAAGTACATGTCTTTATTTCAAATAAGTTCATAAAACTTATTTCAGCTTTATATTATTGAATATTATTATTTAGACATTCATTCTTGTCAATTTATTTTTCAGGTGAATGAATCCCTGAGGGCTTCATTATTGATTGTCTATCAACTATACTAGCACAGAAGTTCTGTTTGACTGTCAAGGGCTAGCATTCACAAACCCTGAGAAGCGTTGTAAGTAGACTGAGAGTATGTGAGTATATTTCATTGAATTTCAATGATTAAGATAATTTCTCTTATGAAATGTTACTATCCCTTCCATTCTTGTCATTGGATGAGGATAGTGTGGTTACATTTAAAGGCTTAGACCAATTACAGCCATTTATACTTCACAGGATTTTGTCTCTGATTATTATTGTCTATGCAATTTCTCATTATAAAAGTAGCTTATTTATACCTATTATCAAGTATTACCAATGTTATATCAGGAAAATTGACACTTTCTTATACTCCTAATATTCATAAATTTCAGCTGAAATAAAATAAAAACATAAATATTAATTAAGCTATCTTCATAGGCATTGGGAAATATATAGAAATTTGGGGGCTATGTGTATCAAATTATTTTACCTAGATTACTCCTCACACATTTACTTTTAGATACAAGCTAGTATATTTAAGATTTACTTATAAAACACAAGGACTTAGAGGTCCTCAAATTACTTATAATAATGATGTGGATATTCTTAAGAAAGCTGCTTAATGCAATTACTAGTGCCACAGTGTTTGAATTGTCATGAAATTTTATTTGTTCTTTTTAATTTCATATGCTTTCAATAAAATAGGACAACATCTATCCCAAAGTTTCTTTCCAGTCTCCTCATATTTCCCTCAGTAGGTTCCTCTTCCAACATAATGTATTTTTTCTTTTCTTTTCTCTTCTTTCCTACTCTGCCCCCTCCTCTCCCTCCTCCTCCTCTTCCTCCTCCTCCTTTTCCTCCTCCTCCTCCTCTTCTTCTTTTGTAACTCATTAAGTCCATTTAGTACTGCTTATTTAGGCATGGATGTGGAACCATCCAATGGAGCTTGGGGATTCTACAGGTAGCCACATCCTCAGAACACAATGATTCATTCCCCACCACCTGTCAATTGTTAGTGGCTTCTGGATGGTATGTTGCCTGCAGCTCATCTACTCCATCTATGTTGGAATTTTGACTGACTTCATGGTGTGCAGATAACACCAGGAGCTGTGAGCTCATAGGTGCAATAGCCATGCATGCCATATCCACAAGACAGCACTTCATAGCACTCCCCCATCCTCCCGCTCTGCATCTCTTTCCACTGCCCCTTTGCAATGTTTCCAGAGACTTGGTGAAGAGGAGGCTTTTACTATACTCTTTAAAGGACTGAGCACTTAGGCCCTAATTCTCATCACTCTGACTAGTTATATACTTGTCTATAGCCTGCTGTCCACTGTAAAAAAAAAAAAAAAGAAAGCTTTTTAAACTAAGGTTGAGATTAGCCCAGGTCTGTGGCCATAAACACAAATATTTAGAAGGATCTGACAGCATGAGAGTCATGGAACTTTTGATTTTGCCATTTGGAAGGCAATAGAGTGTCTTTCCCCCAACTCTACAAGATAAAAACACTTTTCTATAGCATATTGTCCAGAAATTGGTCATCTAGTAATAAATGTCAATAGTATTCCTGAGCATTTTATGAGACAAGACCCACATTACAGCCACTACACACAGTGTTTCTTTCAGTCCAACACACTCCCTGTGGTGGCTCCTTGCCATTCCTTCTGAGGGAGGATAAAGCACATTTGCAGAATTAGGCCTACAAGGGCTAAATAGCATACATTCTAAACATTTAGGGTGATGAAAATACTTCCTGACATTGCAGGAAATAAAGAGGTGATTGATTATTGTTAAAGTCTCATCTTAAAATCCAGCAGTTAATCATTTTCAGTCTTTGAAACTGTACAATTTTAATAACTCAAATTACCTCCTTTCTTCCTCTGAATGCTTAGCACTCAGTAGTGATCATGCTCTACTTGTCTGTCTGGGAAAACACATCTCTATTTCTTCAGTAATTTTACAGTACAAAATTTCTTGACCATTTCCATTTCCATGGTTCTTTTTGGAACAGACTCCTGATTTCCTTTAAATGTGGAGTAATGGGAACATGGGCTCTAGAGAGTGTTTAATGAGTAAAGAGTACACAAGACATATTGCTTTCTTTCAAACCAACATACTGGGTAGAGCAACGTGACTTCTCGGGGGTGGGGATATAAGTTGCATATTTGTACTGGACTTGCAATTATTTCATATCTAAACATTTCACATTTCAACTCAAAAAGTCTGATATTCCTTCAAGTCTACACAGTGGTTACTTTTTAAACCCTGTTGCTGTTTATAGTCATTAATTACAAGTCTTTTTGGTGAGGGTTAACTTGGCTTTTAAACTTTGAAATCCTAACTTTATGAAGCAAATATAAGACACTTAAATGTATTCTTCATGGTCTGATACACACAAACATGAACATTTTATGAATTATATCTTGAATATGATAGTTTGTTAGGAAACAATACAAATGAAACTTTTCTTGGCTCACTGGTACACTTGTGTTTTGTCACTACAGCTCTTCTACAACCTGAATACTCCAAGCTGCTCTCAGTCAATTTACTGTTTGTATAATTTCAGACATTTATTTAAATTTTATTGGAACTATTGGAGATTGAACCCAGAAACTGGCACACAATAAGCACATGATCCATTAAAATTTATCCCTACTGTTTTGATACAGTTCTCAGTAAGTCATCTAGGTTGGTCTTCAATTTATCATGTAGCCCACACAAGTCCTGAATTCAAGATGCTCTTGCCTCAGCCTCCCAAGTACTGGAATTATAGATGTGTGCTACTGTACTTGGTGTTGGAGTTCAAATATAAAATGTTCTCTACAAGCAAATACATTTGAGCTTTGGTTCCTTCCTGCTGGTGTTGCTTGGGAAGGTTGTGAGACCTTGCTGGAGAAAGTGGATCACTTGAAACAGGCCTTGAGGTTTTATACCCTGGCCACACTTCTTGATTAATCTCAACTCCCTTACTGTGGGTGTGATGTGAGGCACTGTCTTCTGGTCCTGCGGACCTGACCTCTCTGCTATGACAGACTGTGTGCCTTCAAACTATAAGCCAAAATCAACCCTTCCTCCCTTAAATTCTTGTCAGATACTTTAATTGTGGTAATGAGAAGATGATATAATAATAACCTGGCTACTACTCAAATTTTAAAATTCACAAACACTATAGCCATAGCATTCCTATGAACTATGAATGAACCATACCCTCTTAAAGAATTTGGTTACATTATTGTGCATTATCCAATATCTTCTTATAAATCAAATGTCTTGTAAGTATCTAGAAAAACTTAGATATGAAATCAAGCTTTGAAATTCCACTGCCTTCATTTGACTTAATTTTGGACATAGGCATTAGTGTTTTAGAACCACATATGGGGAGATTTTGAATTGGAACTTATGGTTAATTGAATCCTGGTTCAACAACTCAAGGCTGTCTCAACCTAGCACAGGCATTTAGCCTCTCAGAATCTATTTTAATTGTCTATAAATTGCCACGTGGGTAGTGCATATCTTCAAAGAGTAGGTGGAAAGATTAATATAGCAAGTTAAAATACTTTAGAATTATGGTTTTTGAAGTCCGGTGATAATTTTATTAGAATTTTAAAGAAATCCCTGGGGAAGGCCACCTCTCAATCTTAGAAGGTGACCAGAAGAAGATGGAGAATGGGAAGAGAGAAAATCATAGTGTTTGCATTAGCCAATTGGCAAAAGTGTGCATGGGGTCAACTTTCTAGAAAAAGACTAAAAATATAGGAGTGTCTGGGAAAGCCTGCCCAGGCTTTAGCATGTTCTCAAAAGAAAGAAAGTGATAAAAAAAAAGAAAAGAAAAAGGAAAGTTGCACTTTTTATTGAATAATTTGGAAAAGCAAGCTGGCTTGAGCTAGCCTCCTGGCTGAGGCTCCATAGCAGCTGGAGGAAAGGTAAGGATTCTAGAAAGGAAAAGTCCATTATCTCATTAAAGGGATAACTATTCTCCCCCAGTTTATTTACCAGCTTTTAAGGTAACCAGCCTTCAAGAATGATAGTCCCTTGGTCATAAGATTCGCTAGCCACACTAGATTCACTCTTATATTTCATGTAGCTTGGGATGTTATGTCTCAATCCAGGACAGAGATTTCATTCTCTTATTTAGGAGATAGTACCATTCCCTGGGGACATCAATAACAGAGCCCTGAGAGTCAATGCTACAATAAGTCGTGCCCCCAACTCCAAAGATGTAGCTCTAAAATCATTTAGCAAATGGGTTGAAAATTAGGGAATGAGTAAATCAAGTTTTACTATGAAACTCTAGTGATCTAATACTAAATCTTTTAACCAGATGGGATTAGTGTCTGAACATGAGTTTTTATCCACACCCTCACATATAGCCAAGGCATTTGTTTTGGAGGGTATAAGAAACCAAAGCTCCTTCTGGCATTTCTGGTCATGGATCCAATGGTATTCCTGGAACTGCTACATTTATGGTCCTTGCACTTACACTTACTAGCTAATATAAAAATGTGACACTGACTTGTCATTAGTTAACAATGACTAATTAGTGACAATGACTAAACCTAGCTTCTTGTGTTGTTAAGTCATGGGCTGCGGGCTATGGAAGTTGGTGTTCTCCTAAACCGAATGTGGCTAAGGGTTCTCAAAAGTGTATTGTAAAATTGTAAAATGTCCAAATCAAAGTCCACTAGAGTTAGTCCAAGGATAGATTCAAGAAGAATCCATTCATGTATCTCCTCCTCTTGCTACCCCACTTTGACTTCTAAGACTGCAAATGAGAGTGATGAACCTAGGATTCAAGAATGTCGAGCAGAGTGTGCCCAACTTCAATATGCATCCAAAAGAAGCAGAGACAAATAAAACAAAGAAAAAATGAAAATTCACAATTCTGAGTACTTCAGAAAAGCAGGTTTGTTTAACCTAACAAACTCAAACTTCTAGTGCCTCAGTTTCCTTATATAAAATGGAAATGGTCATTATAAAATTAATGGAATAATTTGATCTTTCAAATGATTTCAAGTGGTGCTGAACATGTAAAAGCTATTGATTATCAATTCTCACATAGACTGAAGTTATGTGAAAGTCAGGCCATAAAATACAAGGGGCTTTGTTTTCAGTAGAGCTGGAGTCCCTGAGCATACTTATTATTACTTGGAGGACACAGAAAAATAATTAAGATATTCACTGAAAAATATCATATATCTGATTAAATGATACTTTCATTCCTTTTTTGACTGGCACTTTCTGGAACACATTTATTAAGAGATAATGTCACCTTCCACTTGGCCAGGCAACATGCCCCTCCTCTCTTTTTATGTTAAATGATACTCTATAGTATGCATGCTTTTAAGTCCTTGAGTATCCATGCAGCCACTTACCCCATCATGGGCAGGTATGTTCCACTGTTCATTTTATTATGTACAAATTATATTCTTATCCATTCTGTTGAGACTCAAAGGGCTTTTCTTTGAAGGTTTAAGAAGCTTGACTTCTGAACTAGAATAAGGTCATAGAAATGTATATTGTTTTATATTTCTTTTCGATTATATAATAATGAAATTGTGCCCCATATTATAAAGTCATATCTGTGAATGCACTGATTGCACTGAATGATCTTGTTCTGCTGCTTTTATATGTACACACTTGTATCCAGCACACCTTTAGTCTTTAAGAACTCTTCCTCATAATACCTAACTAGAAGTTTAAAAATGCTGTCTCAATTCCAATATTAGTATACTTTAAAAGAACCCATAAGAAGAATGTTCATACTTCCAGTTTAACCACTGTTCCTGCCCTGTGCTTGGTAGGGTCCACATACTAAAACCAGTGTAAGCTTAGTTACTGAGTGACATACCAGTGCATGTTTTGGGGTTGGGTGTCAAGAAGGTACAGACGTAATAAGTCTTTTGTATGAAATCTGGAGGATTTTAACTTTATCTAATTCTGTAGAAGTGGAAATATGTCCTTTACTTTTACCAGTGGGGACTGTTGAGCTAGGTATGGTGGCTCACACTTCTAATCCCAGCACTCTAGATAGAAAGGCAGGAGTAACACGAATGTGAGGTCAGCCTGTGTTGCAGCACGAGATTATCTCCAGCAAACAAACAAAAAGTTAAACAAGAAGAGGAAACATAGGGATCTGTCCTTTCTTTTGTTTGAAAAACAAAGGTGGAAGTTGAATAAAGACTTCTGAAATGTGTGCCAGTTTAGATAGAAACGTGTTGAGAGGAGGAAAAGGATGCTTGGGAACTGAAAAGTGCACTCCCAGATCCTTAACAGTGGACACTTGCTCTGAGTTACAACCAGAATCACAAGGCAAGATACTTGGGCCTCTTAAGTTATTGAGGTTGGCATACAAGTGTTTTTCTGAAGGTTTAATTAGTTTATTAACTTAAATGGTGCTCAAAATATTTATACCTGTTGTAGAGATATAAAGAAAGATAAATTTAAAATACATAAATATTAACCAGAAACAATAGTATCTCCAGCGGGGAAAATAGTTTTTAACTTTAAAAAGTAACAGGTAAATATATTCTGGGAATATTCAATGAATATTCATAATATATCAACTTCCAATAACTATTTCGCTAGCATTTTCTGGGAACACTTTCCCTCATTGGTAGAAAATAATTGTCTCTAAGAGAATTTCAGTCATTTAAATTTGATAATATGTTAGAAGTGAATAATGAAATAGACTTGTTAACCAACTCTGTACTCATCCACTGATCTGTTGCATCCATTCATCTGCTGAACACCTTCAAGAGACATTGTCATCACTGAACAGAGGAAAGGATGCAGAATTAAGAGATTTTAATTTTTCATTCTCCTTCTGAATTTAACTTTGTATTTAACTTTAATGTTCTATCTTCTTGTGCATAAAACAGAATTAATGTTACTAACCTCGCCGGGGTGTGAATAATATATAGTATAATGGTATTCAAGTGTCTAATACAATATTCATTGGTAATATCTGTGGGCATAGTTAAGAATTACAAAATAAAGAAATAGTTAATTCAGTTTTCTAAAAGTTGAAAACTATTTTGAGTTTTCAGTTTAATACAGGATGTTTTCATATTCTCACATAATGTTTCGTGATTGCAAATGAAACTTTTATTTTGGTCAAATAGCATAGTAATTCATAGTATAGGAGTTATTGTAAATTTATTTATATATTCTCAAATAGTTACCTAAGGCATTCTATGAAAGTCAATAGGTGCTACAAAATACAATTCAAATACATAAAACCACATGGAATACTATGGTCAAGATTTTAACTGTTTTGTTATGGAATTTTAAAAAGAGTAAAAACTGTTTAGTTCTTTGATGAGACCTGTTTGTTTTTTGTTAGGTTCTTAACTGTAGGACCATCAAAATGCTATTGCACAGATACAAAAACCACCCTCTGATATTGGAATATGATGGAAAAGTGGGACACAAGAAAAAATAATGAAAATAAACAATATAAAATAGTCATGTGAGTTAAGTATGTAGGGCTACTGTTTTCTCAATCTAGTCCACAAATACTTTGAGACATTATTTAACTTCACTACCCATTACATAAACAAAACTTTATTCTTACTAGAAAAAAAGGATTATTTAAAAACAGTTCCCTGACACTTTGAACAGTTTTGATCTCCATTTAACTGTCCCAATCAGGGCAGGTGAAGATATTCAAAATAAGAGTTTCATAAATATTGATATTCATAGTGAATTAGTTTAGATTTTAAGATGTCTCCAAACTGAGCCACTTCTTTATATCCATTTAACAAGGTCAGTCTCAACCTTATAGAGCAATCAAGAACTTCCTATCAAGCCATATAAAATTCCAGGGTTTATCTGCATATAAAACATACCAAAGTCTGAGAAGGCACAGACCAACAGGAAGGGATGTCTTTTGATTTCCATTCAATTCACAATAAAGTATTTGCTATCTACTATACTAAATTGAGCTTTTCAGATTTTCACTTTGTAAAATGTTTGTATTATAATTAGAAAATGATCTCAATATTTCAGAACTGCCATCTCCAGCTTCACTCTAGTGCTTCATAGGAGCTGTTTATAAATTTTGTTCCTGCATCCACAGTCAGTGTGGTCTGACCACAATAAATAAATTCACTCGTGTATCTGGCAACAGCAAAAATTATTTGGAAAATATAGACTTAGTTGCATGCCTGATGTTGCCCTTGCCATCTCAGGCCCACTCTTGATTTCTCCATAATCTGATCACTATGAATGAAAGCTGAGACTTCAGAGCGCCTCAGCTACACATTCTCACCAGTTACTCAGTAATATGAACATTTCTTTAGTCAAGCAGGTCACTCGCCATTAAACCACTCCCATGTAGCCATGATGTGTGGTCTCTACTTTAACAAACCATAACAGAGGTCAGAAAGATTAGTGTTGTGTTATATCTGCCTATAACCACTATGCTCCTGAAATTTATGTCAGAAAAATTAGTGTTGTATTATATCTGCCTATAACCACTATGCTCCTAAAATTTCAAAGTACTTAGGTGACAGTCTTCAACCCAGGAGAAGTAATAATGAGAGCCACACAATGTTTCCCATCAAAGATATACAACTGATATACGAGGATGGCTTAGGAGTCTGTCTTCAAGAGTGATTCAATGTTAGTACTTCATCCATCTTACTAGACTTTTCTGGAAAGTAAAATCTGGTGACAGATGTATGACTTGTGTAATTATAAACAACTTTCATGAGCTACTTTAAGAACACTCAAATGCGGCCCAAAAGGAATGAATTTTAAATATTAAGAGAGGTTTGGCAAGTTGACATTTATATTTCAAGTATCACTATGATTTTTTTCTTGGTTTACATGACTGAACTGTGAGTTAGCCACTCATTATTGTAAAATAACAACCAAAACATAACTGTACCTTGTGAAGGTCACTTTATATTTGAGGAAAGTTTCCCTCTAAAACATGCAGATATTCTTAAGACCTTACAAAATGGACAGCATGAATCACTTTCACTTAACAAAAATAGTAAGATCCACAATGACTTTAGCATGCTTTATTTTTATCACAGCAGAACTTTTAGGCTGTGTTTTCAAACTACATTTTACTTTTTTTGCATGGAGCTTGGGTGAACATCAAGACCTATAGTTTATGTATAGAAAAGGAGAAAAACCTCTTGCTGTGACATCAGTGTCAGTTTTGGATACAGCTAGAGAACTGTCAAGGTCTAGAATAAAACATCATTGGAAAATATACAACATAAATACTGAAGCAATAGAAAATTATAAAACAAAGACAGGATATATGCTACAATAAAATCTTTAAAAATTTGAATTGATAACTACAGAGTTTATCATGTCTGAAAGAGTAAGCAAAGAAGAAACAGATAAAAGAAAATCAAATCCATAGTACATGCTAAGAAAAATTTAAGGACTCAGTCACATACTTAGTTGATAAAGATAGGTAAATCATTTTGACAGATTTTACACACCAGAATCATAAAAGCAAAGAATTACATGAAATACTCATTCAAGAGAAACTATTTTTCAGATCGTAAATTAGAAGTAAAGAAACAAGTTAGATATTGCCCAAAGGATATCAGGACTTAGGCACACTACTTTTGTAAAATTTGAAATGTTCAGCAGTTTGGAATCAAATTAGACAACACAGAACTCCTTGGTATTCTTTTTATCTTTGGCAGCACTATACTTGAGCATAATTGTTTAGTGTAATGTCTTCTTTCTCTTCCAAACTGCTACCACTTCTTCCTTGTGCACCACATCTGTATCGACAAATACATTCTTTTACCACCAGCATAGAGCAGGCATTAAAATATTAGGAACCATGAGAAATGGGTCTTCAGTGTCCTCATTAGCAACCAAATTAATTCTAAAGTGGAAAAATGTAGTATCTTAATAATAGCTCACAGATATTGAACATTATAATGTACTCATTTCCATAGATTGTGCCACTTGATTCGCAGGACAGATAAAGAATATACTATTTTTATACATTAGGAGAAAGGTAAGTTGAGGCTCAGAAAGATTAAGTCATTATGTCCAAAGTCACACAGCCAATAAGAGCCTTTGCCAGAATTTGAGTCTTAGTGTGTTCAGCTCTGAGTCAAGGTTCTTTAAACATTAGTGTTTTGTGTAGAGCTATAAAACATTTATGGCAGAGTTATTGATGCAAACAAAAAGGATCATCAAATTAACAATACAGGATTGGTAAAATACTGTTGTAATTTATGTTATTTAAATAATAATCAATAGATAGGCAAAGAGTTACATAGAAGCAAATACAAACTTAATGGCATGTACATGTTTTCCCAGCTACTTAGGAGGCGGAGACGAGAGGACTGTTTGAATACAAAGCTTTGAGACTAACCTTGACAACATAAGGTGATTCCCTCACAAAATAAAACAAATCAGAAATAACAAGACAAAAATAAAGAAATAAAGTAGACAAGATATTTCCAGTATGTGAATTATATTCTGCATTTATGAAATCAGAAGAATGAAGAAAACTAAAGTGGGTTAAGACGAAATAATCAACTGTAGGTTTGATTTATCAGGCTGTACTGTCTTTTAATAAATTAATCTGAATGAATTTTTAAAGCTCCCAAATATAAATAACATAATGGATGCCCTTCTTTCTGTGTCTGGTTTATTTACTTAGCATTATGTCAGACAATATTTTGGCAATAGCAATGTCTCCATTTTTACCACTGGATAAAAAAAAAATAGAGAATATAAAATGGATGCCAGTGTCCACGAGAGCAAGAGGGAAGATACAAGTTAAAAGATATAAGGTAGCAGATATATAGGATGAATAAAGATGGGTATCTAATGTCCAACAAAGCTGTTTTGTTAATAATGTTGCAATGTTCTAGGGATTTTCTAAGTAACTATATGGGTGTGTGTGTGTGTGTGTGTGTGTGTGTGTGTGTGTGTGTGTGTGTGCGCGTCCGTGCCTTTCCTTTACTATAGCAGCCTCTTTGCTATCTATGCACATGTTATACCATCGTGTCATTAAGTCCACATATACACAAATCAGTTTATTAAACTAGTTAAAACTGAAAGTGGAAACAAAACCTCTTTTCCACTAGTATTAAGGGTCTTTTTTCAGGAGAAATATAAAAAGGAGAATTTAATTCTCTGTCTTAAATTTAAGGAATTCATAAACTATTTTTATCTTAAAATGTTCAAAAATGAGGGCATTTTACAATGTGAATTCTACTGTGGAATTCTTTGTAAATTCAGTAAAGTGCAAGAACAAATTGGAGCATATGAAACTACTGCATTGGTCCTGCAAGGAAGAGTGTAGCAGCCTAAGTATTTTGTGCACATTCTTCTCCATGTCCAGAGTTTCATTTCACTTGCAGATAAAGAAAATCACAAAGAGGAGCTGAAGCCCAAGTCAGCAGTGTGGAAAGAGATGCCCCCAGACTTGAAGTAATCTGAAGAACTGCTTTAACTTTGAGATCAAGATTATATCAATCCTTCTTGATCTGATTAAAGGTGATGACTTAAATCTGTGTGTCTCAGCATTCATTTACTTCAGATAGCTGTATGACCACCACCTGGAAGAGTACAATAGAGACTCTTTCAAGACAAAGTGTTCTTTTTGCTCTTTGCATTGAACCACAAGCTACATAGGACAATGCTCATTCATAAAACATGACCTTTTATCTCCAGCTAACTGTCAGAATACAAGCTCCATCCTACCTTGTTGTAATCAGGAAACCGAACCCTTGATTGTATTGTGGTGGAGAGAGAGAGAGAGAGAGAGAGAGAGAGAGAGAGAGAGAGAGAGAGAGAGAGAGAGAGAGAGAGAGGAGACGGAGACAGAGACACAAAGAGAGACAGAGACATCCCTCCCTCCTTCCTCAGTATGCCTACCATGTGAAATTGCCTGCAGAGACAGGATCCAGTAACCCAGAAACATCTTGCCTATATTTAGGACAGGCGATGACTGAGCTGCAAGGAACATAAAACATCCCTTTGTGACAGTGTCTACCTGCAAGCTTGGCATGTGGCGAGTGTTCTCTAAATATTAGTCATTTTAAAATATAGAAAAAACCCTTTGGATTCATAATGATTAATTATTCCCCTTGGCAACTCATTGCTGAAGCACTGGGATGTTTCTTTTATCAGGCAGTGTTACTAGGGGGTAATTTATTTATTTCTGTCCTACTGAGTTTGCAGAAGCGAAACCCAGCCTGATGCTGCAATTACTTTGCCTTCTCTAGTTTAGTGTATGGCTCATAAACAAATGGACCTCTATTTCTAACTTGTTTTTCTTCTTGACAGAATGGATTGCATGTGGTAAATGAGCATTGACATTCACAAATCTGAGCCATCACCTTTAACTGTACAAAAGACCGATGAATTCTTGATCTTAATTTGAAAAACAATTCTTCAGATTACTTTGAGTCTAATCCTCTTTCTGCACCACTGCTGACTTAGGTTTTGAATTTGCCTTACCTTCCTGCAAAGTGGAACCTAGGACAAGTATAGAAATATGTACAAAATATCAAATTTGGCATCTACTAGATGTTTCTGATGTAAAAGATACAGGGTCAGACTCTGAAAACTGCCAACTTTTGCCAAACAAATTTAATTGTAGTAGCCTTTGTCCTCTGAGCGCCTGGTAAGTCCTCACCTTTTCACTGGTGAGAGCAGCAGTGAATTCTCACCCATCTCTGGAGAACTTTCTAAACAAAGGTCTTCAACCTGGAGAATATGAGTCCTGGGGGTCTCCTCTGATGAGCATGTAGGACTGTGAATTTCATGTAATTACAGGAAAAAATGTGCAACCTTGCAGGATAGAAGTCTTATTCTTTTACTCAAATTCCTAGTGTTTTTGGATCCCCACAGTGTATTGTTACCATGTTACTTGCTGTAGGATACTGTTCTTTCCTTGAGATCTCTGTATTGCCTTAGGAATAAATTAAACAGATATTCACTTAACTATTGGGGTGAAAAGGCTACTCATCTTTTAAATATGTAATTTTAAAATTGATGCTAGCATTCAGAACTGTTCAATCTTTTCTATTTTAGCTATTTAGCAATATGTTTATTTTTTTTTAAAAAAAATGCTTATTTACTGACTTTGTGTGGTTAAGGCACATAACCTCACCAAGTACCGTCGTCATCATTCGATTGATCATCTGGTATCAGTGATGTCTTGACTCCACAGTTGCAGAGGAGGCAATCTTCAGACATACCTATGGCATTTACACATGGTAGCTGCATTTCATACTAGGATTTCTAAAAATGCCAAGATGTTTTCTCCATGATTTTCAGGTTTCTGTTACTTGTATATTTCTAAATTGTCAGGACATACACAATTTTTTGCATTGTTTTTAGTCTATTCCACGTATTTGTTTCAGTCTTTTTCTCATTGAAAATAGATTCTTCTCTCACAGAATATATCTCAAGCAGTTTCCCTTCCCTCTCCTCTTCCCAGCTTCCCCTACCTTCCCTCTCCTGAGATCCACACCCCTTCCCTTTCCTCTTCAGAAAAGCGCAGGCCTCCAAGAGCCAAAGAGGACAAAACAAAATACACTAAGACAAGCCAAAACTGCTCACGCCAAGGCTGGACAAGGCAACCCAATAGGCAGAAATGAATCCCAAGAGCAGGCAAAAGAGTTGGAAATACGCTTGATCCCATAGTTAGGAGTGCCACATAAACACCAAGCTAATAGCCGTAACAGATATGCAGAGGACCTGGCGCAGACACATGCAGGCCTCCTGTTTACCACTGCGTCTTATTGCTGCTAAATATACTGAATGCTGACCACCAGGCATTTTGTGGAAGTTTCTTAATCTCTCTTGATTGACTGAAGCTCAGTCTTTGATCTGTGAGCAGTATTTCTTGACTTTTGGCATAATCAGTATAATCTGTAGCCTTTTTACTTAATGAACAATTTGGCTAGGCATAAAATCCTTGGATCGCATTTCTTCCCTTGAGTATAACAGAGACTTTCTCTGTTATTTCTAGTCTTACATACTACCAACAGGAAATCTAAAGTTACTCTCAGTTTTCATCTCCTATGAATTTTGACTGATGGTTTCAAAGATAACTTTTAGCTTCTTTTTCATTGATAAATAGTAACTATGTATATCATAGGGTATAACATGATACTTTCATCTATGTGTTCAATCATCTTAATTAGAATATCCATAATCTCACCAAATCATCATTTTTTTGTGATTAGAATGTGAAAAATTAATTTTAATTCAATTAAAAATATACATTATCTACTTTCCAAGGCAGTAACTGCAATACAACATACTGTAATATATGAGAAAATTTCTCACTTTTATCAACATCTCTCCCCTTCATGGCTCTAAATTCATGCTTTCTGTATTATAAAAAAGATTAAAAAAAAAACTCTAAGATACCTCCTAAACATATATTGCCCAAGCATGTCACAGAATGATGAGTTTTAGCGTTCACTGGATCCATTTTCATTGGAATCTGATATATCCTTTTAACAAGTTAAGGATATTCTTTTCTGTTTACAAGTATCTTTTTATTATAGTTTCCAATATTTGTTCTGATCCATTGTAATTTTTTTCTTTTACTTTTTCAAGGACCTCAATTATGTATTTGAAAGTTCTGTGTTTTCTTGTTCATGTATACATATATATATATATATCACATATTACATATAATATATTCTATATAATATACATAATGTATTATATATACAATGTATTATACACACACACACACACACACACACACACACACACACACACACACACATATATATATATATAATTCCTTCCCAACACTTTTTACTTTCCACCTTTATTTCACATATTTTGGTATCATTTTACTTATATGCTCTGTCCTTGTTTTTTTTTTTCTTAAGTGTCTATACTCATGTCACTTCTTCTAATTCTTTTATATTTCTATGACAGTTTAGATTTTGCTTGTCTACTTCATGATTCTGCCAATTGACGCTTTCTTTCCTCACACTGTCTCATTAACATTTTCTGAGTTCTTGCACTTATGACTCGTGGTAATTCTTCATAGAAATAAGAGGTTTATTAACATTTTAAACATGTAGTAAACTTTAAGCGAAGCTTCTTACTTGTAGTAAGGAACATTTTTCTTGTAAGTGCTTATCTGTTGACAGAATTATGTTATTTTTTTTCTAGTGGTATTTTTTTTTAACAGCAATTGCCTGCCAGTTCTCTTTTATTATTTGTCCCCTGAAATGGTTCATTTTCTTCCTGGACAAGATTCTATTTATAAATTTCTTGTGCATACTCACACTCAGGTCTGTGTGTTTGCATGTGTGTAGTTAAATTGAGGGAGGATGTGTGCATGCATGAATGTGTATGCACGTACATTTTGAGAGATAGCTTATAGGCCTTAGAGCTCAACAGACACAACCATTTACCTTAAACACTGACCCCAGATTGAAAACATACAATGATTATCTTGGACTCATGGAAAACTTTTTTCCCAGCTCAAAATCTCAAGGAGTCCCTCACTGATTCTGAAGAATTTGGTAATTATTGAACATCTTCAAAGAACCGGGAACTACTGAGTAAGGCACACTCCACCACTCAAAATTATTATTAAAAAAAAAAAGTATCAGTGACCTAGAGAGTTTGTGTACTTTTCAGAACTCAAAAATATAGGAAAAGGGTTCTTCAAATCAGAATTATAACAAAAGAAGATGAAATCTGATGTGCAGCACACATGCCATAGATAGCATTTGTTCAAGAAATGCCTGAAACACATTTGGAGACACAGAAGTAACTATTTTAACTTTGCGATAGATATACCCAATGGCAACAAAATACGTTTGGTGTTAAGTGAGTCTGAGTTCAATCCTGCATCTAAACATCAGATTGTGAAAGGTTTCCGAATCTAAGCCTGTAATTAGATTATGCAGAGAAAAATGCCATTATTGGCAGAACATCTCACTTGTACATTTTAATAAGAACTGTCTTCCTATATTCTCTATATTAGCACATTTACAGAATAATTTTATTTACTAAAATAATTTAAAAGCACCTCTCCAGAAAGAGGTGATAGAGTGTACATTGTTCTATCCCTGGACATATTTGTCATAGATATGGAGCAAATCATAAAAACCATGGAAGACCACGAAAAATAGCAGAAGAATTTATGGAAAATGTAATGAGATAATAAGAGAAAGTGGACTGTCAATTGGGGAAAAAAAAATCGGTGATTTAGGAGAATCAATGAGCTGTTGTTCATGGTGTCCAAAATAGTTTCTTTCAGGAGGACCAGGGTGTGAGGGGCTCTGTCAAGGTGCTGTGGAGATACTGAACCTGGGCCAGTTAGGATTAACAATTGAAATTTTAACATGTTGAAGTTTTAAAGCGCTGGCCCTTTGAATTGTTTTGCTAAGGGATTGAATCGGCATGACCTCCCAAAAGATGGTTCTTAGAAAAGATGTCAACTGCTTTGCATCATCATGATGCTGGATACTTTCTTATGCCCACTTTTCCACACTATTCATCCTGGGTACCAATTTTTTGGCTCCAGTACAACTTGTTTCTATTAACAAATTAGTGAAAGGGCACTTCTTTAATTTACACTTTGTTCACATTTGGAGTGAGGGAAAGGGAAATCCTACAGTAGAGGCAGACTCCAGAAGAACTTCACACAGAGGATGTACATATTTATGAGGTTGCCCTCCCCTGTTCTTTTGTACCTTAGCCCAACAGTATCACATTTAAAACTATTACAAGGAAGTGTGACCCATATATTAATGAACTCCAAATTCCTAATTCTTGCAAATAAAACACGAAAAATATGAATAATCCAAAACCAAAGGTTTTTAGGTCTTATTTTTATTATCTGTAGAAATAACCCCCCTGTTAGGACATACAGATTATGATGTTGTTAATACTTTTAGAGCTTCAATAAGCTAAATAGCTGTTGCTTTAAAGTGCATCTGTTAGAAACTGCACATGAAGACATGGTCTATTCTGTGCACCAATGATCTCTGCAATAGAACCAATGAAGCAAATTTCATGTCTGAAATTTCCTCTGGGAAATTTTCTCTGAGGATTTATCTAGATGGCCATACAATTCTTAGTGAGTTTCTAGCATGTCTAGAGTCATATCAAGTGTTCATTTATATGTGATTAAACTAAGAAAAGGCACCACAGATTATTTTGTGTCTTTGGGTACTCATATTTTATAATCTAAAAATGAAATCTCCAGAGAAAGTAAATTGGATATGACCATGTTTTTATTCAGATGTATGGATAGGTGGATCATTTTGGTTAAAACCAAAAGTTTATTGGTTTGGTTTTATACTCTACATTTCAACTATAATATAATTATTTTAAATTGATGGGTTTTTTTGGTTTTTTGAGACAGGGTTTCTCTGTGTAGTTTTGGTGCCTGTCCTGGAGCTTGCTCTGTAGACCAGGTTGGCCTCGAATTCACAGAAATCTGCCTGGCTCTGCCTCCCAAGTGCTGGAATTAAAGGCATGTACCACTGCCACCAGGCTCTAAATTGACTTTTAAAAGTGTGTCAATTGAAGATAATTTCTACAATATATAAAGAACTTGCTCCAGTGATCAGTTGTAGGGAATTTAAGTTTTAAAAATATAGAGCACATACTAATTTAACAACGAGTACAAGAATAAACAAGAAGTTTGTTTGTCAATGTAGTTTTTAAAGACAAGGGTAACAGCACAATGAAAATTATCAATAAAATAAATATATGTATATTTACCCATACTTTCATTTCGATTCTGAGAAGCAAGGCATCAAGTCTAACAGTGTGGAAAACATCACAATGACAAATCCTTTTAAGAAAGTGCTTCCCTCAATGTTCAGTTTGCCACCACATGCACTGAAATTGATGCAGGAAAGATTAGTATGACTGTTGTGCAAAATGATACACATACTCATGAAGTATTCCAGGCTCACACATGTAGTATAACAGAAAAGCAGAAAGTCACAAAGAAAATGTTTACTAAACTGGTTGTGGTGAATGGTGTTATCATATTTGTGGGCATGTGGGCAGTTCTTAATTTGGAATTTGGGTTATTGAAAATGTTCTTCATTAAGATCAGACTAAAGTGAGTATGGTATGGCCCAATCCAATCTGAATGCACCCTTACTAAAGGGGGAAATGTGGACACAGGTACACACAAAGCTAGACTACTATGTGAAGAGGAGGACTAGAGTGATGTTTTTCACAGGAAAAGGGATGACGCAGGAAATGAAACAGATTATTCCTAACATGTCTCAGGAGAAACCAGCCCAATGAATATCTTGGTCTTGGCCTTATCACCTCCAGAATTATGGTACAATCAGTTTTTGTGTCAGCTGCTTAATTGGTGGAATTCTTTCAGAAAACCAGGACAAATGGACTCTAAAAGATATTTGGCCTTTTAGTTCAGATTTCAATATTCTGTTGGAGCATACTGAAAAATAAAATGCTGTGACTTGAACTTTCTACATCACAGAGTTAAGAATTCTCACAGTGTAGGATCTTGGATAAATTAAAAAACAAAACTCCCAAGAATCACAAAAAAAAAATAGTCCAAGTTAAAATTGAACCACAGAGCCTCTTGCATTTCTTGGTTTTAAAGATTTTGATTTGCAATGGTTAATGTTCAGCCAATTAAATAGCCTCCTATGTACTATTTCATAGTTGTTAAGGAAATTACCAAACTTGAAGCATTGTTGAAAACTAAAAATATTACTAAATTAGTTGTCAATGTTTTTCATTATTAGAATGTTCAGAAATAAGTAGTTCTACATTTTATCTATTTAAAACTATTCTCACATTTAATTAGTTGAACTCAAAGGAAGAAAAAAAATGATTCTGGTTGGGAGGAACATATGTGTCCATTGGCTTTGCTGGAACAGAAAAACTCCCCACTAGAGCTTTTCTTGGGCAACTTTTCTCTACTTTGAAATATCAAATTTCTCATTTTCTTGTAAGGAGTTCTTCCCTCATAATATCTGCCATTTACATTCCTAAATTCATTGGGGGAATGGCTTATTAATAAAAGTAGCTTTTCTTCCTATTTTCCTTGCAAATACTCATAAAATGTCTTATGAATATTCATCTATTAGGAATACCAGTTGACACCAAAGTCGGGTTTTCAAAATATAAAATTTAAGATAACACTGTAACTAGTTTTTTTTCTAGTTCGGTCCACTTCATGAGGTAAATATCCCCAAATAATATTTCATGCTACTTTTTCCTGCTCACAATTCTGCTGTCTTCCAAATATAGCAATTGACTCCTCCTACAGAACATTAATATGCATTTAAATCTTCTTTGACATGACAGGGGTTTTCTCTAGAGTCTTAAATATGAATATAACCCTGTCTCCACCTCCCAAGTGTTGGGATCAAAGGCATGAGCCTCTTAAGTGCTGGGATTAAATGCATGAGTCACCCAAGGGCTGGAATTAAAGGCATGCACCACCACTGTCCTGCTTCTATGGTTAACTAGTGGCTAACTCTGCCCTCTGATTTCCAGGCAAACTTTATTTGTAAGAACACAAACAACATATCACACAACAGTCCATTCTCTTCATACTTATTCAATATAGTACTTGAAGGTCTAGCTACAGCAATAGTACAAGAAAAGGAGATCAAAGAGATATAAATTGGAAAGGAAGATATTAAAGTATTGCTATTTGCAGATAATATGATTGTATACATAAAGGACTCCAAAAGTTACACTTTAGGGAACTCCTACAATGGATAAACACCTTCAGCAATGTGGCTGGATACAAGATTAATAAAAATAAAAATCAGTAGCCCTCCTATATACAAGCGATTAACCTACTGAGAAAGAAATCATGAAACCAACACCTTTCATAATAGTCACAAATAGTGTAAAATATCTTGGGGTAACTTTAACCAAACAACTGAAAGTCCTGTATGAAAATTACTTCATGTCTTTGAAGAAAGAATTGAGGAAGATATCAGAAGGGATATCTGTCTCCCATGCTCCTGGATCAGTAAAATTAACATAGTAAAAATGGCCATTTTACCAAAAGCAATCTACAGATTCAATGTAATCCCCATCAAAATTCCAGCACAATTCTTTATAAACCTTGAAAGAATAATACTCAACCTCATATTGAAAAACAGAAAACCCAGGATAGCTAAAACAATCCTACACAATAAAGAAACTTCCAGAGGTATCACCATCCCTGATTTCAGGCTCCACTACAGAGCTATAGTAATAAAAATAGCATACACTGTCATAAAAACAGACAGTGGATCAGGGAATTAAATCTAAGACTCTGTTATTAATGCACACATCTGTGAACACCTAATTTTGACAAAGAAGTCAAAATTATACAATGGAAAAAAGAGAGAATCTTTAAGAAATGGTGCTGGCATACCTGGATTTGGGCATGCAGAAGACTGCAAATAGATCCATATTTATCACTCTGCATACTCACATCCAAGTGGATCAAAGATGTCAACATAAAGCCAATTACACTGAACCTGATAGAAGAGAAAGTGAGAAATAGCCTTGAACACAGTGGCACAAGAGACAACTTTCTGAATAGAATACCAGTAGCACAGACACTGAGATCAAAAATTAATAAATGGGACCTCATGAAACTTAAAAACTTCTGTAAGGCAAAGGACACTATCAATAAGACAAAATGGCAACCTACAGAATGGGAAGATATCTTCACCATCCCCACATCTGAAAGATGGCTGATCTCTAAAATATATGAAATCAAGAAACTAGACATCAAAATACCAAAGAACCCAATTAAAAAATGGGTACAGATCTAAACAAAGAATTCTCAACAGAAGAATCTCAAATGGCCGAGATACACTTAAAGAAATGTTCATCTTCCTTAGCCATCAGGGAAATACAAATCAAAATGACTCTGAGGTTCCATCTTACACCTGTCAGAATGACTAAGATCAAAAACACTAATGACATCTTATTCTGGAGAGGATGTGGCACAAGGGGAACACTCCTCCACTGTTGGTGGGAGTACAAATTGTATATTCATTTTCGAAATCAACATGGCAGTTTCTCGGGAAATTGGGAATCAATCTGCCTCAAGACTCAGCTATACCAATCTTGGACATATATCCAAAGGATGCTCAATCATACCACAAGGACATTTGATCAGCTATGTTCATAGCCACATTAGTTGTAATATCCTGAACCTGGAAACAGCCTAGATGTCCTTCAGTGAATAATGAATAAGGAACATGTGGTACTTTTACAAAGTGGAGTTTTACTTTTACTCAGCTGTTAAAAACAGTGACATTGGGAGGTTTGCAGGCAAATGGATGGAACTAGAAAAAAATCATCCTGAATGAGGTAACCCAGACTCAGAAAGACAAACATGGGTATGTACTCACTCATAAGTGGATATTAGCTGTAAAATAAAGGATAACCATACTGCAATCCACAGCCCCAGAGAAGCTAGTTGATGAGAAGGGCCTAAAGGAGGATGTATGGATTTCCCTGGGAAGGGGAAATAGAAAAGTTCTCCCAGGTAGACTTGGGGCAGGTGGGAATAGGAGCATGAGGGATCAAGTTGGGAGGTGGATAAAGAGGGAGAGAAATGAAAGAGTTGTCTTGATATGAGGGGCATTTTGTGGTCAGGTGGAAACTTGGTACAAGAGAAACTCCCATGAATCTACAAGGATGACCCCAGTTAAAACTCTTAGCAATAGTGGTTAGGTAGCCTGAACTGAACACCTCCTATAATCAGAATAGAGACTACCCCGATTGTCATCAGAGAGCTTCCATCCAGTAACTGATGGAAACAGATGCAAGATCCACAGACAAGACCTGGGCCAAGTTCTGGGAAACCTGTTGAAGAGAGGGAAGAAGGATGGTATGAGCTAGGGGTCAAGGTCATCACAAGAGAACCCATAGAGACAGCTAACCTGGGCTCACAGGAGCTCACAGACACTGGACCAGAAGGTAAGGAGTCTGCATGAGACCAACATAAGCTTTCTACATATTTGTAACAGTTGTGTAGCTTGGCCTACTTGTGTGACTCCTAGCAGTGAGAGCAAGGCCTGTCCCTGATGCTTTGGCAGGCTTTGGGGAACTTACTTACTCCTCCTACTGGGTACCTGCCCAACAACAGAACGAGAGGAGCTTAGTCCTAAGTCAACTAGATATGACATGCTTTGTTGACTCCCATGGGAAGCCTGCCCCTTTCTGAACAGAAACAGAGGAGGAGTGGAGAGGGTCAGGGGAACATAGCGGGAGGGAATGAGAGGATAGGAGGGAAAAGAAAAAAATGAAAAAAAATAGCTGGCCAAAAGAAAGTAATATATATTCACTGTTTGAAATAGCGAATAACTGTCTTTTCACCTACTATATTTCACAGAGTAATCAGTGGCATACAGATACACACACAATATCTGATACCACTGTTAACTATACTGTATATAACCCTTTATAACCAACTTTGAAGATCAACATCAACCCTTTTTTGTTTTCTTCTCCTTTAATCCAATGACACCTCTGTGTTAACTTTTCTTCTTCAATCTGCTGCCCAGTGGGTCATCCTCATCTTAAGGAATTTCTTGTCTTCACAATGTTCTTGACACTGAGTGAACAATTTACCATCTTACATTTCATGTGGACAAACTGCAGCCAATGGAACTCATTCTTCTTGTCTATTCTGCCTTCACTCCTAGCTTGCCCTTCATCTTCAGGTCCCATTACTGCACTTCCACCAGGACAGGTGTCCCACTGGGTAGAGCTGCTTCCTAATTTATATTTTATATATACTCATTGAAATGTCAAAAAGTTAAATATAATTTTTCTCTAGAAATACTTATTCATGTCCCTGTATATATAGACATACATTTTATTACTAAGACAGACTCTCAGTAATATACAAATAAATAAACATACATAATATTATATATGTATATATGCCCAAGATATTCAGTGTTCTGTTACTTAGGAGACTAGATATATACAACTTAGCATCATTTACACATCATCTTCTGATGACAATAAATTGTCCTTATATAGTACAAGGGGGTAATTGCACTTTGTAAAATCTGATTTAAAAGAATGCTAATTGATAAGTCTATTATTCTACTGTAAAAATATGTAACTGAAGATATTATGACAGTGTACTTGATAAAAAATGAGGAAATAATATACAGCCTCATTGATGAAATAAGCATTTTCATAATCTAAATGATATCTACTTAGGCAATTACATGCATTTTTGGAGATGTTTTATCTGTTTACCCCAAAGAAAAATGTTGGCATTTAAGCAGTTTTATGCCAGTTCTGCTTTGCTATGTTGCAGCCCTTCTGTTTTAATCCCACAAATAAAGGAAATTACAACTTTGGGAAGTAAAATTAATGTATCTCTGATGTCACTTAATGGAATTATTGTATACAATAATGGAAAGACATTTAATAAGTATATGTCTGACATTGTCACTATTGTATCTATTAATTAAAGTTTTAAACAAATTTAATAACTTTACTTTGCACTGGTAATAGAACCAACTAATACAACCAATTTCAGTGTCTTTCAGCCCCAACCTATGACCTTCTTTAAAATAAGTGCTCCATGATTTGCATATTGAATGCTAATTTGAAAGGGAGTCTGGAGACCTTCTTCATTCAAAGTCTGTGCAGACCAAACTGTCTCATTTCTTCTTTTTCTCTTGCTATTAGAGAAAGAGGGAAGAAGAGCACCTGTCATGCACGGCCTCCTTTGATTTTTATATTTATGTAGCTCATTACTTTTTTTCAGAAAGAAATATTTCTATCTGCTTCAAAAAACAGTTTTATCATTTCTGATATTTTAACAACATAAAATATATGTGCGTTAATCAGGCTGTCTTTTCTCTTTTAGCTGCACAATGCAGAGGAAGCCAGCACATCCGAGACACCAGGCGAGAGTGACAACTTGGTTCCACATCATTAGTTTTGACAAATACTCAGAAAGTCCTAAACCCTCAAACGCTTAGGAGAGAGATTTTGCACATTTGATGAAATTATTCTGACCATCATTTCTCATTCACTGCTTCCTGCATATTAGTTTGTTTATACATAAAATACGCTATCCTTAACTTTTATAGACCTATAAAATGTCATAGTATGTTCATAATTTGTTAAATCATTCTTATAACCAGTATCCAAATAAACTTATAATTAGGTGCCATTGTTTCTCGGAGGAAACAGGCAGGTTTTAGAAAGGGTTAAGGCATTTCTTAAATTATACAAAGAAATTCCAAATGTAACATCAGCATAAATTACCTTTTAAATGTTATATCTTCTTGAAACTGTAACCTTAGATGGACAGTAGTGATAACCAGATGGTATTTCTGTCTTATTTTTTAAATTCTGGGCAAAGCATGCAGTTTCTTAGTATCCTAGCCTCCCACTAAGAGAAAGTAGGAGTTAAGTACCTTATAGGCCTTTATAGTTAAAGCTTAGTATAATAATGATAGATGTTGATTCTGTATACCAAGTCCTAATTATTTCATCTTCAAAATGCTGTTATTACTATCCTTGTTTGCATACAATAAACCAGCCCAGTGTGTTGGAAGAAGTTGTAGAATGCTGTGTGGCTTAAAGTTGACTGTTTAAAGTAGTGAATCAGACATCATGGTCTCTCTTCTATGCTTATTCCAGCACATTCCCCTGAGCATTTTCATAAGTAATATTATATGTCCCTGGTTATAATATTGATATTATTATTTTCTTCATTGATGTTTAGAAAAATTTCATGAGATTTAAATCCAATAATATCCACTTTTCAAGTCTATTATTCACCCACCACACTGGGTAGTTGCTTGCTTCATAATTTGTTTCCTCATCTGAGATCAGAGCACTCAGCAGTCTCACAGAACCTTCACTGGAGGCATAGACTAAAGACGCCTTCTATAGCACAGTTCCCGACATGTGACAGCATTTAATGGATTTATATTCTTCTAGCAAGCTAAGTTGCAGAAGCATCATGCTGTTGTTTAACCTAAAATGAAAACTGCATAGTAAGAAGTTGGGGTTCATATTCCTCAAAGCTCAATTCTGACTTAAAATTATTAGAGGGAGGATCCATAAAAAGAAAATTTAAAAATCTGTGCCTTGCCCTCTCCAGAGCTGGATAGCCTTGGAGGTTAAAGATCTTGGGTGCATGCTCATCTCAGTCTTCAAACAACTCAGGGACATGCAGAGAGTCAAACCCTCTATGTTTGATATAATGCTATATTATTTCTACATAATATAACAGCCTGTCCAAGTGTCAGGCTTTGGTACACAAGCTAATGCACCTTCTCTGTTACATAAATCCCAAAGTAAACACTGAATTTATTTGTCTTTCTAACATATTCTGTGACATAAGATTTAATACATTTAATACTAAAGAATAAAATTGCTGAGAGAAAACAGCAATTATGTCTCTGCCCAGGTGATCATCATCAAGCCCTCTCCTTTCTTACAGTTTTAATTATGAGTATGGAAACAGGAAAAAAGAAAAAGGGGGAACAGTTGGAATACATTGCCTTTTGCATTTCTGAGGGGCAAAGACTTAAATATTGAAAAGACAGACTGAAGAAGACAAGAGGGATTGACAGTAAGATGATTGTATAGGGAGGGGCCTCCAGGATAAAGATTGAAGAGTCATTTACCTCAACTCTGAGTTCATAAAAAAGCCAAATCACCTGTCTTCAATTTGGAATATTTTTGTTTGTTACAGAGTGATGATAGTATATTTCACTGTTTAAAATATACACTTCAAAAATATTGGAGCTATGGAAAGCCTATGACCCTTAGCCTAATAATTGGACAGAATAAATTGCTGTGGATATCGCCCTGTATAAATAAAATGCTGATTGGCCAGTAGCCAGGCAGGAAGTATAGGCAAGACAAACAGAGTAGAGAATTCTGGGAAGAGGAAGGCTGAATCAGGAGACACCAGCCAGCCGTCCAGGGAGCAGCATGTAATGGCAACAGGTAAAGCCATGGAATATGTGGCAACATCTAGATTAACAGAAATGGGCTGAGTTTAAGTGTAAGAGCTAGTTAGTGGTAGGCCTGAGCTAATGGTTGAGCAGTTTTAAATAATATTAGCCTGTTTGTGTTTAATTGGGTCTGAGCGGCTGTGCAAATGCAAGGATTCAGGAGCTGTGTGGACACAGGAAAACTTCAACTACAATTAATAGTGTACAGATCAAGTTTAAATTGCTCATTAAAAATTTATGGAATATTAGTTCATTGTATTTAATGAAGTACAGTTGTATTAGGTGTCTTCCCAGGGAATATACATAAAATAATATATACCTAAAGTAACACAACATTCAAAATTAAACTATAAGTTTGAAATTATAAATATGAAAATAAATAATGTTAGATTTGACTCTAAAACCAAGAAAATCTACATAGAATAAAAAAATAATATACTCCAATATAAGAACTTTGGCTAAGTTATTGGAATGCATATAGTTAGTATTAGTAATTGTTCCTATATGTGTGCATACCTTTATTTTAAGATACTGGAGTTTTTCAGAATTAGCAATAAATTAAAGTAGTTGTGTATATTGTCTATTGAAATATTAATGGTGTGTCTGACTTGTGTTGTATATATCTATTAAGTTTATCTAAAGTTTAGAGGCATTCTGAAATTGTAATTACTTACAGTTTGATTGCCAGAATACAGGACAGGATAAGAATAACCACAGTGATTTAGATTTTGCCATTATATGAAGAGACTTCCTCACTGAAAATTAGCCTTTTAGGAAAAATTAAATAATTTTTGCCTAATATTTTATCTATGAAAGTAAAAGGATAATCTGAACAACTTTTAAAGCATAGTTCCATAATCATTACAGATGGATTACTGTGTCTAATATACCAGTTGAAGTCAAAATAGATTTTTTTAAATTAAAATGATTAAAACATCAAATTAAGCTTTGGTATTGTGAAAATGTACAAATTATTATAATTCATGGAATATTTCCAATCTTTAAAAGCACTTCAATGTGAAAGATGGACACTTTTTAAGGAACACAGATCAGTCTGTGCTGTGAGGAATTCACATGAGCAGAAGCAATTAAGAATTGACATGTACCTTAAATCTTTTGCCTGTTGATCCAGTATTTTAAAGTACTAGGCACTGAGGTAAGTGATTAAAAATGTTAACCCTTTTACTGGTCTCAGTGTGTCAAACTTTTATGGTCACAGGGCACACAGCACATACTAATCTATATGCAAATCATAACCATAGTAATTAGTTGTTTCATTTATCTTGAAATACAGCCCTCTCAGCAAGCACATTGCCTACTTTCCCTGTAGTACTTGAGGCTATACGATAAAGAAATACATAAATTAAAGGTGGAAAGAATGTACCCAGTGCTGGAGAATACATGAAGCATTACTATCTTTTTAGTGGGAACACATTTAGCAACCCTTCAAACTTGTAGGACTACTAAAAATATATCTTTGGATTTTCATAAACTCTTCCCAGAGCTCAGAGTGCCAGTTACGCAGAGTTAAGCATGGATGACTTGAAGTATGCACAAACAGCGTTGCTTCATTTGGGGAAATCCTAACTGAGTGACAATTTTGGATATAGTGGTCAGTCAAGCAGAAATCACTGCAAGTATTCTGTGGACTTAGACTTCCAAAAACATCTTTGTAAATATCACTGAATTCACATCACAGGCTGGTAGGAAGGTCTCTTAGGGGTCATCCAGCCCCAAATCCCTGAAAGTTCAAAAATCTCTAATAAGGATACAATAGCAGATATCCAGACTGCTAATGCACATCCCTGCTCATACATGGAGCCTATTATTCCTGGGGAACTAAACTTGGTACAAGATAATGAATGGCAGGGTTTGGAGAAACAATATTCAGCGGAACTATCATTAGTAATCATTAATCTTAGGTCTATGAGAACCTTATGCAGCAGATGGTATCTACAACTGATGTTTATGTTCAGAGGAATCCTACCTCAAGAATCCATATGGAGATCTCTTTGAAAGACACAACTGATCAAAATGTAAAGAATAAAACTAACTGTGGGGAATCCAGTTCCCACTTATACATCTACAACACAGCCCTACACTGGAGGTTTAGGGGACATCACAGAAGAGGCAGAAAGACTGTAAGGACCAAGAACTGGGACATCTGCTGCAGGATAACGTCTTCAGTATATGGCAGGGCAGATGCACCTATAAAATCTCAACAACATGGCTGCCTAAAGAGACCTATTAAATGACAACATTAGTAAACATTTCAATAAGTGTGGGGGAACTCTCACAAGGCTCTACCCCCCAGTGAAGAGAAACAAATGGAATGGTGGTTGAGAGAGACAGAATTCGTGAGCTACAGGGTGGAGTACTCTGATAGGTCATCAAATCCCATGTGGCAATCCCTAAATACGTATACATACGTGCAACACTAAATGAATCAAACACACACACACACACACACACACACACACACACACACACACACACACACTTCAGTTATACCTACAAACTAAAAAAGATATTCCCATGCATAAGCGTGTAGTAGGGGTGGTTGTCTGTGCTTTACCCTGAAGCACTGCCCCTAGTAGGTAGCAGGTAACTGCTAGGTATCTGCCCTCCCAACCCCACCCCGGGGTATGGCTGAGGAGGGACTCCTTATGACCTGGAATGCATATGTGCTTGCTCTCTTGGCTACCTCATGGTCTTGGATGCTAGATGCTGGTACTGCAGACCAAGGCAGAGCTCCCCAGAGAACTGCGTTGGACCGCGCCCCACCCCTCCTGGATCCTGCGACCAACTCCTTTATATATATTGTGAGTTAACCCAGAATAAATCCCTTTTGACTATCAGACAGACTCCATGAAATTGCCACTTTATCTGCCACTTTATAAGTGTACACACATACACTATATATATATATATATGGGCCAAGAACTGGGACATCTGCTGCAGGATGTCTTCAGAGAGAGAGAGAGAGAGAGAGAGAGAGAGAGAGAGAGAGAGAGAGAGAGAGAGAGAGAGAGAGAGAGAGAGAGAGAGAGATGGATTTGAAAAGGAGGGGGAGCATGGAAAGAGTTGAAATTCCAAAAGAGAACACACACACACGCACAGTGTCTAACTTAGAAGCCCAGTGTCTAGAATTGGAAATAAGGTTTTGTCAGTTATGTGACAAACAAGTCCCTTTTTGGGTTTTTGGATGAATCTAGGAAAGCAAGCCCTGCAGTGTGCCAGGATGAGCATTTTGGATGCTCAGTGCTTCTACTCATCTTTCCTTCTGCATCCTGACGTGTACCCTGTGAGGAACTACCTCCTCAAAAGGGAAAACTGCATCCTAAGAGACAAGGATCACGTCCCAGGAGAAAGGACCAGTAACAATAACAAGAGGAGAAGCTAGAAAATGCTACTGTGAGGATGTTCTCTGCTGGTCCATGTGGATCTTAATCTACCATTTTTTGGATGAGGTTCTTTTACATTCAAATGATGCCTGAGGTACACATTTTAAGTTGGCCTTACCTTTAAAGGAACAATTTTAATTTTACTATCTGAGCAGAGTTAGAATCCCAGACAAAAACACTTAGCAGCACCGGTGCTTTGATGAGGCTTGAGGTAGTTCTTTAAGTAGAAGCAAGCCAGAAAGCCACGTACTGTCACACAGTGTTTGACATATCCATGACCCTTCGTGCTTCACAATCCAAGTATCTAACCATCTATCCATCTGTGTAAGCATCAGGTATGTATGCATCTATCTATCCATCTGCTTGTCTATTGTCATATGTATGTATATATGTCTATACATCATCTATCTATCAAAGTGTGTATATTAAAAATGGTTAGATGTATCAAAACTCATGATTATTAATTCTTCTTGATCTTAGTGAAAAAATTAACTATACTGATAAGATCAAATGACATATGTACAAACATCATAAGATGTGATTTCAAGACTTAGATTTTATTAGGAAAGATATATTAGTACACTAACATTTTCTAAGACCTGTATATAAAATGCTGAGTTTCTAAATTGGATCATATATGTACACAAATATGCAAATGCATATGCACTGAAAAAGTAACTTGTTTATAGAAGCTGGCAATGTCAAATATATCCAAAGAAATTAGCAGAGATAAATAAGTTCATATGTGTTTAGAACATCTTTCTTGTATAAAGGCTGTGGTATTATATTTTTTTATTTAGATGATAATATTCAAACAGTCTGTACAGCAAGAATATGAAAAATGGGTTTGTTAAGCAGGATTTAAATTCATAAGGTAACATTTTATAGTAGCCAGAAACTTAAAATAGTATGCATTATAGATTCAGTTTGAACTTGACAACATCATTATATTAGAATGATCTACTTTTGAGTTTGGTTTGTACTCTGGAATTTGTAATGAATAGTCTGCTGTGTTGTAATTCTCTCAGGCCTCACAATAATCTAGGTAAGCAACCAAGACTGAGATGAAAATCCAACCTCCAGTAACCCATTGCTTCTGCACCTTCAATCAGTACAAGGTAACATGTCGGGAGTGAGGATAGGAGCATGAGCAATCAAGTCTGGAGGGGACAGAGGGAAGAGTACTGAAAGAGACTACCAGAAAATGTGGGGGGTATTTCAGGGTCAGTAAAATCCTGGTGCAAGGGAATCTCCTGGGAAACTACAAAGATGATCCCAGCTAAGATTCCTAGATATTTAGCCTGAACCGGCCATCTCCTGTGACTAGGCAAGACTTCAAGCAAAGAGAGTAGGAATCCAACCCTGACACATAACCTTCCATCTACAGTCTGTCTTGCCTATGGAATGTGCTGGGGCAAGGGTGGCCTAGAGATTGAAGGAGTGTCCAACCAATGGCTGGTCTAGCCTGAAACACATGCCAGGAGAGTAAGCCCACCTGACACTGCCTGGAGCACCAGAACCCATGGGCTAAATGACCCAGAGACCTAGGATAGAACCAAACATGACTGGAGAAAAAAAAATGTCAGTGTAATGATGCCTAATGATATTCTCTTATCCTTGTAGATTGATGCCTAGCTCAACTGTCATCAGAGAAGCTTCATCCAGCCAAATATTAGGTGGAGCTCAGGGAATCCTGCAGAAGAGGGGTAGGAAGGATTGTAGGAGCCAGAGGGGTCAAGGACACCACAAGAAAACTCACAGAATCATCTAACTTGGTCTCATAGGAGCTCACAGAGACTGAATGGACAACCAGGGAGCCTGTCTGGGACTGACCTAGGCCCTCTGCATATATGTGACAGTTGTGTAGCTTGGTCAACTTTTGTGACTCCTAACAGTGTGAGCAGGGGCTGTCTCTAACTCTTTTGATAGCTTTTGTGACCTTGCCCAGTCTTAATGTGGTGCTTAGTCTTACTGCAATTTGATTTGCCATGTTTTTGTTGATACACATGGCAGACCTGCCCTTTCCTAAACAGAAATCTAAGAGGAGTGGATGGGGGGTGGGGGGGAGGAGGGAGGAGATGGGGAGAGGATGGGAAGAGAGTGGGGAGGAAAATTTAAGTCACAATATAAGATAAATAAATTTATAAATATAACAAAGAAAACAGTAAAGTATTTTGAAATATAATGAATGCAAAGCATCCAACAGGTTTTGTATTCAGAGTGCTGGTTACTTTTCAAACAGGCATGATGATCTTTGCAACTCCTCGATTCTCAGAGACTTTCATGTTGTATTGACTGTTCACGGGGAGAAAATAAAACAAGCACTAGTTTTATAGAACAAATTCCCATAAAAATGTTCTGAAGCTGCAGAATTCTACTCCAATCCTGGAATTGCAATGAAAAAGAAAATAATACAATTAGGCTTCCAGTCCTGGAATGAACAAATTATACTGAGTCCATGTATTGAAAATACGTTAAAATGAGTGGCGTGACTGCATGCAGAGGTAAATGAATTGTTACATCTGTGTCAGGTTTTCAAGACACTCGTGCTATTAGGATGATTACTCTTGGAATGGCAGTGGGGCTCAGTAGTAGAGTGATTGCCTAGAACATACTTGGCTCTGGGTTCTATTCTGGACAAGAGAAGAGCAGAGGAAGTGACTGAATTTCAATTACACCTAAAGAAAACAAAAAGATATTCCCATGCATAAGTGTGTAACAATATTTATAATTGTTAAAATCTGGGATAATTATGTAAATTATGTAACATAAATGCTAAGATAACTTCACTCACTTGTATATTGTCTTGTGTAGCTTGTTGAGCTATTTGAACAGTACAGATACCCAGAAGCTGTGATTTCTTCAGATTAGTAAAGAATAATACAGAGGACTCAGAAGCCAACCCATAGCTAAAGAAGGGTCCAGGACCTTCTCACCAGGCTTGTTGACAGTGCATGCTGGGAGACATGTTTATCTTCAAAGTTCTACCAGGCAAATCTCTGTTTGGGGCACCAGGCACCTTTTGCGTTGCCGACAGATGGTGACTGCTAGCTCAGAATGAGCATTTCAGTGCTAACCGAAATCATGTTAGTTGTCATAAAGGAATTTGTTCATCAAAGAAAGAACTCATACCATGAAAAATTACAAATCAAGCAATAAAAATAAATTGTATCATTGAATATTATCTCTGAAGACTGCCCCTACTTTACTGTTTTGAATTTTGATTTAAATGCAGTCAAGAAAGCACTCAGAATTTTGGTGGATTGTCAGGATATTTAAATGTAAAAATTAAGAGGAGTTAAAAAGAATCCATAGCAGTTACTAAGTCATGTCTTTTAGTTTCTAGTTCTAGGGAATGTGATCCTATTGGCCTCCAATAAAATCTAAGAACATACCTGATTTTTGCTACTTAATGGCTTAGAGATATTTGACAGCCTTCTCTTTGACTTTTTTATAACCAGTAAAAATAAATTCTTGCAACTTTCTTATCTCCAACATGTTTTTGATATATTTAAGTATGGTATGAAGTTGTGTATGAAAATGTTTATAAACCATATAATACAAATCATATTATTAAGCTAGATCTCTCATCTGCTTATCTTTCTCATGTTTAGTCTGTTTTTTGTTCATGACCATGTTTTATATGACAACAGGTTAGCCTTCAAAATGTATTTGAAATCAGTAGATAATGTTTTTGAAATTATTAATTTGATCCACTCAGACACTGCATGAAATAAATTTATAAAAGAAATCTCTTTTATAGTTACAATAGTAACTATCCTTCACTTTTCCTTTCACCTAACATTAATCCAAACACACATACACACATACATAGACACACACACTCACACACACACACACACACACACACACACACACACACACACATAGACACACACACTCACATACTCATACACAAATACACAGCCACAAATCTGTGGACACATACACACACAAGCACATTGTGCATTTGATTACATAAGCTATTTTTTATTGTTGCATGTTTACAAATAAATGTACCCTTTAATGATTAAATTTTCATTAACTCATCATTCAAAACTTCTTTTTCTGCAAAGCATTCTAAATCTTGTAGTAGGTGAAAACACCACCACCACCACAAAGTCTATGTCTAGAGAAGCAACAGTGTTATACTTCTAGCACTGAGATACATACATGCATCTGGAAAGTTACTAAGGACCAGATCAAGAGTCTTCTAGATAGATAATCTGAAAGGGAGAAAGAAGTCTAGTCACAGAACACTACTCTGTCTCAGAAATTTCTTAGTCACCAGAGTCCTCAGATCAAGACTTTGAGATGAGGAGAAATTTCCAGTGTTGGGAGCCTGCCCTACCTCCTGGTTCACTGAGAGACAACTGAAGCCCTGGGGAATCCTGTCTGGATGTGCTCTGCAGAAACTACAAGAATGAATGAGGGCCCCACTAATTAAATAGACCATTTCAACTTCACAGTTATCTAAAGTGGTAACCACAGCCTAGAGACATACCTTTAGATAGTTGTAGAAGACCTAACAAAATGACTTCAGGCTACAATAAAAGATTCCAAGTCAGCTAATCTGTATCCATGATTCAATTGCAAACCATCCACAGTACAGAGAACTAGAGCTTCACATCTTATCTGATGAGCATCACAAAACACTTCGTGGCAAATTACATATAAATTTCAAACAAATTAAAGAGTCAGAAAATGCATATTAACAAAGACTTTCACAAAAGAACCAGGAAAATGTACTGAACTTAAAAAAATAACATAAATATTAAAATTTCCCATAATAGTTGAATGGAGGCAAAAGGATAAAGCTGGGGAACAGACAGAATGAAAGAGCTTGTCCACTTGAACAATAGAAAGAAAAGACACTGTGAGGAAAAGTCTCAGGATTTGTGGGACAATTACAAATAGCCTGCCATTCTCATAGGAGAGGGGAGAGTGCAAGGATAAAGAAACAGTGGCTGAAAACTTGCCCAAAACTCTCCAAATAAGGAAAAAAACAGAGTTCTACAGATTCAAGAAGCTAAGGAAATTCAAACAGGGTAAACAATGATATTCCAGCCCATAAACCATAATTCAGTTATCTAATGCTAGAGACAAAGAACACATACATGCATGTGTGCACACGCATGCGCGTGCGCGCGCACACACACACACACACACACACACACACATATACACACTCACACACTTCAGATAAAACTTATAGCTGCCTGATAGAAGTCAATTTAAATGATAGTGTGTTTATTCCCTTAACCCATGGAAACCCAAAGCAAATGATTACTTTTTCAAATAGTAAATAAAAATACCTGCCAATCATTAACTTCACACCCAATTAAACCATTTTTTTCCATGAAAGCAGGGAAAAGAAAATATAAACATTGCCAGATTAAAGGAAACCAAAAGAATTTATTATTAAATTGCTTATCCTTAAAGATCAGCTAATACACTTTCTTCAAGTCAAAATAAATTAAAAATGCTTTGAGGAAATTGAAAAAAAATTTTAAATTGTTCAAATTTCTGTAGTAAGGCAGGAAAGAAAAATCAGAGGAAGGAATATCTGCAAAGAAAAGAAATAAATAAGAACTGAACAGAAAATAAATACTGTGAGCTTGTCAACAGTTATATTAAATATAAATACAAAATTCCACAAGCCAGGATTGGCAGTGAATGCACATAAACAATGCATTCTGCTTCTGAGGCAAGGCTGCAAATTAAGGCAAAGGGAAATGTGTTAGAGGATATGGACTTTGAAAACTAGAAAAGCAGGAGTGGCTAGTTAATATCCAACAGCACAGGCCTTAGCACAGAGAAAATGACTGCCTTCAGACCAAGAGAAGGATCATTCTGTCCAAAGAAAACAAAGATCCTAACTGTTTTCATCAGTCAAAGGTTTCAAAATGCACTAATAGAGGCTGACAGAATCTCAAAGAGAAATGGACAAATGCATAGACACAATTGATGCCAATATTCATCCAATTAGCAGTATATATGTGTGTGTGTGTGTGTGTGTGTGTGTGTGTGTGTGTGTGTGTGTGTGTACAAGCGCCTGTGTGAGTATGAGTGTGTGTATGCCTTGACATATGTGTTCCTGTGTGTGTGTATGTGCACACATGTGTGTACTGGACAGAATAGTACATTAAAAGTTATAACTAGAATAAACCATTCTGCAAGGCTGCTGAGTATCATTTAAGACCCATAGACACACAAATTAACAGAACAGAAAACAAATTAGACCCTCACAAGTATATTCAACTGATTTTTGACAATGTTACAGAAGCAATTAATGGGATAACTTTTTAACAAATGATGTAGAAGCAATTGCACGTGCCTAGGCAATTGCTGTTCTAAAGTTCATCTTATAAAATATGACATCAGAGTGAATCATGCCATAAAAATGAAGAACTTGGGGCTGGGGATGTAGCTGTTGGTTAAGTGTTTACCTAACAGGCAGGAAGCTTGGTTTCCACCCACCTCATGGCATAAATCAGGAATGATGGCACAAGTCTGTAATCTCAGCACTCTGTAGGTGGAGGCAGGAGGATCAGAATTTCAAGGCCATTTTCTGTTACATCCTGAGTTCAAAAAACAGCATGGAATGCATGAGACACCATCTCAATAAACAAAGCCGAACTCTTGCTCTGTATACGCCCATGTGAGAAGGGAAGAAAGATTATAGCAGCCATTTGCAAACCTTATACCTCACAGAGGACTAGGCAAGAACTCTCAAAGGACTAGTAAAGAACTCCTAAGTCAAGTCAGCAGGGAAAACATTCTAAGAAAATGCACAAAAGTAATTAACAAAACTTTCATCAAAAGGATATATGATTGCAATAAGCATATAAAAATATGTTTACCATCATTAGATGCCAATGACATACAAATTTAGACTATAATGGGATACAAAATACTTATCAGAATGGCTGAAGTGAAAAATAATGAGCACACCAGATGATAGACAGGCTGTGGAGAAACAATCAATTCTACACAGTTAAACTGGTTTAAAATGATAGATACTAGAATAGCTTGGCAGTTTATTAAACCAGATATGTATTTGCCCTACAACTTGGCACTTATATTCTTAGACGATTATTCCAGAAGGTTAATAATTTATATTCATACTACTGATCCTTGTGCCTGTTCCTTCAATGACACCAAGCAGCCTAGGTTACTGTAGACAAATAGCTCTAGTTGATGAGTCCACATGCCAGGGAAATGATTCAGCAAAGTAACAATATGCATAGTCATTATGAAGTACTAGGGATTTAAAATGAGTGGAAAAAAAGCCAATTCCAAAATAATACAGGGTATATGACTCCATTTATGTAGCACTTTTGGACTGTCAAAATCTGAGATACAGAGAACAGTTAAGTCAGTTTCTGGACCACCAGAGGCTGGAGTCAGGGTTAGAGAGGACAGGCAGGCACGGGTCATAATGCAGGATAGGTGAATGTTTTGGATCATGGTAGCAGACAAGAAACCTGCTTAAGTAATCAAACAGTGCTGAGATCAACACAGAGAAATACACAAGAATGAGTCAAAGTATAATTGGGAAACAATATTGTTGGATTGCATCAATTACCTGTCTTCTGTATTATACTACATTTTTATTTTCAAATTGAGAAAAATTTCTTAAAGTGAACAGTGTTTCTACATATTCTTAAACTGCATATGAATGTATAATTAACTCAATAATCCAACTTTTAAACATCTTACTAAATTTTCCATTCACTGTAAATGTCCCTTTCTGTGAAATTATTGGTGAAATTGTTTCTTCTTATGGTATATTGGGATTTTAAGTAAATATCCAATCTTAGAGGTCAATGCCTGAATATACAAGTGTCACTCACAAGTTAGTGTATCCATATTAATGATGACAGTAAACATGTAATTTAAATATTTCCAATAAAATATGGAAAATTATAGAAATTACTTTTGAGGATAGTTCAGGTTTAGCAGGTTTAAAAGAATCCTCTCAGTGTGGAAAGAGAGGAACTTTTTCCTTAATCACAACTCTGGGAGGGCCTAGAGCAAACCCCATCCAGATAATTCCAGAAAGGCAGGTATGGTGGCTCACACTTACAGTCTTAGCCTCCAGAAGGCTGAGGCAGGAGACCAGGAGTCTGAAGACAGGCAGGACAAAATGATGAAAATTCATCTGGAAAAAACAAAACAAAACAAACAAAAGACCAAAGAACAGCAGAAAGAAAAAAAGCATTCACCAGGCATGAAGGCAAATGTGCTTCAAACCGGAAACTTTACAGGGCAGATAATAAATGAGTCTACACACATGCTTAATATACCATCTGCACAAACACATGCTCCTTTGAAGGTTTTGACCATTTGAGTTTCCTAGGGTGTTATAATACTTTGTTGATGAATAAGTCTTTCGAAATAGTTTTTGAAGATCATGTGAACCAAGACAAAGTTGGAGGGCATTTTTTATCCTCATTAACATCTTATTACAATTGTAAACATATGCTTGAATGGTAGGTCTGCAATCAGAGCTCTACTAAATAGAATTCAGAGTCTTATGGATATGGAACCATCACCACACCTTGACTAAGCCTAGCCATCACAGCACCCTCTACTGTGAATGAGCAGACACACCAGTATCATTCCTAAAAGGTCACAGATCAAGAACGGCAGAAGAATGTACAGATAAAACTAGCCCTTAGGAGGAGACTAAAGTAAATGCAGTATTTAAAACATATTTTTCCAAAATGAAGTCTGAGAGTCAATTGACACCATCATCAAATGATGAAGGGCTAAGTTGCACACCAAGGAAAACATGTAATAAAACAGAGCATACTCTAGAACCACACACAAATTTCCTTAAGATGAATCAATGATGCCTACATCTCTGAAGAGCAGTGGGTATATGGAATATAACCCCAAATGCTAAGTTACTTTTTAAGATCTCACTTTTAGAACAACTTTCTCTAAGCAAGATGCAACTGTAATGTCTTAAAGCCACCTCTTCTCTCTCTGGTATAAACCTTTATGAGATATGTGCATGCGAGCATGGGTGTGTGTGTGTGTGTGTGTGTGTGTGTGTGTGAGAGAGAGAGAGAGAGAGAGAGAGAGAGAGAGAGAGAGAGAGAGAGAGAGAGAGAGAGTGTGTGTTCCTGAGTATATTTGCTGAGTGTGTGGGTATGTGTTGAAAAATAGTGGAATATAAGGTAGAAAGCTGAATTTGACACTGCCTATTAACCATGGTTCTAAAAACTTAACTTTCACTTCTAACAGAGCTAATGACAGGGTTGTGGAAAGAGGCAAAGGAATGTTCTGATCACATTTGGAAGAGAGAAAGTGAAAGGTGAAAGAAGAGGAAGAGGAGGGGTAGGTATGCTGGTCATTTTTCTATTGCTGTTAGAAAATATCACCAAGGCAATTTATAGTAGGAAATGTTTTATTTGTGCTTATTGTTTCAAAGGAATGAGTTCATCAACATCACACCAGGGAGTTGTGCCTTCAGTCAGGCACGATGGCAGGAACTAGGAGTCTTTGAAGTCTCAATGTTCACCAACAGCAACATACATCCCATAGCAAATCCGTGTTTCCTAAACCCTAATCCAAAACCCCAATTTGGGTTAAAGTATTCAAACAACTGAGCCTACAGGGCATTACCATTCAAACCACCTCAGTGGAAGAGAAAGAGGAGAGAAGGGGGATTTGGGATAGTCAGAGATAATAAAAAAGGATCTCAGCAGAAATCTGCGCATCCACTTATCCTTTTGATTAAATAATAACTGCTCACTGTGTGAGTAGGGCTCAGTCTAATGAGGAAGCATTACCTTACCAGGTGTAGTCTAGGGTCTCACTGTGGGAAATGTGCCATATGGGGATGGAACTGAGGAAATGCCAAAGTAGGCCGCTGAAAAGCAGGAGCTGAGCTGAAATATAAAGATTTATGGACAGCAAGCATGGAGCATGACTCCTTCACACACTCTCATGTAAGGCCACAGGAAGAGTTTTGTTGCCTGAGAAACATACTAGCTATGGAAGTATGTTTCTAACATTCAAAGAAAAATACAGCCACACAGATATTTGCTGGGAATTTTTCCACCATTCCTGCTGTACTGGCTGGTTTTGTGTGTCAACTTGACATAGGCTAGAGTCATCAGAGGAAGGAGCCTCAGCTGAGGAAAGACATTTTCTCATTTAGTGATCAGTGGGGGAGGACCCAGCCCACGGTGAGTGTTGTTATCCATGGACTGTTGGTCCTGGGTTTATAAGAAGGTGGACTAGCAAGCCAGTAAGCAGCACCCCTCCACGGTCTCTGAATCAGCTCCTGCCTCCAGGATCCTGTCCTGTTTGAGTTCCTGTCCTGACTTCCTTCAGTGATGAACAGCAATGCTGAAATATAAGTCAAATAAACCCCTTCCTCCCCAACTTGCATTTTGGTCATGGTGTTTCATCGCAGCAATTGCAACCCTAAGATACCTACCCACAGGGATATAATATTGACACATTTTATTTAATCATTATTTTGTATAGCTGGAGTTTTCTTCAGTCCTGCTCAGGCCCACAGCCACTCAGACCCAAGTAAACACACAAAGACATATATTACTTATAAACCGTATGGCCGTGGTAGGCTTCTTGCTATCTAGTTCTTATAGCTTAATTAACCCATTTCTATTAATCTATAAGTTGCCACATGGCTTGTGGCTTACTGGTACTTTACATCGTGCTTCTCATGGCAGCGGCTGGCAGCAGCTCCTGACTCAGCCTTCTACTTCCCAGAATTCTCCTCTCTGCTTATTCCACCTATACTACACTTCCCACCTGGCTACTGGCCAATCAATGCTTTATTTATCAATCAATCAGAACAACACATTCACAGCATACAAAAAGACATCCCCAGCAGTTTTGTTCTCCCCTGTACCAACTTTTGTTTGATCTTGGTATATAGCCCAAGTTGGCCTAATACTCTTGGTATAGTCTGGTCTGACCTTGGTCTCATGGTAATTCTCTAGTCTCAGACACCCTGTGGCTAGCATGACAGGAATATGTTCATCGTGCCTAGCTGTGATTACCATGCTCATGTACTTTCCCTTTGTTGATTATTTTTGATTCTCTGTTTTATTTTGGTAATTGCCAGTGGCCATGTCAGAGGAGCAGCAGATGGCAGTCGACTTCAGGGTGTCAGCCCACTAGGAGAATTCCCACTGGGTGAATTTCAGATAGGCAAGGCCCCAAGACCACAGACTCCAGAATGTCTTGCTTCTTCTGTGCCTTCACATGTTTGCTGCTGCTGTCTTTCTCTGGAATCTGGCATGGTGTGAATGGGTGTTGGAAGATCCCCACTACCTGTAACTTAGTGTGTTTATTTCATGGAAATATCCTATTCTACTGGTCATTTTTACCTGTGGATTATTATGAAGATGATTTCTTCCTAAGCTGTACTGTCTAATTGATAATAATAATGCTAGTTCAACTAGTTTTGATGATTAAAAATATAAACAGTGAAGTGTTATACAGCTAGAACACATGAGTTTCTATTGAGGAGCCACATAGACTGTGGCTTAGGTTAATGACTAACAAAAAGAATTGAGTCTCAGTAGCCCAGCTAGCTTAATGTTAGGAGAAGTGTTCACAGGTTTCTGAGTGCATCATACCTGAAACAAAGCTTTGAAAATAACTTAAAGTTAGACTAAGATGTCTTTGTCAAATAGTTTTGAGGTGAAAAACCCAAGAAGACAATCCAAAGGTTTAGAAAGGTATATAGGTGACTGAGGAACTCTTTAAGGCCAGGGAACAAAAACAAACCAGCCCAATTATTACTAGCTTTTGCACTTTTCTTGCTAGGATTGGTTGATGACCAAAAAGTGATTAGTAGTTCCTTATACCCATTTCTGCCCTTAATCTTCTCATATAAAAACTATTGCTGACATACAAATAACATTTTAATACAAATAAAATATCACCATATTTCCCCTTTTCTATTTTAATAAAAAGGAAAAAAAGAAAAAGCTTATAACTAATATAAGAAAAACTATATACAAAAGTACACTAACTATATACAATATATACAAGTAATAAATACCTAAACAATGTCTAGTCCATTTGTATTTGACAAATTCAGAGAAAATAATTTCATTTTCTATCCTATTTTGGTAAGTCCAAAATGTATCCTAATTAATCTTCAACTATAACTAACTAACCTTCAACTATAACTAACTAATCTTCAGCTATAGCTAACTAATCTTCAACTCCCTCAGAGACCCAAGAAGGAAATAATATTAGCTAACAAAAATAAAAACAGGAAGTGCATGCAAGCAACTTCCAAAAAATTTGTGAGTTGACAGAAATAGCCAGCTGCCTGGACAGTCACCTGAGGTTTCTCCGAAGTGCTGGGGCATCATCTTCAGCCTATAGGCTTAGCATATCTGACAGACTCATTTGTGAAGTAGGATGTACACAAGGTCAACAGTTCAACCTCACATTGAGTGAGAGTAGTCCATGTACCAGAAACACCTGAATTCCACTAGTGTCATGTCATGATTCAGGATTTTAAATTCTGGAAATTGTTGATGGTTTTTTAATTAAGCTGTCCATTCTTCTTGGCTGTGTATATATGGCTTCATCTCAGCATCCCATTCTTCTCCACATCCCTCTATCAAATGCCAGTCTACTATTGAGAGGCATGTGCTTAGTTACTCTTCAAGAATAACTGTTTCAGCTGCTGTTCCATTGCACATCAGAGGCCATCGGCCCCCTGCCTGTTCAGCTGCCTTCGAAGAAAAGGGCACTGTACCTTTTCCGAATTGCGAAGGCCACTTCAGGGATGGTGCCATATTGTCCTGGCCTCTGAAGATGCCTTTTGATAAAGCCATAACCATTTGTATGTTAATAAATAAAGTTGCCCGGGGGTCAGAGCTATTAGCAAGCCATAGGAAAGCAGGGCAGTGGTAGCGTACGCTTGTAATTCCAGCACTTGGTAGGCAGAGCTGGGTAAGTCTCTGTGTGTTCAGAGATACAGCCATTATTGGATACACATGCCTTTAATCTTAATACCAATCATGGAAAACCTGGAGGCCTATACAGACAGGCCGTGAGGAGGCGATCATGTGGTTGGGTTTACAACCAATGAGAAGGCAGGACAGGAACTCTATATAAAGACTTTAACACAGGGGTAGCTCTGGTTCGGAGAGGTAGGACCACCTCAGGAGGAAGGGTAAGGTTTTAGCTCTTAGCTCTGACCTCTTGGCTTTCTTCTTTGCATTGGTAAAAAAAAAAAAAAAAAAAAAAAAAAAAAAAAAAAAAAACCCTGAAATAGGGAAATTTGGGTTACTGAGAAATAGGTATTACAAATAACTTTTGTTTCCAAAATGTACACTACACTCTTATTTGGTTGATAACAACAAAGTGAATTTACTTAAAAATTCTCTTCTTTGGAGTAATTCCTCATAGGATCAGGTATCTCTTTCTCTGCACATGTCTGCTTACCCTTGATTAATAAACTTTGTGGTTACGTGTGAAAAAAAAAAAAAAAAACTATTGCTGAGTGAATATGCAACCTAAAGGTTTAAAGTAGAGCTGGCTGATTCTTTTTCATATATAAAAGTTTAGATATGTGATTCCTTTAAGATTGCTTATAAGATTACCATTCAAGACAAGTAATAAAGTGATTGGTCCTTTCTTTGCAACTGCAAAATACAGCCTGCCAATAAAAGAATATTTTGCTTGCTTACACTTTGTTAATCTATAACAAGTTGCTTGGGTATGAATGTACATGGCTCTTGGGATAATTTGTTTTTCACCTGTAATACATAAAATGTTTAATCATGTAAGGAATATGTAAAACATGCTATTTTTTACTTGTATTCATTGTAAGCATTCACTTGAAAAGCAGAAAGTAACCTCATTGTAATTTTTATATTGCCTGAAAGATTTTGCTGGAGCATATAAGCTGTAAGGGAAAGAATAAAGATAAAGTTAAAAATAAGTTAGAAGGAAAACATCAAGAATAAAGATAGAGTGGAAAGAAAACATCAAGAATAAAGATAGAGTAAAAGAAAACATCAAGAATAAAGATAGAGTAGAAGAAAACATCAAGAGAGACAGAAGGGACATTTCTGGACAGAGATAAGAAAAAAGACTAAAGAGCATAGAATGAAGACTATAGAAGAATAAAGAAGGAAACCATCAAACAAGAGTGTGTGTTTTTCCCCTAACCCCCTAAGATAAAAAGGTCATAGTATGGACCAACTCCGTGGATTCTCTTTTAGCCCTGCTCTGCAGGAGGCTGGTCCCCCAGGCAGCAATAGGTAATAGCTGGTTCTTACTGTGACGTTATCTCATCTTTACATATGAATTTTCAGCACTCTAAAGTGTACTAGATTTAAATTAACTGAATTTTCCTTATATATAAAATAATTCTAGGACTGGAGAGATGGTTCAGCAGTAAAGAGAACTGCTGCTCTTCCAGAGGACCTGGGTTCAATTGCCATGTGGAGGCTCACAGCCCTGTCAAGTTCTAGAGGATCAGCCACTTTCTTAAGGCCTCTGAGGATACTGAATGTACATGGTACATAGAAGGACACAGACAAGACATTCATACACTTAAAATACAAATGAGTAAGTCTATAAAAAGCTTAATACTTTGTCAAAGATCAGGTGTTCATAGGTGTGTGGATTACTGTCAGGGTCTTCAATTTGATTCCATTGATCAATGTGTCTGTTTTTAATACCAATACCAAGCTGCTTTTATTATTATAGCTCTATAGTAGAGCTTGAAGTCAGGGATGGTGATGCTTCCAGAAATTCTTTTATTGTATAGGATTGTTTTGGCTATACTGAGTTTTTTGTTTTTCCATATGAAGCTGTGAGGTGGGATGGTCTGTATGTCAAGTGTGTTGCTGATTGGTCAATAAATAAATCACTGATTGGCCAGTGGCCTGGCAGGAAGTATAGGCGGGACAAGGAAGAGAATAAAGCTGGGAAGTGGAAGGCTGAGTCAGAGACACTGCCAGCCACCACGATAACAAAGAGCATGTGAAGATGCCGGTAAGCCACGAGCCATGTGGCAAGGTATAGATTAATGGAAATGGATTAATTTAAGCAGTAAGAACAGTTAGCAAGAAGCCTGCCACGGCCATACAGTTTGTAACCAATATAAGTCTCTGTGTTTACTTGGTCGGGTCTGAGTGGCTGTGGGACTGGCAGGTGAGAGAGATTTGCCCTGACTGTGGGCCAGGCAGGAAAACTCTAGCTACAAAGTTGAGTATTGTTTTTTCAAGGTCTGTGAAGAATTGCATTGGGATTTTGATGGAGATTGCATTCAATCTGTAGATTGCTTTTGGTAAGATTGCCATTTTTACTGTGTTGATCCTACCTATCCAAGAACATGAGAGACAGGGAGGAAGGATTATAAGAGCAAGGGGAATCAGAATCATGATGGAGAAAACCACAGAGAGAGCTAACCCAAGCTAGTAGGAGCTCATGGACTCTGGACTGTACCCTCTGAATGTATGTGAAAGTTGCATGGCTTGATCTGTTTGTTGACCCCCTGGCAATGGGACCAGGACTTATTCAAGGTACATGAACTGACATTTTAGAGCCTATGGTGCCATACCTTACTCATTCCCTACGGTGCCATACGTTACTCAGCCTTGATGCAGGGGTGAGGGGCTAGGCCTGGCCCCAATTTGGTATGCCAGCCTGTGCTGACTACCCAATGGAAGCCTTACCCTCTATGAGGAGGGAATAGGGGTGGGATGGGGGTAGGTGTGGGGGGAGAGCAGGAGAAGGTGAGAGAGGGGAAACAGGGATTGTTATTGTAAAAGGAAAGAATTTTTTAATAAAACAATTATTTTCAAAAGAGCTTAATACTAGCTGAATTTACTTATTAACACTAGCATTCTTAGATTTTATTCCTGATGACCTTTCTTAAGACAATGAATTTTTATAATCAATGAATATTAGGAAAAATAAACTCCCCTTTATTATTTACATTTTAAAATACATTGTATTTATTTATTATTTATTAATTATTTTTGAGAAAGGGTCTTTGTAAACCTGGCTATTTTGAAACTTCCCATAAACCCCACTGTCCTCTGTTTCCTGAATGATGGGAATAAAAATGTTTGCTTTCATACCCAGCTAAGTATTTTCTTTTTTTTACACTATTATTTATCACATTATTTGTTATATTTTTCTCTTTAATCTTTAATGTATCTTCTATATTTTCATATACTCAATTTTTACTTGATTCTATCTTTTTTATTTGAATATTCATTATAGTGTTGTTGATTATTTTAATCTTTTTATATTCAGGTATATGCTGTTACTTTTATGTGTCATGCATGTTACTTACATTTTCATATTATACTACTCATTTCTTCTTTTAATATCTATTTTCTCTTCTCTTGCTGTACTTCATGTTTTTATTTAACTTTTCCTGCTTTGAAGAGGCTCAGGGCAAGTGCAACATGCCCAGCCCCTGACCCCCCCTCACAGCAGCCCCAGTGTTCTCTCAGATCGCCCTCACCCAGGATGACTGGGACAATACTACTTTGCCCCATGGTGGAATTTCCCTGAAGATAGATGAAGCTCTTCACAATCCATGAGAATGTCATTTTTTAGGACAAATTTTTTTGAACTAATTTCTTTCAGGTGACAGGGAGGAAAGAAACATAATCCCCATTTATCCTCGAATTTGAAGAATCCGGACGTTAAAATGCTTACTTAAAGTTTCGGTCACCTGCGACCTAAAATACACGGCTCTTCTCTTCCTACGCACCCCATGTCTGTGACCCTGTATGTGTCTATTTCTAAAGGCTAAAGATTTGTAACAATATTATTGGTCAAAATATAAGAGAAAAGCAGTCCTATATTTTCTAAATATAGAAAATACAGCACATCTCAGCAAGGCATAATTTTAGGAAGAACTGGAAAGCACTTCTAAGCATCGCCCCTGAAGGGCGTAGCTCCTACACTTCAGAAGAGGGATTTTATACCAGGCTTTAGATAAATACCTCAAACCTGGAAAGCAACTTCTTGTGAAATCCCTGTGAGTACAGATTAGAGCAGCGCTGCTTACAGTGTTTGGTAATTCTTGTGCAGGGATGTAATCCTTCCCGCTTGATTCCGTTTCCACACTGCTCTGCCGGCAGTCTTTTCTTGTTCCGTTCTAGCATTATCTCTGATGAAACAACTCAGCTTGCTCTGAATTCTCCCACCAGGGTTGGTACATGATTCACTGTGTGAAGAAATGCAAAAGCTTCTCCATTCCCCCTGCCCCCGCCCGTCCTCTCAGCACAGCCAGGAAGGCTGGCTGCAGTTGATGGAAAGACCCCCTGGACCCAGAGGAAGAGAAGCGCTGATGCAGTGTGGTACGGAAGCCGGCACTTGCTGAGTACTGAGTCCACACACATTTCCTAGGTTTATACATGTCCACGTAAAACACAGAATTGGAACATTTTGCGACGGGACAAAGGATATTTGTGGGGTATTTTCAGTATTACATGTGAAATAGCTAATAAATATGCATATAATATGCATGGGTGCTAATTTTATAAGGTATTTGCAAAAGTGAGGAAAAATATGGACATACCATCATACAGAATAGATAGCTGATGGTAATTATGTAGTTTTAATAAACAGAATAAAATGGCACAGAAAAATCTAGAGTTTCTTCCATCATCAATACCACCAACTAATCCATGACAAAAGGCAAATTTCATATGCAATTTAAGAGGATAAACCAATGTGCATTTTATATTTTTCATAAATCATCTATTATGTCAATTCCTGTGTCTGTCCTTAAGATTATGTTTTCTGAAGTAAGGTATATATTAATTATGCAATTACTTTTTTAGTGGTAATTTATGACACTGTTGTCAAAAATGAAAAAAGACAAGGTAAATTATTTGTAATGACTACTCAGTTGCATGTTTATATTTTGTGTGAGTTTAGTTTTTGAAAAGCCCCTGAAAAACTGTTCATAGTGTATTGAGAAATATCTAAAAATCATATAGCATTTTCTTTGATTTTATTTTTGACTACAAGAATTTGCTCACATATTCTTATTTGCATAATCAGTGGAGATCTTACCATATTAGACAATCTTACTACATTTCACTAAAGTTTTTTTAAAAAATCACATTTATTGTGTTGAATTATGGAAACTGGAAAGTCTGGCAAGCTACTTTGGAAAGCAGTTAATTCTTTTTGGTGTGTTTTATACTTAATAATAAAAGATACTTGTCATTTTCATTTTGATTATTACACTTAAATCAATAAATGTTACAATCTTTCAATTATCACAAAAAGGAAAAGAATCAATTAACACATAAAATAAAAGTATCTTGGCAGAACTGGAAAATATGGGCCCATTCCTACATTGCAGAAAAAAATTAAATTGTTCATTTTGGAAAGTTGCTTTATATTTCTTTAATACATGATCGTGATAGGAAAGGCTGACACAATCAATGACTCTGCGTTCTTTGAACTTGGAAGGAATTGGTGTAATCCTCCTGCTGTTGCCTTCACATGTGTGTCATCCCAGAGAAATGTGTTATCAACTTATTATAAACCACAGCTAAGAGATAAGCGATCCATCAGGTACCAGGTTAAAGGGGCTTGGTAGGGCAGGATGTATGAGTGACGAGGGAGGCTAAGGCAATGAAGACAGAGAGCTAGCACAGTCTGATCCACTGAGGATTTAAAATTAATGTTGCTCAAAAGACAGTCAAGTAGACTAGAAAGTACAAAACACAGAGAACAGGGTTTAAAGAGTAAGCTCCATGGTAGCAGGGATTTTTACTTAAATCCTATATTATTTTTTTGTCTCTTAAATGAGAGTTGTCCTTCACAAGCTCATGTGTTTGAACTCTTGGCATCTTACCCAGCTGTTCATGTCTTTGAGGAAGTCCTGGAACCTTTGGAAGGTGAGTCCTAGCTGGAGGAGGTGGTCTCCAGTGGGGCGGTGGGGGAGGGGGTGAGCCTTTAGTATAACGACCTGGCAGGTTGACCTCTTTCTGCTCCAACAGACAGCAGCTGCAGGTTGCTGACACTGTGAGCTGTGATTTGGAATGCCTGCCTCATCATGATGGGCCACATCTTCTCAGATCATGAGCTGACACCTTCTCTCTCCTAAGTTCCTTCTTATCAGACAATTACCAAGATCACAGGAAAAGTAACTATACAACCACAAGGGCTACAGTGGCTGTCCTGTAGAGAACATTCAAAAATGTTCTGAAAGAATTAATCTCTATTCAGGATTTTAAAGCAGTGTACAGTGAGATCCATCACTCCTAATTGTTAGTAATTCTAGGTTTATCCTCAGCCATTCTTCATCTTATTTTGCTGGATGAACATTTCTTTTTTACATAAACTATTGCCACGAACTCTTGTCTGAATATGGTAAGTTAAAGCTCAGAGAATGAACATCTTTGTCTCTCACTGGCTCACTGATGTTTCTGAACACATCTCAACCAGGTTCTGATTCCCTGTTTTCAAGAGATTCTTTAAGGTCTACGCAGTTTGAAGAGATTCAAGAACTTACATCTATAGATGTCATATAGATTGGTTAACAAACACTTCACTTAGAGCGTAGTCATTTTGTGCTCAAAGAAGAGAACAACTTAATGCAAACTGCTATATAAGCAGCTAAAATATCATTATTGGCAAATTCTTTTCTAAAATAAGAAGTTCTTAAATCTTAGATCATAACAAAGAACTGCAGACATTATATTCCATTTTGAAAATATTATTGACTAAAAGCACTACCAGATTATATTTGCATATTACACGGAAAGTAAGTTTGTTTTCATGTGTACAGATGTCCTTTTGTTATAAAGATTGACAGCAATATTACAGTTAACCATAAATTACAAATTTTCAAGGAGAAAGAAAATAAATAGAATTAACAAGAACACACAGTACACAGAGGTTTTGTTCCAACAGCAGATTATCCTGCTGAGAACTGCTCTACACATCCAGAACTAATTCTGGTAACATTAAAGATACTCAAACCTAATGGAGCTTTAGAAATAGTTTGTTCTACCACGCCTGACATTGCTCAGGTGGCCAAGAAACTGAGACTGGACAGGTCATTAGCATAGGGAAAATTAAAATACTATTGTTCTGTTAAGTGAACACAGCAACAAAATGACTCCTAATGACATTCTGCTATACCCATAGATCAGTGCCTTGCTCAGTCATCATCAGAGAAGCTTCTTCTAGCAACAGATGGGAGCTAACACAAAGACACATAACTGGACATGGTATAGAGAGAAGGAGACCTTGGAATATTCAATTTTTTTGTTTTGAGACAGGGTTTCTTTGTGTCCTAGAACTCACCCTGTAGACCTGACTGGCCTCAAACTCAGAGATTCACCTGCCTCTGCCTCTTGAATGCTGAGATTGAAGGCATGTGCCACCACCACCCTGCGTGAACACTCAGTAGTTTTTTTTTTATGACATATTTCCTTTTTTAAAAAACATTATCTTTATTTTGTGTGAATTCGTGTTTTGTGTGCTTGTATGTATGTGTGAAGGTGTCAGATCTTGGAGTTACAGACAGTTGCTAGCTGCCATGTGGGTGCTGGGAATTGAACCCGGTTCCTCTGGAAGAGCAACCAGTGCTGTTAACTACTGAGCCATCTCTCCAGCCCTAACACTCAGTTCTTAATGGGATTTCTTCATCAAACCTTTCTCCTCAGTGCTCAAGGAGCTAAGTGGAAGAGAAGGCGGAAAGACTGTAAGAGCCAGAGGGGATGGAGAACATGAAAATAGTGTCTTCAAGACACAACAGGAAAAACACACATATGAACTCACAGCTACTGTGGCAGCATGCTTAGTCCCCCACAGGCTCAAGCCGGACATGGGTCACAGCACTGAGTGGGGGAAGTAGACATGAGTTCCCATCCCTAACCAAAAAGCTATCTCCAACTGACCATCTGGTTGCCAAGGAAAGATTAGTTTTCTCCAGTGGAGTCTCACTGGGTATATTAACTCTATGTAAGTATAGGTCCCATGCCAATAGTAGATAGACAATAGCCAATATGTAATGAACTTTTTTCTTACGGACTTTCTATAGAATATAGCTTTGTTGCGGAATTTCTATTTTTTTGTTTTTAATACTGGCCTCTTCAAAGCATATTATGGTTTCCAATTTTGTGTTTTTATGGAGTTTGTGTTTTTTGTGTGTATCTCTCTTGTTTTTAAAATTATTATTATGGTTGTTTTTGTTTGTTGACTGTTTGCCTGTGAGAAAGAGAGAGAAAGGGTATGAAGTTGGGTGGGTGGGGACATAAGGGATCTGGGAGGACTTGAGGAAATGGAAACTCTGTTGGGCAGGTACTATATGAAAAACATTTTTTTTCAATTAAAACAAAAGAAAGTTTTTCCTAGTTTCTATTTTTCATCAGGAAAAACAGATCGAGAAAGGTTATAAGCATTTCCCCAAATCCATCTTCTCACAGATGTAGGAAAAGACACAGCTTCTGTTCTGTCTATGATAGAAATGAATACTATTTTTCAATATAACTGAATTATTTTCTACATAAAAAATGCACTGATCAAAATGTTACAAGATCTATAAGTTCCAGAGACGACATCTCTGCCACCATGATGGTGAGACCAATGTGTGAAATAACTGCCATAGAAATGATTTGAAGCATCCATGTTTAATTATTGCGTTTGATACTTTCTAGATGTGAACCTTACATGAATTGCTTAGCCATTTTCTATTTCTTTTAAGGTTTAATATATACAATGTTATTACATTGTGTATATATTACATTATATATTATTATATATTATACATAAGCTTATAAGTGGCTTATCTTATAATACATTATATAAGATTACTTATCTACAGTTTTGTTGAAGAATAAACTAAAGAACATGATTATTTCATTTCATATGCAAAGTTAGGCTTTGAATTTTCAAATGCAATATTGCCTATTACTACGAGCCTTTTTAATATAATTATTGGGGAACAGTATGTTAACAGAAGTTGTAGAACAAGGCTGAACCAGGAAAAGGGATTATGTGAGAGAAAACAGAAAACAAGTTATGATTGAACTGGTATCAACTTCAACTCTTTCTTGCCTAGTTATTGGGGTAAAGCACTCATGGTTGAAACTAATTCTCAACTTAGCTACAGTGACAATTTTAAAACATAGTTAACTAACAAAATAACATAACAGTGTGCTAAGATATTAAACACTTAACAAACCTCGAGGGCTCTAATTCCAGAAAATGCCCAGCACTAAAAGTGAAATGCCAAAAGAAAGCTGGTTTTCCTTCTGGTGTTCTGTGTTTTGATTTCCATGTTAGCTTTCAGTCTAGGCGTTAGGAACTTTCCCCTGGGTCTTCTAAGGTTTACTCTTTATAGTCTCTTTGTTCTTCAGTGCTCAGTGGCACCACTACTGTAGTGTTATTAACCCATCTGTCTAGGCTGTCCCTCCGCCATGTGCACAGTACTCAGAAAATGGCCGTGTGTGCAGAGTGCATGTCATGGAAAACTGGTTGCTTCTCTCTCTGGCTTCTCTCATGCTTCCCAGAGTTCTAATGTTTTAAATTCCTTTCTTTCTCTATATCATATAATCTAATTTCTGATATAATCCTCCATTGTTAATTTCTAATGAAAAAGAAAATAACTGAATTCTGCGTAGTTGACAGATCTCTTGTTCTTTGACTTGCTGGCAAATAGAAATAAATTTTAAGGGAAGTTAATATATGTATGCTTGAAACACAAATTGCTAAATGGTCTTATTAGTAGAAAACCCGGAGCCAGATATTGAGGTTAAAGCTGAAAGATTAGAGAAACAGAGCAAGCCACAGCCACCAGCAATTACCTCACCAACTCCACAAATCCTCTGACTGTAATCCTCAGCCTTAAGAGAGCTACTTCCTGTGTACTCACACCTTATATACCTTTCTGTGTCCTGACATCTTACTTCCTCTCTCCACCCAGTTACATCACTTTCACTTTCTGCCCAGCTCTATCACTTCCTGTCTGTCTGTACAGACCTCCAGACCTCTATGGTTAACTAGTGCTGGGATTAAAGGTATGTATGCTTCCCAAATACTTGGTAGCAAAGACATGAGATCTCAAATGCTGGGATTAAAGGCATGTGCCACCACTGCCTGGCTGTTTCTAGTGTTGCCTTGAACTCACAGAGATCCAGACAGATCTCTGCCTCGTGAATGATAGGATTAAGGGTGTGTGCCACCACTGTCTGGCCCCTATATCTAATCTAATGGCTGACTCTGTACTCTGATCCCCAGATAAGTTTATGAGGGTACACAATATATTGGGGTACACAGTACATCACCACATACGTTGAGTATATTTTAATTTGTATTATAGTACTTTTCTAGCCGGGCGGTGGTGGCGCACGCCTTTAATTTGTATTACCATCAGAAAGATATTTGGAGGCTTAATAGCAAATTACTAAATGGGAGGTCTAAATTGGAGGTCTCCATCAGGTCCCTCCTCATGAATATTGGGGAATCCCACAGAAGAGGGATAGGGAAGAGGCATCAGACTCCAGGAGAACATGAACTACTATAGCAACTAAGTAGGGCTAATGGGGCTCACAGAGACTGATGCAGCAAGCACAGGACCTGCGTGGATCTGCACCAGGTCCTCTGCATATACGACATGGCGCTTAGCCTGGTGTTTTTGTGAGACTCCTAACCGCGGGAGCAGGTGTGCCTCTGACTATTCTGCCTGTTCTTGGGACTCTTTTCTTCCTTTTCAGCTGTCTTGTCCGGACTTAGTGTGATGGCTTTTGCTTTGTCTTATTGTATCTTGTTTTGTCGTGTTTGATTGTTGTCTCTGAGAGGCCTGCTTCTTTCTGAGGGGAAACAGAGGAGGGGGAGTGGATCTTGGTGAGATGGCAGGTGGGGAGCCTGGGGGAGTGGATGGAGGGGAAACTGTGGTAGGGATGTATTATATGAGAGAAGAATGTATTTTCAATTTTTTTTAAAAAATTAAAAATAAATACAAACAAGTAGAATGTTCATTTCCTGGGCTTGATGTCTATAATTAAACACAAAGATTTTGATAAATTGAATTGATTCTATACCCGCTGTCTAAGTCCACTTCTACCAATGAGAATTCACAACTGGAGATACTTCTGAGCATAGAGACTGCAGCATTTTGCTATGTATATGATTAGAAAATATACAAGTCCAAGAGGAAATGATTAGAATTATTTTCTCATTGAGCTGAAATAGCCATGTTGTTTAATTTATACCTCACATGCTTTAATAATGGAACCTAGATATTAGTAGCATTTGATCCCTGTCTGTGTAATTTTACACATTTGCCCATTTTGATTTTCAGGAAGACGTTCTGAAGCAGGTTTCTAATTATCCCAGGTCTGACTGATAATTCAGATGAGCGGGAATGAACCTCCTACTGAGGACAACCAAACACAGATGCATTGAGAAGCGAGCAAGCAGGCAGAGAAGAGATATGCACAGCACCTGGGGAGAGACCAGCCTAGATGGTGGAGATACCAAACTATAGAACATTCAAGAAGGTCGTCTTAAACTATTTGTGTTCGAAATATTTTCTATTCTTTTTCAAATTGACTGCTTCCAAGTGATGGTGCTGTAGATATGTGATTTAAGTGATAAAGACAATTGATGTCCAGCAATCATATAGGTGGCTTTTCAACACCTTCTCAAAATGATTATCTCTTATACATTAACATGTCATTAGTTTACCTAAGAAAATCTTATTTTCTTGTTAGTTCAAAGCATTCTTTTAGGACAATTTTCTAATATTTTATACATGATACATAGAAATAAGCAGCTCTCTCTCTCTCTCTCTCTCTCTCTCTCTCTCTCTCTCTCTCTCTCTCTCTCTCTCTCTCTGCCTGTCTGTCTCTCTCTGTCTCAGTCCCTCTCTCTCTCTCTGTCTCTGTGTGTGTGTGTGTCTATGTCTGTGTCTGTGTCTGTGTATTTAATACAAGGGACAGTAAGTACTTATCACCCATCTGTGGTTTCCTGAGTACATGCTTTGAGAAATGTAAAGGTTAATGAGAAACTATACTTAAGCCTATGTTTAACTAAAAACATATTAACCTGCAAGAGATAATCAATTTTAGAAGACACTGAAACCCACGGATATGGTTGCTGCAAATCAATTGTATCAAACAACTTTAATCACATTTCCATTTACGAGACCATTACTTAGAAGTAGTCTTAGATCAAGTCTACTAGGAGGAAAGAACAACACATTTAAAAAAAGAATATAAGAAGTGAACCACATTAGGCTATACTGCATATAGTGTGACATATACCATTTTTTGTTTTGTTTTGTTTTTTTTTTTTGAGACAGGGTTTCTCTGTATAGCTTTGTGTCTTTCCTGGAACTCACTTGGTAGCCCAGGCTGGCCTCGAACTCACAGAGATCCGCCTGGCTCTGCCTCCCGAGTGCTGGGATTAAAGGTGTGTGCCACCACCGCCATTTTATATTAGAATGTTACAAAGAGAACTTTTCCAAAAATAAAGTTATATCTTAAAATGTTTTGTTGTTTCATTCTCAAAAAGACTCAATAACTAATGACTACACATTCAAAAATCAGATGTTTGAGGTGTTTTGTGATACTTTTATACCACAAGCAAAACAATAAACAGAGTCTGCTCTGCTGTTTTGCTATCACAGACATGTCAAGTGAGCACAACTTGGTTCTGTGATAGGAAACCTTAACATTGTTCCACAACAAGCTTCCAGCTTTACCCTGCATGATAGACTTATAATATGATGTTCTCCCAAGGAGCTCTAAAGGCAAGAGATTTAGAGACATTTACAGCTGCAGGACAAGATTCATTGCCACCCATTATCAGATAACATCAATATCAAAATTGATAGTGATAATTCTGAACACTATTAAGGAACTGGCAATGAAGCAGGGCTCTTATATTTCAGCTAGTGAAACAGATGAAAAATAGAAAAATGAATGCCAGGACAGCTGTTCCATGATGAGGTGAGGAGTGCAATCTAGCACAAGATGGACAGCCAAAAGGCTTCAAGGGCAAATGAAAGTATAATTTGAACCAACATAACATCAGTACAAACTGCTTCAGAACATCAGCAGCCAGGCGTCACTGGAGGGAACAATTAGTGACAGCGACGTGATTGCAGAAAGATGAGTGCTCACAACAAAAATAGGAGCTAATGCCCCAAAAGAAAACCATTCGAGAAGCATCCTTAGTTATGTTCATCAAAGTCATAATGTAGGTGGGTCAGGTGGGGGTCGATTTTTCCCTTTCCTCATCCCATGGAAAATACCACTGCAATATAATGAATATGAATGCACATGATCTGAGATATGTCACAGAAATAGTTCATTAGTTGAAAGTGAGTGATTCAGACTAGGGATGTTTTCCCAGGTAATTACAAAACCCTGGTTCAACAGATGGAGAAGACAGATGCTGTACCTTCCAGTTTCTCAAAAATTTGGGGGATCAAGCCATCTCATGATTTTTATCTTAGGCAGATGTGATGTAAATACGGAAAAGGTCTCTGATTTGTTGGATGCTGTTCAAATTTGAACAGATATGTAGAGTAAATAAAGTTTGATGTCGTTATCTCATAAAGGAAAAGGACATTTAGAAGTTTTAGTCACAGCAGGGACTAGTCTAACTATTCTCAAATATCAACCCATTAAGTCTTCTCAAAACTTACTTGTAGTAGACCTAAGCTAATTTTCTGAAATATTGGAGGTCAATAAAGGAACTTGCACAAAGTTACACAGCCAACAGTGGCATAAAGTGCAACAAGAGAATAGCACACTGGCATTGATTTTTCTATGTATTCCCTGTCAACGTCCAGCAACTTTCAAACTAGAGGAACATCAGGCTTAAGCTATTTATGTGGTTACCACAACATACACTGTTAATACAGTTAACAAGTTATTTCAAGATATATTTATTAAGTGTTCTTAATGCCTGGAAACTATGAACATAATGGGAAAAAAACAGTAATATGAAATCTATTTTTTCAGCTGTGAGACTGAAAGATGACCAAGGTTGGAAATCAGCTGCTTCTTTTTATGAGACCAGTGTTTCTAAGTTGTTGTGGGCATTTTTGAAGGATGGGAAACAACACATTGTGAACACAGGTCCAAGGCTCATTGAGGTCACAGTTCCTCCTGAAGCCAACGGGTAGAGGGCCTGGTCTTCAGAACTCCACAATGCTCTATGATCCTAGATGTCTTAGTATTTTCATTGTTGTGAAGAGACACCATGAATATTGAAAATTTTATAAAGAAAACATTTAATTTTGGTGGCTCGGTTACAGTTTCTAAAGTTTAGTCCATAATCATCATGATGGAGAGATGACAGTGTGCAGACAGACATGGTGCTGGAGTAACTGAGATTTCTACATCTTGTAGACAATAGGAAGTCTACTGAGACACTGGGCAGTATCCTTGAGCATAGGAAACCTCAAAGCCAGCCCCACAGTGACACACTTCCTCCAACAAGGTTACATCCACTTCAGCAAAACCACATCTCCTAATAGTGTCACTCCCTATAAGATTATGGGGACCAATTACATACAAACTACCACACCAGAGTTTTCACCCCTCCAGTTTTTTTCTACTTCTTTCTCAAGGACTTTCTTACTGTCCCTTCCTATTTTAAAACCTTAAACAATTTTTCATTTTGTTTGTAACTATTTTCCCCTTAATTTTCTTTATTGCTTTGTGATGGTTTGAATAAGTATTCCCATAGGCTCAGATATTTGAATACTTGGTCCCTGGTTGGTGGCACTGTTTGGGGAGGGAATCAGACTTTTAGTAGGTAGAGCCTTGCTCTAGCTTTGTTCATTGCTTCATTCTATTTTGAGTTCATTCCCTCTGCTTTGTGCTTCTGGTTGAGGTTTGTAATTTCTCAGCTTCTTGTTCCAGGGTCTGCTATCATGCCTTCCTCAATACCAAGGACTTTCCCTTGGATGCGAGCCTAAATCTAGCATCTTTTTTAAGGGACTTCTGGCCATAGTTCCTATCACAGCTACAGAACTGTTATTGACACATTCTTCTTTTGTATCAATCAGAATGCCAAGTATCTTGATTGTTTTGTTTGTTTTAAGCTCATATATATGTGTGTGTGTGTGTGTGTGTGTGTGTGTGTGTGTGTTTTATACACACACACATATATATATATATATATATATATATATATATATATATATGGATATATATTATCCCTAAAGTGCTCTTTTCTAGGAAGACCACCTCTCCCACTCTCAGTTTTCCTCAATTGTTTATGTTCTTTGTAGGGTTGAAGCCTCATGATTTTTATCGATATTGATGTTTAAAGAGAACATGGTTTGTGGTCTGCACAATATGTATCCCATTCAGAATGGCTACATTGCTTTGCCCTTTAGTTCTGGATTGGCACAATGTGGTACCACAACTAAGACCACTCACACCTTGGGGGGCTGAAGGAGAAAAATACTTCTGCTGTCTATCATTTTCGTGGTTTAAAAGGTATGTAAATTAAAGACTTCTTTTGATTATTCACTATTACTGTTTTGCACTTTTACTTAGCAGTATTTTTAATTTTTATTTCATATTTTCTCCATATTAAGTCTTTTAAATTATAATTTTATCAGTATTTTCTTACTTGGTCCTAAATGAAAAACCACTTTGGCAAAGGCATACAAGGGTAATAGAACTCAGAATCTCCAAGAGAGGAGAACAGATTTTGGCTTACAAATTTTGGCTTATTTCTGCTTTTAGGTGGTTAAAATATAAGAATGTGCAAACCATTAAAAGACATTCATCTTCAAATCATGATGGTAAACAAAATGTTTAAAATAATTTTTTAAAGTTTTATGTTTGGAAATAATGAATTACTCTTTCTTGCATAAAATCCAAAGATGCTATTGATCAAACTTGAGTTAGTAATGGTTTCCTGTCAAGATGGTCCATGATCTCAAGATACTTTGTTTCCTTCTTTCAAGTGTAAGGACTTTAGGCAACATGCTCACCAAGGTCTGTGCTGATGGGCAGAGGGTGCTAGGTACAACCTGTACAACCAGATATTATTTCTCCTTTCTCCTTATGATTTTGAATATTCTCCCTGCCTTGCCTCTGTAATTACCCCTTTTCTTGATCTCTTAAGGGAAATTTTATAACATATTCTATTTTCATAATAAATTTTCTATTCCACTACATGTGTTATAGACTTTGTTATAAAACAAAACACTCATTATAACGAAACTATGTATACTCTATTTCATTTTTGAAATAGTTCCAATTCTTTCATAATATGTCCTATGAGGACTAAAATGTACCTATCTGCAGAAAAGTATGGCACAAGTTTGATTTTCCTTTATACAATGATTTTAAAGCAAGCTACACCATAGATATCAGTAAGTAACTAATGATGCAGTGAAAACGTGTTATGCAGCAACCATGAGATGAGGAAAAAGGGATGATTGAGTTCAGAGCATCTTACTGAAGTTCCCTAGACCTTGCACAGCAGGGACAGTAATGAGGCCCATAGGAGAAAACAAAGGGAAGACTTAGCCGACCTACTAAACATTTAACACAAGCTGGTTACTGCACAACTATGGTCTTCATGTTTTGATTATTTCCATTGTGTGTATGTTATTATAATGCAAATGTGCTGATACAACTAGTTGTAACAAAGCACACTTAAAATTTTGCTCCTGAATTGAGATGAAAATTTTATACTACTTATCTGCCCTTTTGTCTCATAATCATTCTACTGTAAGAATACAGCTAGAATGTTCTGTCATTACAACACTAATGTAACCCTGACATTGCCAGGTGACAGAGAGAAGCAGGATTTTTTTCAATCCATTGTCTGTGACAGTCTAATAGCTCTTTGTAAGCCAAAGAAAAAATAATTAATGGGCTCTCTTAAAGTTTTGCATATAAATATTGCATTTTAATTAGTTTATCTTTATATGTAATTAACATGTAATTAGAAGATTTATTCCCTCTCTCTTCTCCCTCCAACTCTTCCATCATGGTCCCCACTCATTTTTAAATCCCTGGCCTCTTATTCTTTCATTATTACCACAATATACACAAACGCACACATATATATTTATAAATATATGAATAAATATATAATTCCAATCTGATGAGTCTGTTTAGTGTCTTTTTAATATATTTTTCTTTAGAGATGATCACTTGAGATTGGATAACCTCTTAGGATTGTCATCTCTTGTAAATACTACATTTTCCTCTCTCAGTTTTCAATTGCCTGAAGCTCTTCATCAAGGAGCAGGGCCCTGGGAGATCACTTCCATCCATGTTGGCCTGTCCACTGGGTTTGTCATCATTTAGGTCTTGTTTAGACAGCCATGTTGCTGAGATTACATGGGTGATGCTTCCCTGTCATATATAGAAGACACAGTCTTTGAAGAGACTTCTTGGTTCTCTTGCTCTTATGATCTTTCTTCATCTCGCCTATGATGCTCACTGAGTCATAGGTGTTAAGAGTTATGCTGTAGAGATATCAGCTGGAGCTAAGTACCCACAGCCAGTTCTCTGCATTTTGACTAGTTGTGGCTTTCTATAATGGTCTTTATATATTGGGAAAACGAGCTTCTTTGATGAGGATAAAAACTACGCGTACACCTTTTTATGCTCAATGATCATTTTTTCTAAAATAGAATTTAAAAAAATCTTACATTTGTTTAATGATGACTGTTTATTTTTTTAAAGCAGAATTTCTTAGAATTATAATATAGTGAGGATTTTATTATGACTTGAATTCACAAGAGTGAAGAATGGCTCAAATCAAGTCTTGGAACAAAATATACATAGTCCAGAGACCTATGATAGAACCAAATAGGACTGGGGAAAAAAAGAAAGAAAAAAGATTTCTAATGGCATTCTGCTATACTCATAGATCGGTGCCTTGTGCAGTTGTTATCAAAAAGGTTTCCTCTAGCAGCAGATGGGAGCAGTTGCAGACACACACAGTCAGACATTATGCAGAAAGATAAATAAATTGGAGGGCCTAATCAGGTCCCTTCTCTCGGAGTTTGGGGAATCCTGCAGAAGAGGGGGTAGGGGAAGCCTATAGAAGTCAGAGCAGGTGGAGGATACCTGGAGAATATGGCCATATGGCAAACGGCCAATCAACTAAGCAAGACTCATGTGAGCTCACAGAGGCTGAAACAGCAAGCAAGGGGTCTGAAACGTGTCTGCTCCAGTTCCTTTCCACATGTCATAACTGTTAAACTGGTGTTTTTATGGTACTCCTGTGGGAGCTGGTATGTTTCTGACTGTTTTGGCTGCTCTTCAGACTCTTTTCTTCCTGTTGGGTTGCCTTCTCCAGCCTTGGTGTGATGGCTTTTTCCTTGTCTTATTGTTTCTTGTTTTATCTTGTTTGGTTTTTGTCTCTTGGAGGCCTGCTCTTTTCTGAAGGGAAGTGGAAGGGGGAATGGATCTGGGAGAGACGTGAGCTGTGGTGGGGGGGTGCTGGGAGGAGTGAAGGGAGGGGTAACTGTGTCAGGATGTATTATATGAGAGAAGAGTCTATTTTAAATTAAAAGAAAAAGAAAAAACAGTGCTTCATATTCTCTTCCCACATTCTATGACCTTCTATGATTTGTCATCATCAGAATTTAATGAAATTAATTTCATTGCACCATAAGATTCTTCATTGCCAGTAGCCAGAGTACAGCACCAGGTTAGTTTGAGTCATTAACATGTAAGCTATTAGATGATTGACTCATTGCTTTGCAACTGGGTGATTTCAGGTATTTCTTCTATTTACCTGTTCCTCAGCTTCCTATCTGCATGAAAGCAAAAACTAGTAGTGTCAGTCCAATGAAGTTAACCAAAGTAACGTACAGCTAATGATCAGGAGGTTCCTGGAGCAGTCTCTTCTAGATTTACTGACCAAGCCATTCTTGTATTGTTGACTATCCCCTCAGTCTGTATGTTACAATGTATTCTTTTACATTAAGACAAGACTTTTCCATGATCAGCACCTTCAATAACGTTCATCTTTTTATATGGTGTGACTATATGAATGTTAAAAAAAAGTCCAAATAGTTCAGATGTCTTTGTATCTTTTACAAAGAAATTATGATTCTTTCTGAATTTAATGGATTTCATAGAAAGAGATTGTAAGTGCAAGAATGTGTGGCTGTAACTATAAAAGTGAAGTTTCACTACAGTTTTTAGCACTTTGAAGACCAAAAATATTTGATGTACGAATCTCCTCTTAAAAAAAATAAAGTTCTTTAGGAACAATAACAATATAGAATGACCTTTTAATTGTTTTTTTAAAAGAGATGAAAAAGTAAGTTGTTTTTTTCTTAAAGATGATTGAAATGAAAATTTCAATGGATTTTGTAGAATTAAATTTTCAGGAGGAATTAAGTTTTCACTTAGGAGCAAAAGTGAAGTCATGAGTTCATGATTGCAGGACATCCATGGCTCCGACTCTATCAGGACACTGCTCTTTAGATCCAGTTATTTTCATTTTGATTCATAGTCTGTGAAGCTGGTTCCAAACAGGAATGTCTATCATGCTTTGCTTTGTACTCACATTGCACAAGAATAATTGATTCATTTGAACTTAGACTATCATAGGCATGAATTATAAATTCATTCACAAAAAAGTTTAAGCTAGGTCATCAGTTGATGGCAGAATGTCTTTCTGTACACTGTGAATATGTGTTGCTTTTATTGGTTGATAAATAAAGCCGTTTGGTCTATGGCAAGGCAGCTTAGAGGCAGGCAGGAAATTCAAAGAGAGAGACAGGAAGAAGGCGGGGAGACACCAGTGAGCCGCCCAAGGAGCAACATGTAATGGAACACAGGTAAAGCCACGGAACATGTGGCACTACGTAGATTAATAGTTATAGGCTAATTTAAGATATAAGAGGTAGCTAGCAAAAGGCTTGACCATGGCCATGCAGTTGGCCACATAATTAATATGTGTTTACTTGGGGGGTGAGTGGGAGACACTCTTCAGGCTACAAACATGAAATATAATATTTGTATAACATTTAAATAAAAAAATACATAGAGCTAAAGATAAATTTTTGTGTTAGTGATAGCCTATAGAATGCTTTAATGAATATCTGTAGCTTAATTTCTTACATTATATCTGAGAAAGGTAATTTTCAAAACTGTATAAAATATAAGTTGTACATTCCAAAAGATGAAACATCATATAATCATGTTGTTTGTTCATGTTGTTAATGTTAAATCATACATTGTGACAAGGCATGCAAGGACAGTTAAATGTTAGGAAATAGATTAATATTAAAATTTAAAATCAAGAAATCAAAATGAAAATATCTGCTATCTGGAGGTATGCCATATCCATTATATGATAGGCACAGGAGGATCAAAGGCATATTTCCTTTAATCAGCAACTGACCCACTGATATTACTCAATGATTAAAAAATTCAAATAAAAGAAGGATAAGCAAAGAATATTATGGATGTGCAAGTCAATATAATATAGATTTTAAATGGAATAAATTCATAAATATTATATTAAAAACAAGTGTATATTAACAAATAATTTATGTTAAACTCATCACAAAGGAAGACAACAAATGAAATTCACTAGAAAAACACAATGCATCTGCTTAACAAGTGTAATGATAGATTAGAAGTATTTTAAAAACTAAAATGTCACCAAAATACACAACAAAAGAAAGCAGACTCACAATGGGAAAGACATTAATACAATAAATAAATCTATTCAACAGCAGGTAAGGGGTGCCCATCCCAATTAGGTCATCAACAACACAACCCCTACACCTGAAGCCCTGGGGACATGCATAAAGATTGTGAGAGACAGAGGATCAGGGCATTTGCTGTGAGATAGTCTCTTCTAGGCCAACTCTTTTTTTTTGAGGGAGGTGAAAGAGAAGATTTTATTTCTTCTTATAGATTACCATCCATCATCATAGAAAGCTAAGGCAGCACCTGAAATGCAGGAGCCAAGACAAGAAACTGAATCAGAGACCAGTAGGCGCATGGCTTTCTAGCTGTGTCTGACTTTCTCCTCTAGCTTTTTGTACAGCCCAGGCCCATCTGCTTCAGGATAGCCTTTAATTCCTACTGTGTTGCTGGATGAATCAGCTCTCCTCTCTGTAGCTCCGACTCTTAGTCAAAAGACTGTTTGACACCAATTGGTACTGAAAATACATTTTTCACTGGAAAATATAAAAAAGGATGAGAAGTGTCAAGGGGATAGGGAGGAGGGGGGGATCTGGAAGGTGTTGAAGGGAAGAGTGGGGAGTGAATATGACCAAGACACGCTGCATGACAGTCTCAAAGAATGAATAAAATATTATATTGTTTTAAAAGTTTTTATAAAATGTATGATTCATTGTCCATAAAAATGTGAAAAAATAAATTAGCTATAAGTCTGCTTTAAGGTCTACTTTATTAAGTGAAGCCTGTGGACAAGAGCCCAGTACTTCTGTAAAAGTGGTACTAAACAATATTATAACAAATAATTTTTGTTGGGTTATTTGCCACTGAGACAACACTATTAATTTTCTTTAAACAAATAAATTGCACTTTTAAAAATAGTTTAAATAAACAGAATTCAGCAACATTTCATAGTTTTAGGACTACGGAACACTAATTTTTGTCGCTAGCTAAGAGCTTCTGAGCATCTAACGTACATGCAAGCCCTTCAGTTGTATTCCTTAAATGTATACTGCCATTTTGTTTGTCAACAATACCTCAGGAGAGCAGCAAACACAAAATTTCTCAGGCGTCCAGTAAAAAGAATTTAATGATATTTCATCCATTTATGATGCATAGATAAAAAAACATTTTTATCATATTGCCTGTGTAAATTCCTGTGTTAGGAAAACATACTGAATGTTATTACATAGATGGAAATCCAGTCTTCCCACAAATACCCAAACAGTGTATTATTTTACCAGCAATTTCCCATTAGCCTTTGAGAGTTATATTAACCATGGTAAAAACCATCAAGGGTATGGTTGTATGGAACTAGCTGACAATCAGCATGCTTCATGTAATGTGTTCACAAACCATTGATGGAAGCTTACAGGAAAACGGGAGTTCCACTCACAATAGCAGCCCCTTTGTTTTCTTTACAGCTTTATAGTCAGGAGCAAGTTTAAAGGAGCTGTAAAAAGATCTAAGCATACTAGAATGTTTGCTTCAGTACAAAAGGGAGCATGTCCATACACTGCAGAAAATGGAGTTGTGCAGTGGGCCAGTCTCTGTTAAAGCTGTATACAGAAAAGGGAGGTTACAATAAAAAGATAAAAAAGGAGGTAGCTACTAAACCCAGAGTGAACCCGGAGTAAACCCGGAGTGCTCCTTAACAACACCAGTGAATTTGGATAACATGCCTGCAGAACCAGGAATAGAATCAGAGTGAAGTATTAGTGAATATAAATAAATAAAGCTTTGAGACTGACTTTCCTTCACACTTTTAGATCCAAATTAATGAAAACAGAAAGTCTATTTGAAAGTACATAACAACCTCTCTAGTTCCAAGGATGCCAACACTATTTTCCTCTCACACCCTTCAGTGCAAGCATCCCCTCCTTGCCTATGTTCGACCTTATAAAAGTACTTTATCTTCATTCAAGAAAAGATGTCCTTCTCTGAGGCAGCATGATTGTGATTAATTGAAGTTTATTTACTACATTCTTTTAGAGCTTCGAGATAAGTAAGCAAGCATTTTCAAAGCAGGAAAAAACACTGACTTTGTTTTCTTTCCAATTCTGCACTCTCAAAAACTATAACAATACCATTAATAATAACTTATACTAATGGTGCAAATTTCAAAATGTCATTAAACTTAGTAAAATGTCTGTAGTCAAAACTGGCAGATGAGAAATTACCATGTAGAGATGTATGTAACAAGTCAGACTTGAGAATTTTCCACTTATTTCTGTAATCATAGCTAACAATTAAAGGAATATCTTCCATTCTGTGAGTGCAGCTTTCTTAAATCAACTTACATCCATGCTGAAAAACTTTAGAAGCAAGTTTTTAACATTAAATATGTTTTATCAGTCTAATAAAAAATTCGGAGTGCCACACCATCTGCAATTGGGAAAGGAAACACTGGCTTGTGTTTGATAGCAAAAGCCAACATGAAAAAAGTCAAAATAAACATAATATTTGTATTTCTTCAGTAATTCTTCTGTCTGATTTATTTGAAGTTGGCAGGTAACATATCACCCTTTGGATGCTTTCATTACTTTCCTTATATAACGAGGTTTATGGAACACTGCTGGGGACAGTTGCACCCCTTCCCTAACATTCTGCTATGGTCTCAATGGTCTTTTTCAAATTCATTTTTAAGCCTAATCCTCACTATGGTAGTACTAAAGTATGTGTAGGGACGGTAGGTGTGCTGAGTCTCAGATGCTGGAGTGTTTGCCTAATGTGCAGGGAGCCCTGCATTTAATTCCTAGCACTGTATAAACCTGGTGTGCTGACGTAGGTCTGCAATCCTAGCACCGAGGAAGTAGGCAGAGGCAGGAGAAGCAAGGTTCAAGACTACCCTTGGATGCACAGTGAGTGTAAGGACAGCTTGAAATGAGTGACAGCCTGCTAGGAGCTGAATGGGATGAGTGTTTGATAAAACAGGTTGAAGGGAGCTGGTTTTCCCTTTCCCTGCAAAAGAATGCAGCAACAAGCTGTCCTTCTAAAGCAGAGAGAAAACCAGCACAGTTTGTCAGAGCCTTTATTGAGGTCTTCCACATAAAACTTTTCAGTGCTTACAAACAGCCTAGTCTGTATTTTGTTATAGAAACCTCAGTAGACTAAGGCATAGCTAAACCCTTTCCAGATAATTTGACAAGTAAAATATGAGATACATGCAAAATATATAATACCATTAAATTACATATATACATTCTTCATTCAGAAATTTGAAAATTTGTAATTGTTTTAAATATATATTATGCATACATATATGTACAGATGTATACACACATGTGAATAGTTAGTACAAAGTCTGGATATATCACTATTCAAGATGCAGTCACATGACAAGAAATCAGATAGAAATTTGTATGCCAGTTTTTCTTTGTGTTAACATTAGCCTGGAAAGACTAGAAGTCTCGATTTGGATTTTGCTTCTGTGCTGCCAAGAGCCTCCCAGCACAACATGAATCTTATGATTCACCTGCAGTCACTTTATCTTCCCGTGGCTAGGATTTATTTATACATTTGTTTCTGGCCAGAATTGTTCACCTTTCTCTAGCTTTTCTATTCTGTGGTATTCTCCACTGATGCCTCCTCTGAGGCTGTGGTTCTCAACCTGTGGGTCGCAACCCCTTTGGCAAACCTCTATCTCCAAAAATATTTACATTGCAATTCATAACATTAAAAAATTACAGTTATGAAGTAGCAGCAAAATAATGTTATGGTTGGGGTCACCACAACATAAGCAACTCTACTAAAGGGTCGCAGCATTAGGAAGGTTGAGAACCACGGCTTCAATGACCATTTCTACCTCTCCATCTTTTACCCTCACCTGGAACTTAGTCCTCTCCCAAACTCACATCTCTCTCCACTGATGTTTTGCCACAAATATTCTTTCCAACAAAATGATTTATCCTGAAACTTTGAGGTCTCTTCTTCTCCCCCAGAAGTCCTGTTTCACACTTCCTAATTCTTTAATTGGTTCTTTTTATATTTTATTGTAGTTATCATATGTACTAAATTTAGCTGCATGTTTAAAATAATTTAGCTTCAAATTTAAGACTTATTCCTCAAAATTACCTATTAAAGAATCATATGCTACAGAATATACTATGGTATGACCATAGATTTTCTTCTAGTACTGTCCTGTTTATGCCTCTTTATAATCTGCAATATGATGGAAAATATTCTTGTATTTTCTCAGGAAACAAACACCAGTGAGCCCATAAGGTAAAGATATAACTTCAATGTTGAGCATGAGCCAGTGAGATGACTCAGTATGTAAAGGTGTTTACCAGGGAGCCATCTCACTCAGTTCAATTCCCCAGATCCCATTAACAGAAGAAGAAAACTGACCCCTACAGGCTATTCTTTCATCTCCATATACACAGTGTAGTCCATACACTCTGTTGCCTACACACACACACACACACACACACACACACACACACACACACACACACGCACACGCACAACTCACTGATGAGTTATTGGCAATGGATAGTTGTTGATGGAGGGAGAACCCTTCTTTTCTATATGTGACCATAAGTTGGTTTCCCATGATCTAGTGGATGACATCACACCCACGCACAAATGGGCAGCATTAATTGGACTTAGCAGTATCAAAGTTTAAAAAAGAAAAAAAAAGATCTGATAACTTTGGGAAAAGAAGACATGAGGAAAGTTGGAGGGGGAAGTAGGGGGTAGATATGATAATATTTACAAGTATAAAATTCTCAAAAATTAAAACAATGTAACATTTTAAAAATGTTGAGCACCTTTTCACATGAATGATATATGATGTGACACAATTTAACCTGAAAGTAATAAAAATCATATTGCTGCTAGCCACTAATGACAGTAGTAGTTCTCTAACATGGAATATTGGTTTTCCTACCTGGTCCATGATGATACTTATGGAAATGTGCAATGTGAAATTAAGTTACTTGGGAAATTAGAATCTTCCTAGTTTTCTTTCTAGATTCAGATCATAGTGATGGCTTTTCCTTTCGTTAGAACACGATTAATTCTTCCTTATTAGACATCATTCACTTTGCTAAATATACATACACATGTCCCTTAAAATCTGTGTCCTGCATGCTGAATGAAGAGTAACTGAGTCAAATTAATTCTACTATGTTAAATTTATTTACTTTTAATTTGAGTCACAACAACACTTCAGTTAATAATTAGATACAAGTATCTGTCAAAACATAAAGAGTGCCCTTATTCAGGGCACCAATATTCAGAAAATCATATACTCAAACTGTCATCAACCAAATATTCTCTAAAATATGGATTTTGTCAAGCAGCCCATTCCTTATATTTTGCATATATTTGTTTACTCGTGTGTGTGTGTGTGTGTGTGTGTGTGTGTGTGTGTGTGTGTGTGTGTACATGTTCCAGGGTGCACTTTTGGAAGACAAAGGACAACTTTCAGCCATTGGCTCCCTCCTTCTAACTTGCATGTTCCTGGGATGGCACTCTGGTCTTCAGGCAGAGTAGCAAGCACTTTTACCTGCAGAGACAGCTCACCGGATCCCAAGAAATTATTCTTAGTTCATTGGAAAGCCATCTGACATTTACTTGGTCACTGGAAATCAAATAACTTTCAAATAAAAAAGTTTTTAAAATCATGGTAAAGTAAAAACAGAAATACAATAAAGGTGATAGTTTTTATTTTATAGTGAGAAAATGTAGACAGTGTCTGATTCAACCTTTGAATCAATAATTAATTTTCCAGAAAGACAGATGGTTTCACAGACTAAGAGGTCATACAGGCCACAAAGCACAATCTACTTTCAGGGAAAAGGTGAATAATAAAAAAACAAACTTACTTCACAGCCTTAACAACAAGAAGAACAAAAGATAATTCCTAGTACATGTCTTCAAAATCAGATTCAACTTTATGAACAATACATACCAAGAAAATTTAAAATATCATTTACAGCTTTGGCTAAAAGTGATATAAATTACAAACTAACATGTTTTAAAGGATTTTAGCAACGGTTTTTAACAAAGTACAGCCAAATCTTCCAATATTTAGTGTGCTTGGAACACTAACATCTTGAAAGGCTTATGCTGTGACTTTCAAAGCTCAGAAAATTTAGAGCTTCGGTGTACACAATCACTAGTTTTTATTGAAGATCTAAAGTCATTTTGTTTCTCTTTAAATATTTAAAATAAGAATCACAAGTAGACTAAGAATGACTTCTGGTACCTAAGGTGTTAAATGAAATGAACATATCCTACTCATATGGATAATTAATCAATTTATTATACTATTTTCTATGTTTTTTTCTGGAACTGACATGCAGGGTGATCTCCTGTGCTGCTTAGTAATTTAATATCATGGTAATGTCTCAAAATCCCTTATGGAAAAGCTAAATTACAAGACTCTAAATTGCCGAAAAAAATCAAATTTTTTGATATCAAATAAAAACAAAATATATTTACAAGAATCAAAATATTTGCTTATGATCATGCTATTATCTTCCATTATGTTGCATTTTAAAAATCTTTCCTGTTTGACTTTAATAACTGTTTAATAGAAAATTATACATCAATAAGAATACTCTTAGATAACCCCTGAATAGGTATAATATATCTAATTTTTTGAATATCTGTATTTGAAATTCTTTACTTTCTAATTGTCTTGGAAATAATTTTAAATTTCTCCTAGACATTAAGAAAATCTGTTTCTAGTTGACCTAGAAATAAGTCATTGTATTTGATACAAAAATGGCAATGAATTCTGAGAGTAAAAATTATCTTCATATATATAATGGAGGAGATAAATGATTTCCTGTGTGAGTCCTCCCTATTGTCATGAGAACTATGCTGTCTGGAGCCAGGCTGGATTTGACATATCCGGAGTCTTTCCCTTTCCCCAATGTCCAGCTTACGAGACCTCAGGCCTGTGAGATCTCAGGCAGACAGGGAGTGCTCCTAGAGAGGAAAATATCTGTGTGCAAAGAAGAAACCACTCATATCATTCACATCACAAATATATTGGTGACAATCATAACCAGAACTTCCCTGGACATTCAGGATATGATTGTAGACAACACCCGCAATGTAGTTTGCATTTTATAATTAGTTGTGAAATGTTCATTTGATTTTAATCCAATAAGAGAATTTCACTATAATAAGTATAAATTCCTTATCAAACAGACCAGGAAAACACTGAAAATGAGAATTAACAGTTTAGGATTCAGATGTGTGGTAAGCAAAAGCAGGAAATAATAGAAAAGGAAACTCCCGTGTCAGTGCCAATCAGGACACATACTCACAACAGATCCCCCTCTCTTCCCTCCTCCCACCCCCCAGCCTTCCCACCCCAACCCATCCCCCATTCCCTTCTCCAACAAGGTAACGCCACCCATGGGGAGTCAGTAGAGCCTGGTACATTCAGTTGAGGCAGATCTGTGGTTGGTATGTAAAATAAATTAAAAAAAAAAAACTTACTAAAAAAAAGAAAAAAAAGGAATGTGAGAAACAGTTTAACTAATTTCATGCAGAGTTCACTTAAATTGTGTTATTTGGTTCCAGAAGCATCCACTAAGCAATGGCTCTAAATAGTAACAGAGCAACTCTGATATCAACTTTGTATGTCTGTTATCAAGCAACTCTGATATCATCTTATGTCTATTATCAAGCTTTCCAGTATTAGCATCTACAGGGAAAAAAAAAGTAAAATGCAGGCCAACCTCGGTCTCATTTATTAACAACTATTTATTTGCAATCAAAAAATCTATTCATATCATTAAGAGATCATTTCTTATTTAGATTTTTCATGTAATGTAAAAATTTAATGTGCCTATTGTTTACATAAATTATATGCTCAATGTACTTTTTATTTTTTTAAGCTACTTCTTTTATTTTTTGAGATTATAATTACATCATGCTTCCCTTCCCTATTCTCCATACCTGTATACCTACCTGACTTGTTCTCTTTCAAATTCATGGACTCTTTAATAATTGTATAGGATAGCTGTTTCAGAAACAATATTTAAATATGTATGTATGTTTTGTCACATAAATTTATAATAGAATAAAGATTAAATACTTTCAAACACAAAAAATAAATAAAAAAATAAAACTCGGGACATATTTCCTCAATGGAGAGTAGCAGTGAGCAGACAAAACCTTCAGGTACACTCTGTCCTTTCTTTCCTTTTGTTTGTGTTGAGATGGAGCCCACACAGCTGGGGCTGAGTGCTAACCTTCACTTCTGATCTTGCTGCCTGACAGGTGCTGAGACTTCAGGCATGGGCTCAACTCTGTCCAGTATTCTTTTCTTTAAGGATAGAATCACCCTGGGTGACTTAATCCAAGCTTGTACTTCTCTGTACAGTACTGGAATTCAGCAAATATAGTTGTAGAAACACTTAGTGGAAAAATGCTTATCTTTGTTGAATGAAATACTAAAACAATTTAGATGATTAAAGAAATCCTATTTTATTTAGATATCAATTATGAACTGCATTCACATGTTATATCCGGGAAACTTTACCCTGTATATGAGATGAAGGATTATAGGATATAGAAAAGGTTGTTATAAGAAGATTGGGGAACTTTAATAGGGGGTAGAAAATTTTTCTTTCTGCAACTATAGTACTTGGAAATTGCCAAAGTATCATCTCTAAAATTCCTCATCCCAGAGCATCATTTAGTGCAATCACTTCCTCCCACTACCCAAAGCATGAGATTTAGAAATGCAAGGTGTGATTCTCTGTCATTTTAAGGTGGAAAAGAGAAGCAGGTCAGCAGACATGCCACATATTTCAGAAGGGTCCTTAGATCGGAAAGAACACTGTGCTACACCACTTGTGAAAACCGCCTTGCCTACTAGATTCCCATGCATCGTTTGTATAGAGGGTCTCATGGCCCAGGACAGAAGGACAAGTTCATGGAATCCAAAATTTATTAGCATTTGCTGGGAGGAAAGCTTGCAACTCAACACAAATAATGTAGATAGAGAAAATTTGCTATATTAATACTTCACCTTCTTCTGGGGATTGTTGCCATTGATTTTATTTACAGAGAACTTTGGGAACCCTTAGAAGAGCTGGGAACTCTGGTGCCCATGTTGACTTTCATGATAACAAATGAAGGAAGATGCTATATTGTAACATAAATGGATCAGATATGCAAATTGAGTGAAAGCAAGGTTCATTTCTGTACATGTAGAAAGAGTTGGCTTGATGAAATAATTTGCGAGTTTTGCAAGAGTAGTTTTACTAAGGTAAGTATACCACCACAGCTGTGAAAGGGAGAGTCTTTCTCCAGGGACAAGCCCCCTTACAGGCTAGCAAAGAGGTCAGCCTTAAACACACATGAGCAGCAGTAAATGATTTCAGCAGATTCTAATTATAAATATACATGTACATAAATGTGTAACAGTTACAATAAAAATATTAAAGGCCATGAATTTGAGGATGAGTGGGGGTTATGGGAAGACCTGGAGGGAAGAGATAGAGGATTGATGTAAATACAGTGTTCATATACAAAACTGTCAAAAAGTAAAACAAGAAATGAAAACTAAGGAAAAAAAAAAAAGAATGCCACCTCACTTTGACTTATGGGAAATTATACAAAGACCAAAAGCAACGCAAACATGAAATATAACTCAAAAAACAGTTCTACTCTAGTTTTGACTCCATTATGGTAGAAAGCCTTGCCTTGGCATGGAAAAAAAAAACCAAAGGTTAAAAGAAAAAAATGAAATACATTCTACATTTATTTTTCTGAGTCTGGAATACCTCACTCAGGATGTTTTTTTCCTAGTCCCATCCATTTGCCTTTAAATTTCATGATGTCATTTTTTAACAGCTGAATAATACACCCATTGAACATGTTATATATTTGATTATATGTGGATATTAGCTGTGAAGTCAATGATAACCAAGCTACAATCCATAGAGCTACAAAAGGTAGATATAGAGTAAATAACCCCATACTTTTTTGTTTGTGCTTTTACATGTTACAGTTTGGTGTCTTTTGTTTTTGTTTTTGGGTAGGTAGGTTTACTTTGTTTTCTTTGTTTTGTTGTATTGAGTTTTTTATTTTTTGAGAGAGAAATTAAAGTTAGGTAGTTGGGGAGAGGAAGAGGATCCAGAAGGACTTGGGGAAGGTGAAGAACATGATAAAAGTATACTTAAATTTAAAAAATTAAATAATAAAGAATATATTTAAAAGTAAAATGCTAAGATGGGAGGGCTGGGGGTGGGAAGAGTGAGGAGGGGTGATCTGTGGATGGTGTGTGGAGTGAGTAAAGAAAAAATAATGTAAAAAAGAAGAAAAAAGTAAAATCATTAGATAAAATCAGGAAAATAAAAACAAATGTTAAAAAAAATTCTTAAAGCTATTACCTTCCCTCAACTTTCAATAATTCCTATTTTAAGACAAAATTAACCAGGGCCTAATTTCAGTTTAGATATGCAAAAATGTCCTCTTCTTTCACTTGTAAATAAATAACAATACTTCCTCATGGTGGGAAAGACAGCAAGCAGAGAGTTCTCCTGGGATGAGCTGAAGTAACATTCCTAGGAAGGATGGGAGGTGAGGGGAGAAAAGACCCCGTCACACACACAGACACACACACACATTTGATAAGATTATTTTTCTTTTAATGCTCACAAATTACAATCCAGAGACATGACACGAACTAGGAGAGACCTTTGTTCTCTTTATAAAGCGATACTTCAGACATTTCTCCATCGCTAGTAAGTAACTCTTGGCAGTATCTATTTGGCTAGGAAATTTGATCTTAATCTTTACATTGCTATAGAGTTTGGCAGTGTTTTAAATTGGATTCATTAAATGGCAGCAAAGGTATAGTTTCCCACTTTGCTCATCTTTATAAAGGTTTAAGTGGAAGAATCCTATAATCATAGGTTCTATAATAACAATTGAAGAGCTTTACATCAGGCAGCAGGTTGTGTAATGGTTATGTAAAGTAAGCTGTGTAATGGTTACATCAGGCAGGCTGTGTAATTGTAATTGCCAAATAAAGCACCTGATATTTAAAGGGAAAAGAAGGAGCTGATAAAAATTGTTTAAAATTAGCTTTATTTCTTTCTTTCCTGTTTATGGAGTGCTTGTTCGGATAAAACATAGTTCTTAATTTTCAGAAAAATCAGAATTCTAAGATGTTTTAGTTACTCTTTGATCTAACCAGCCTGTGTTAGTAAAGAAAAGGTACAAATAAAGCTATATAAAACAACATATAACCGGAAAAGAACCACATAACACGCTTCTCTAACTGTGTGCATTAGGCACTGATTTCATTATACTAACAACTGGAAGCCAACGTCTTGTCTCATGCGAATCTTCACTCCCCTTTTCCAGGGACACATTTGTCTCGCTGAGAGTAAATAATTTACTGAGGGGAACTTAATGACACATTTATTTATTCATTTTGAGACACATTCTCATGTATCCAGGCTTTTCTGAAGTCCTTATGTAGCCAAGGACAGCCTTGAACTTCTGATCCTCTTCCACCTCTCAAATGTCACAATTCCGGGTATCAGGAGAGTTTTTATCATCCCATAATGTGACACAGAGGCAAGGCAACAGGAAGTCTCATGAGCATGACCTTTTGTTTGACTTTTCTGTTCTTTCTAGGGAGGGCCCTGGGAAGCCTGAAGCTGGGGGCTGTACAATGTACAATGACTCACATTGTTCTATGTTGACAATGTCGCTGCGCATCCTCGTCTGTAAAAGTATAAGCACTGCAATCTCACGAAGGTTGTATTCATGTTTAGATACACAGATCAAACTTGAATATGAAACATGAAGTCAGAGAAGGTTTCCTTTATGCATGTAAGTTCTTTTTGTCATTTCTGGTGCAGCTCAGAAATGTGAGAAGAATGCTGTGTAAGTGAATGAGCAAGACATGACCTACAAATAGACAAACACATGAGTGCATAGCTTGCTCTTAGAATGTAAGCTCCTGTGCACAAAAGAACACGGATCTTATTTTCCTCCCTTCCTTTTCTTCTCCTCTCTCTCTCTCTCTCTCTCTCTCTCTCTCTCTCTCTCTCTCTCTCTCTCTCTCTCTCTCTCCTTCCTTCTTTCCTTACTCTGTTAAACAACTCTGGGGGTTCTCTAGAGTCTAAAGAATCTTGACTCATTTATTGTTTTTACATGTATCCCATGACTTAGTACAGTAACCACTAAAATAATGGAGTGGAAGTTTTCACCGAAAATCCAATTCCTGAGAGCACAAACACATATGACTTTCCCATCATGCCCTGCAGTTGAGTCCAACCACATTCTTAGCAACAAACTGTGTCATTACTAGGATTTACTCTTGGGAAATGTTTTTCTGTTCCATAGTCTCCCCTTAATTCTACAAGAAGTCACAAATGTTAGGAAGACCCATAGAAGAGATGAGGCCTTGAAACACCTAGGAGTGAGGTGATTGCTTGGTGACCATGCCTAGAGAGAGAAGCAGGAGATGGACACAGGCAACACATTTCAAAGCAGTGTCTTCATGCCCAGGCAAGGTTCTAGACACTGAAATGTTTTCTGTGGAAGGAAAACAGGCTTCCTGCCATCACATGATACTCCTGGTGGCCATATACCATCTAGTGGGGAAATGGAAGCTAATCTTTATTATCCAGCTAAAAGCTTAAGTTTTTCTATGCATTGGAAAAACATGGTGGAGAAAAAGCAAAATTCTCTGGTGTAGAGGGTTCAAAAGTCACGAGCAGAATTTGGAACAAATACCCTGACTGGTTTAAGGCCTAATGGAGATTACTTTAAAAAGACTTATTATTCATGGAAATATTCTCATGACTCATATATTATGCTTCTTAAAACTGATAGCATCGACCTGAAAGATCACATTTACTAAATGAAACTCCTTGAAGGTTAGTGTTTAAAATGTCCTTTATAAAGAGTAAGAATTTTAAAGAGGCAGAAATTAAAGGGTAAAATAAAATTATTTCTTTATATCTCTATGAAATATGTAAATAAAACTGCTGGCTCTGCAAGATCTATACTATCTTATCCCACTAATTTTGTTTTTAATGCATACACATGCACATGTACACACACACACATACACACACACACACACACACACACACACACACACACACACACACACTTTGTATAGCATGAACAAGATTATGTTTGATTATCACTACTGCTTGAAATAAAATAAAATATCACCAGCATTAGACAACATAGATTTTATTCTATTTTTCCATTACCAACAATTAACTCTTTATTATTTAATAACTTTAAAATTATACTTTTTACAGTGCTTTTGGTATGGTATGCATGCATATGAAGAGTACTCATGTTTGTATACAAAGCCAAAGTTCATATATACATATATATTTACACAATGCTTTGATAATTAGAACATAAAGGAGAATATCTTATATCAGGCTGTCATTTATTATATTTTATTTTATAAAGTAATTTCAATTTTTAGATAATCAAATTTGAACTTCTCCCAGATCTTTATTTTGATGCTTATGTCTCCCTATTGAAGGAAGATATAATTGTTCTCACACATTTCCATCCATGAGCTTTTAAATTTTGTTTGTATCTAGTCTCTTGAATACATAAGACTCCTTCATGTGTGTGTCACTACTTGAATTTTGGAAATTGTGCTGCTTTTAAAAAGGGACATAAGGACCATAACAGCAAACTAGGCATGGCCATAATGCACAGCCTTGATACAGAAAAATTACTTCACCATGGGCTATGGGGATTCAAATATTTTCTTTCCCAAAAAGCCTAAACAGAACTATAATACTCCAGTTGTAAAAAAAAAAAAAAAAAAAAACTTTAACCTAACCATTACTTATCACTAGGGGTAAGGCTATGTATTTAAAGTTGCTATTTAATGATTAAGCAGTATTGACTCTAAGCAGATAATATGCATGAGAGCCTAGCAAGGTTTTTCTGAGGATAAGGCAGAGCACTTCCCAGAGCTGATTTGGTTTGTGTTCAGTTTCCACCCCTTTGTTCCTTCATTCTTTCTCTTCAGGTCTAGATTTTCATGGCTGAAAAGAAGGGTGTGACCTTCTAGTGTTCTATGGCTCATGACATTTTTGAGAAGCATGTCCTAAAACAAATCTCAAATCTGCCAATGTCACTATGGCCTATGATACCCTGACATAAAGCAACCAAATGTAATTGAACACTGCAGGTTGTGACTGAGTCCTCTGCGCTTCTGTTTTCCATCAATGATTAATGCATATGGACAGAAAGTCATTCTCCTAAATTCCAATTCCTTCCACACTAACAGAAGCCCCTTGTAGCATCCTTAGAAACTGAGACTTTGTTTACTATCAATAAACAGTTATCAAGTTCATCTTTGAGCTTCCTGTTCCCTCACTGAAATGGTTAAAAAATATCAGAGTTGCTATTTTTTTTTCTTTCCTGAACTTTTTTGTTGACTCAAAGGACAAAGTATTTTAAGCAAACTACAACAAGTGAAAAAACACCATAAAACAACATAGACAAAAACAGGACCCATAGACGACAACATGTATTTTAATAAAAAACACATCTTAATGAATATTTTCTAATTGGTTCTGCCTCAGCATCCATGTCAGCTTTTTCTAAGAAACCTAAAATAGTCAACATTGTAAGGTTCAATTACTTATTTTTTAACTGTACTCAGAAAAAAATTAATATAAATTTTCAAATTTCTATTGAATAATGTTATACATAAAGTTAAATGGAAGAACTTATACAGTTTTAATATTATTCTTTTCATTTTCTTGAGAACCTCATATATTAGTACTATATATCATTTGGGGGCTAAATATGCCCTTGCCATTCCTCTGGTGTGTGGCCCCTACAGGTTTATGGCTTCTTTTAAAATTATTATTGTTTAACATACATACACACACAATCTGCTTTCTATCTTTCTGTTTTTTACTACCCTGTCAGGAACCCATGAGTCTGTCCTCTCCTCCTATTCGCTAGAATTTATCATTGCTGTGCGGGCAGGAGGCTTGGGTCTGGGTTTACATCACAGCAGGTGGCAGGATCAGATGCATAACTGACCCAAAAGTACAGAGAGTCGCCTATGGCTGTGTAGAGATTAAGTTTAGTTACTATACTATTGGAAATACGCATCCAAGACATAGAACACAAAAGCTATAATACAAATGGATGCTTCTAGAAGATTCCTCTTTGTACAATGGATCCTCCCCTTGTATCTTTTGAGTAATTGGTTAGTTACAATGTGGTGTAAGATTTAGAAATTTCTATAAATACCTTAACATGTGCCAAAGGTATGCTTCTTTTGTGCTCTAGTAAGTTCTAACGCATCTCAGGATGAAAGTTGCCACAATATTAAGCATGTATCTGAAAATCAACCAGGCAAAGATTCCTCATCAAACTTCCACTTCTATATACGGGTGTTGACACTGCACATCTGTTAACCTAATAATACAGTATGCGTTTTCATTAGCATTCCTTTTTTTGTGCATTCAAAACTTATAAAAGTGTTTCAATACTATTTATTCTATCAATAAGGAAAAATAGGAAAATATGTGTGTAGTGAACATATCAGGAAGAATAGGAACTATGAATTAGTATTTGTCAATCTCATTATAACCTATTTCTCTCCATTATTTCCTTTTTTCCAAAGCTATGCTTCTATTCAATAAACAAATAGATGTAAGAGAAATAGGAAGAAGGCTATCAAAAAATGGACAAACTGAAGAAACACAGGGCACCGATTTTCCTAAAGTGTAGAGTATGCCTGATTTAGTAAAGCCATGTTTGAAGACTCAGTTGTGAGCATACAGAAAACAAAGACTCACATGCACATTCAATGGATGTGTGCTTAGGAAAATTCACACTTCAGAACAAGAAAGCCAATCACACTTTGAAGAAGAATCATTCTAATTTATTTTTATGAACAAGACCACAGTGCTGACTTTGCAGTTATAAAAGTTATCTGCTAAGGCAAGTCATTTAGAGCTGACAGTTAACGTACACTCAAGGGACGGGTAGATAGATGTGTGTCTTTGGGCCTGTGGCAAGGCAGCAGCAGAATAAAATCTTTGCCTCGTGGCTTTATTACATACTTCCCTAAATGAAAACTCCGTGATTAAAATCGCATTCTAGGATGAGTTTCCAGCTGCTCTTTTTTCCTTGTCAGGATATGTGTCTTAATTCCTAGTGATTTTAAACATGCTTGTTTTTCTGGATTCAAGTAATTGCATAATCTCAGATAAAATGATTTTGCAAAAATGACATAGTCACTGCAGTACGCGAGTGCACATTCTATGAGCAACTATGCAGACACAGATGAAACCATCCTATGTGCCTGCCTCCATTACAGTAGTCATGTTTACTGATGGGAGGGGCCAGTCCTTGAATCGGCTATGGATGCACACAGGAGCAGTGGTGAATATATTTGACCTACTTCATACCCCTTCCTTAAATCCTGTATCTCTAGATCAAATGCCGAGGATATTAATTATACACAAGTAGGGATTATTTGTATTATTCCTCACAAATGAATACAACGTGTTCAGCCCTTCCAAATATGGATAGTGCTTGTGAGTGAGAACACATTCTCACAGAGCCCTGAGTCCTGTGTAGACACACCTGGTACAATCGTTCTCTGTCACTTCGGGAAAGGCGTGGTTAACGCAGGCACAAGTCAGCTGTGCTGCTTTACCAGACCCTCTTACCTGTATGGGGTCACAGAAAAATTTTCTCAATGAATAACTTGAAAATTTTTCCAGGCAGATGTTAAGTGTTGCCAACATGGTTGTGTATTGCTTGCTAAGTATGTATTAAGTTAGCACTTAATTCATTGGCCCTCAGTCTTTTAGAGTTCATTAGATACCAGGTTAGCTGTAGGGATAAAGCATGAAGCATAAGGATGGACCCCAAATAAGGTTAGAATACCTCAAAATGCTAAAATGTAAACCCTCGCATTACCACAGCACTGTTATTCTACTCTAAACATCCTGAGACTTTGTAACAAAAACAAAAACAAACAAACAAACAAGTTAAGAAATGAGGAAAGGAGTAGTGAACAGTATTCCTTACTAGTACAAAATCTTTTTAAAATGACTTAGCTTTATCCAATTGAGGTATGTCTTAGCTTTACCAAGTACCCCCACACCCTGAAAAGAATGGACTTAGTTATAAGAAAAAATTAGATTAACGAAAAATTCAATACTCATGGATTCAAATATTATGATCATCAAGATACAAGTGAAATCTAACATAGTATTTTATAAAATTCTAAGCAACTTTTGCTATCCTTGAACAACACTGTATTAAGTATATCACTAGTGTTATTCTGATTTCTGTTATTATAACAAAATACTTGAGTCAATCCAAAGGAGTAAAATTTTATGTTAGCACACAGTTACAGACAGTCTAGTGCATAGGTGGCTGGCACCACTGCCTCTGGGCTGTTTCTGAGGCCATGCATCATGGCATGATGCATATGATAGGGTATCATGTAAGCAGGAAAACCAAAAAAACAATAAATGGCTGACGTCCTAAGAGGACTAAGACTAGCACACACATGGTCTTGGGAAACACTCTGAATCTGTGCTCTCTAAATTCCTTCTATGTTCCAAACACTGTCCTTGAATTCTAATACTGTTTTAATGAAATAACTAATAACAAAATTACCAACTATGAACTCATGAATATTTTTTAGCATCCCCCCATTTTGAAAATGAAAACAAGGTTACAGAAATACCAGAAAAAAAAATGACATCATCTGTCTCAACTTTCCCATGTTTGCCAATGAAAACTTAGGATCAGAAGCAGGGGACTTTCAGTTCCTAGCTGTGTGTTTCAAAAGTCATTGTGAAGTGAGTGTATGTGTGTGTGTGTGTGTGTGTGTGTGTGTGTGTGTGTGTGTGTGTGTGTATACACATAGATATGTACGTATGCATATATATATATACATATATATTTGTCACATATCTGATTAAATGCTCATGCCAAACCAATGAGACAATATTGTTTTCCACATTTATAAATGAGGAAAAGGAAGCCTAGATAGAGTGAAGTGACCTCAATATCATACAATGTTACTCATTATTGACTGAAGATAGCTCTATCATATTTATTTAGAGGATTCTTGCGGGCCGCAAGAATATATTATAGAGATTCAGTTGTGTATTAAAGCTATACTTTGGCTGGCCAAGGGTCTGTCAAAAGGCAAGCCATTTATTATGAATATTTGGTGTTATCCAGCCTTTAATATTCCAGCTGTCTTCTACTATGAAATTCCTGCGTGGCCAAATATTTCCAGACTTGCTGAACTTCTAGGTTACTATTCTCCCTCCTGCCCCCCTACTGAGCCTAGGAGACAAGCTGGCTGGAGACATAGCTTTGCTTCTTGTGCAAATGAAGCTCAGACCATCTCCTCGCCTTGAGGCCTAGCTGCTCATCAGAGCAATTGACTGAGAACAAAAGAGGTTTTTACATATCAAGGTGGAAGGTAGAACAACATTCCTGAGGAGGCAGAGAACCATGTGCCCAGGGAAAGAAAGGGCAGGCATTTTTCTGTAGAAACAGAATGGCATGGCAAGAGAGAAGAGAGGATGACAGAGGTTCCATAGAGGGCAAGCAGATTTGGGGTAGAGTTTTCTGAGTGCCAGGAGTAGAGCGTAGCAGAGATGGAGAAAGAGGATACAGAGGTGAGGCTGAAAGCATTGGAGTTTAGTCGATAGCAAGACTATGAGCTGGATGGAACTGTAGTTATGGAGACAGGATTTCATCCCAGAGAAATAAAGTAGATGGATATAGAGCTTGGTATGTCTAGAGTTACTCCTGCCTTGAATGTCTGGTGGAGCTATAGCTGAATTGATAAAATTTTGTCCTAGAGGAATAAAGTTAACAGACATAAGAGCATAGTGTACGCAGATTTATTTTTCCCCTCAGATATCCCATGCTGGACATAGCTAAACCCTAAACCCCTGGGACTTCCATAGAGGATGTTTTCATGTAGGTTTTATTTATAGGTTTGTTTAGTTTGGATTGGTGGAACATGCTTGAAATCTCAGCAAGGAGGTTGAGGCAGGAGGATGGATTTGAGGCCAGCCTTAGCTACATAGTGATAGTCTATCTCAACAAGAGAAGGGAAAGGTGATTCTGGGCCTGTTTTATGAACATTTAATGAATAACATGCAAGTGATACTTTTCTAATTTTATTAATACTCTCAGAGATGGTATGGAAACACAGCAGGAATGTTGACAACTTAAGGCACCACCTTTAAACTTTCTTTTTGTTTAAAACTCACTAGTTCAAGAGTAATTCTTTAACTACAATTAAAAACGGTTTATAGAGAAAGTGTACAAATACATATTTTAGGTGCAAATACACAACCAAAGTCAAATTTTTATGAATGCTTTCCAGAAAGGATAGTTTTCAGTTCAGTTCATATTTTATTTCCAATAAACATTTTGAAACTCTGCCACATTCAGCACTCTGTTTGCCAAAACTGAAAATTTAGAATCTACACTTGCTTTCTGCTTCCCAGGCACACAGAACCATCATCTTACGCTTAATTGAGCCAATTTTTAAACTAACTATTGAGACTTTAAAGAGAATTTATTTTCAAATATGAAAAGCATTCCATGTCAGTCTGACAGGTCCATGTTGAAGGTGACAGAGATGATTGCATTCTGTAAAACAGGAGCAGCAGTGGGGCACTGGTGCCATACACTACCAATTCCTACTGAGGACACCCACAGCAATGATACTGGAACCCTGCAGCACACTGGCATCTGCTGGCATCTGGTAACAGGATGCCAGAGCCATTTTTAAGGGCCAATGAAAGAATGGAGAAACGCTCTCCTTAACCCTCCTGCTCAGAGAGATGAAAATGTTAATATTTACCAGAAGAATTAATTATAGCCACCTGCTTTCAGCCAGCCTCACAGCCTTGTCCTATGACCTCAGCGGCCAGAAAAATGATGCCTGACAAGGACATGGCAATTCTGAGCTTCATTACTAGTTTTTACAATGATAGGTTTTCGTATGGCCACGTTTCTCTTCATTAACAGGAAATGTTGCTCAGGAAGAAGAAGAAAGAACAGGCTTGTTCCATCTCTATCCAAATGCTTTTAAAAGAATAATTTTTATGTCTAATTGAAATCTAGTGGTTGTATACATTTGTGGGTAGAATGTGATATTGCAATACATGTATACATTAAATAATGATCAAATCACAGTCAATGGTATATCCATAACCTCAGTTGGGTATCATTTGTTTGAGGCTATTTGAAGACTTTTCCATTAATCTTGTCTCTAATATTCTCTTTCAGTTCTATGAATAATACATTTTCCTTTTCAGAAACTACAATGCCATCTCTTGTCTTCATCACACATATTTATACAATTCCTAGAAACAATTTCATATTCTGGGAAAAATGTATTACAAAGAATCTCATAGCACCTGACTAAGACATGGGCTCTTACCCTAAATTCATCACTGTTCTTCCTCTTTCCCAACCCCCTCAAAGAGTCCTATGAGGAACCTTATCTAAAGTCCATCTTCCTCTCTCTATACTATTTTCTGGGTGCTGGCTCTCCCAAATTGCTGGATCAAATAGCCCTGATATTATTTCCAAGGTGATTTTTAAAGTGCATCCTCCTGTGGGGAATCACAGTGCTCATAAGCATGCCCCCAGGCCAAGAAAGACTAACAGGAACATTTTTTTTTTGCAGGTGTTCAGTTATTTCTGGAGATTTGTCATGCAGCAAGACATGCGCACAAAGTGCACGAAAGTCTCTTCATGCACTGAATGCTGTAAAGCTAAGAGAAGAAAAAGAATAGGCTATGGGTGAGAAGTAGGGGTCTAGTTACCCTCAGAATCAAACCTAAGGTTTCACAAATCCCTACATTTCCCCTGGCCATCCTACTCAGTGTAAATCGGTGCTTGGTAAGACAGGAGCCAAATCTTATGTAATCAGATCATGTATAACTGACTTGGAGCTTTAACTATTTAGACTTATAGTATCTACTGGCTCCTCTGCCCAGGCAATGTGAAGGATAGGGGTCAAGGCAGGAGAAAAGGCAATAGGATTCATCTACATCAAATGTCTTTTTACCCAAATAGCAGTAAACTCCATTTTTTAACCTCAGCATATGAAAACTTAACAACCCCACCCAGGACTTTATTTTTTTAACATAACTTTTTTTAACTGATTCTTTGGAAATTTCACATCATGCACCCCAATCTCACTCATTTCCTATTATCTCCGTATCTGCCCTTCACCCTTGTAGCATCCCTCTAAAAGGAAAACTAAAAAGAGAAATACTAATATATATATATATATATATATATATACATATAAATACAAATAAGAATATTAATTATGAAACAAACAAAACAAAATTTTAAAAAAGAACAGAGCTTCAGAGCTTTCAGACAGTAGTGGCCGGATTTCATGATTCCATGGTTAATAAATACAAAACAAAACAAAACAAAAACAAACAAAACAAAAGCAGTAATCCTTATCAAAACCACCTTGGTACTGGATGTTTCACCTTTCAAAACAAAAGTCTCAATTTCTAGCCCAATGTCTTTGTTTTCACTGTGGCTCGTTCCATTTTTCCCTCCACTCTCCACAGTCTTACACCTGTACTGAGATCACCACTGTACCTAAGCCTGTAGGTCAATGGGTACCCTGAACTTAAATGAGCTCCATGGGACTTGAAACAAATTAAAAAAAAAAAAAAAAACAGATTCAATATCAGGAGTAATTTCAGACACTAAAGTCTGAAGTTTAGATAAATCACTTAAGTAAACGGGGTCAAAGAAAATGTCTTTTCCTCGATGGTTTACTGTTCTAATATGTTTGGCAGCCTACAACAGCCTTTGCACTGATAAAAAACACGTGCCATTACCCTCTAGGGGGGGCTCCGCTGTGGAGCAATAGTCTCCTTGTAATCATAACTGAAAGAAATAGAGCCCTTTGCAATTGATGACATTTGAGAATAACTCAGAAGATCCCGCGCTGTTTCTATGCAGCTACAGATTTTCTGTCCTATGTAGCTGACTACACAAGCAGTCTCATGAAAGGATAATGAAGAACTCCAATATCATAGGGACTTACAAATTAGCTGTAAAATCTCTATTAAAGAGCAAGCTTGGAAAGTTTATGTTTTTCAATTTATTTCTAGATAATACTTATTTTACAGGTGAAGTTCATCTATATTTGTCAGCACTTTTGAATAAGGACGGGCAGTTTACAAAGAAGAGAGTATGCCGAGAATAGAGGATAGCAAGATTGTGTAGCCAGATAAGACATGTGCAATATGAAACATTTTACTTATGTTTGTGGTGTGCATGCAAGTGTGTGTTTATGCACATTCTCACACCTGTGTTGTTGTGTATATACACACTGAGGCTGATGGTTGATACAGGATGACTTCTAGATCATTCTGTACTTTATGAATTATGCCAGGGTCTCCTTCTTAACCCAGAACTTGCTTATTCTCAGTCTTGCCACTAGGCTTGTCTGGGAATGAATTCGTTTCCACCTCTGACTGCTGAGAACACAGGTGGCTCATACACCTGCCTGGGTTTTTATATAAGTGCCAGCATTCTAAACTCCAGCTCTCATACTTACACAGCAAGCACATTATGCACTGAGCCACTTTACCCACTATAAAGACATTATGTTTAAAGTGTGAAGGTCTACAATGGGGCATAGGTGTTACTTCCAAAATGATTTCAATAAAACATTGAACTCAATCCACAAGATGGCAAATTACAAGAAAGTGGTTCCTTCTTCACTTGTACATTAGAACAATTAGAGTCACCAAGACAGGACCAGTGTTTGCTTGGTTTTCAGCAGCAGCAGTAACAGAACAGGGACTGGGAGCATTGCTAAGTGCAAGTCATGTTAGAAGAGGATTTCTTCATAGCCTGGGAAGTTGACAAGGAGGTTGTGAGAGTTCAAGTTAATAGGTTCTGTGATTCATAGCTACTGTTCCTGGCAAAGGCATGATAATCAGCTCTCCTTCTTCCATGGTTGACATTTTCTGCTTTAAGTAAGATCTCATATATATTTGTCCTTGAATTCATCTGTCCTTATTGAGAAAATATCAGTCTATATTTGTATAACTTGGTGAACATCTGTGAAGAAAACAAAAATCAAAATTATCCAGCCTTTTCTATAACTTATGGTTCAAAACACAGTTAAAAATTAAATTAGTCATTTAATTTGATGAGAACACCCTTAAAAGTTAGAACTGATGTGCAGAGGCAGGGGATAGAAAAAGCAAGAAACCAAATGTTAAAACAAACTTTCTAAAATGTGTATGTTCCTCTAATTTTCCATGATGCCCTTCCTTATGGTGCAATGCACCAAATAACTTCTTGGCTTAAAAAATGGGTCATAAAAATGGAAAAATAAGTATGTATCACTTATATGCTATAAAGTAATAATAAAAAGACAATCATAATAATTTTTGTGCATTTAAAAATGTAACTATAGTACAAAACAAAATTGAATCATAGTGAAGTTCTTATTTGTCAGCCTAGACCTGATATCATATGCATGCCAACTCAAACTGACAACTTGTGAGTAAAGACAAACCCTGTGGCTGCACTTGAGTCTCAGTGCTACATTAATAAGCAATCCATATGGCCATAATTCTAGATCAGCTGGTGGTCCATATACTACTGGAATCTATAATATTTCTTCATCTACAATCAATCCATCCCAAGTCTCAACTTTAAACATTTGTATTTGTGGCTTCCAAGGGGTTTTTACACCCCAATGGTATGATCTACAAGCAAGAGTTACTGCTGAAAATTCCATTCCCTAGGACCTCATGAACTTGTTCACTGAGGCTTCTGTGTTGGTGGGAATGGCAACTTCACATTTCTGGTCTCAGTTTTCTTCTCTCTATAGGAGTATGTGTCGATAAGGACTGCTGGACTGCTAATTTTTTTATATTTTATGAAATTTTTGCTTAGTTTTAAGGGCAAATTCTTTTGCTAAAATGCAGTTTGGGCATTTGAAAGAAATTCAATCAAAAACTACTAGTAGAGCTGGGGAGATGCTCAGTTGGTAAGGTCCTTGCCATACAAGAATGATGCCCTGAGTTCAAATTCCCAGAACCCACATAAAACCGGATGTAGCCATGAACATCTGTAATCTCGGGGCTTCTCCAGCAAGACTGAAGGAGAGACAAGAGAATCCCTTAAAGCCTGTTGGACAGGTAGCCTTGTGCATGTAATAGTGGCAACAAAAGAAGATACCATCTCAAAGTGGATGGCAAGGAGTAATACCTGACGTCATCCCTCAATAAACACGCCCACCATACACACACACACACACACACACACACACACACACACTCACACACTCATACACTGATTTAAAAAATACTAACTATGACCACAAAAATGCTTAAACAGAAAACTCTCAAAAAAATCTCTAAAATGCAAACAGATTTCTTTTAAGAACAGTATGTTATAAATTATATTTTAAAATATATAGAGACAACAACCTACAACTTTGGGCTTGCAGCTATATCTTCAATATAGAATTTACATGAAAGTCTTTGTTCCTAAGCTTGAATGTTTTTAATATCAAACTTTTGAAATTCTATTGCCAATCTAAACCATGAAGAGTAAATAAAAAATGTGCTGTTGTAAAACTTAGTACTTGAATAATATTTACATAATTAAGCCTTTAAAGTTTTTCCCACATAAATTATTCACCTTGGAATGGCTTTTCTGAAATAGCTAGTATCATGTCCCATTTTCAGTGCTATAAATAGAAATAGCCTGGTCTGGAAACCTTGATTTTACAGCTGGGCTTTTCTCCACCTGAATGTTTTGCACACTGTGAAAAGGAGACAATCAGGAGCACCGTCCATCCATCTATCTTTCTCAGGGTATCTCTGAGAAAACATAATTTATTCAAACATTTTTAACTACTTACTAAAATATATTTTAGGATGTTATTTTCATAAGTAAAATTTGGTAATGAGGTTTTAATAAATTACAGCCCATCACAAAATGTATAGGACAAAATACTGAACAGAAAGTAAGTAATCAAAGTTGGCAAAGAAGGTCAACAGCGGGCTTTCTAGGAAAGAAGTGGTGACTTGGTGTGTTAGAAATGTGACGGGGCAGCCAGAGACCTGAGGTGGGATGCAATCAATCCTAAAGTCTCCATGAGGGAAAGATAAATGACTGGAGAGATTTTTATCTCCAAAGAATTAGGAATAAAAGAGAGAGTAATGTGTACATCAGAGGAATAATGAGGTCAGAAAAATGTAGGGTCATAAAAATTGCCCTGGAGAAACAAGTAAGAGCCCAGAGCCAGTGGGAAGCAGATTAATGGCAGGTTGTGTGACGCAGGCAAGAGGACAGAACACTTGGCACTTCCTTCAAACTCTCCATCTCAGATCTGGAGATTTAGTCCTTGGGAAGAATATCAGATGATAGTGTTAAGGGTATGTTGCAAAAAAAAAAAGTGATTTAGAAGATGGTGTTAATAAATGACTCCCAAGTTGCACAGGATGAAAAAGCACACTAATAGAGTGACCCAGGATTAACACAAAGACACACTTCACTACACACACCTTTGGCGCATGATGAGACATTAATATTTCAAATTCAAACACTGAAGAATAATCTATAGAATACAAGAAAACTGTGTTAGGAGAGAAGCCTGACTAAAACATACCCAGTTTTGCACAGCTAACAATATATCATTCAGGTGTACTCATATCAATAATTAAAATGATCACTTCATAGTAGTGACCAGGGAGTTTAGTAGAGGTCCCAAAGATTAAGTAATATTCTCAGAGAGAGGCAGTAATCAAAATGTTTAGAGATTTAACCTTGAAATTTTCTTTTTTCGTTGTTTTTTCCCCATTTTCTTTTCTTTACATCAAAGTGACTGCTACCACAACTCTCCATTTTTGAACCTTGGAATGTTATTAAAACAACCACTGCTATACAAACATGAGCTTGAGGACATGAATAAAGTGGATTATTTCAGTATGAAATGAACAAGAGTTTAAAAAAGCCTTTTCACAGTGGGTAATATCCTGAGGCAAGTGTTAAAAAGGGTTACATGTCACCACAGATCTTTCCTGTTATGGCTAATACAGCATGGAGTAGCCAGGGCACAAGGAACTGTCAGTCTTAACCACTTAGCATGGAAGTGTGACACTTACAGGCTTTATCATCTCCCTATAAGCCCCAGGCCAATTTAGTCATATACTTAGCATTTCAATTTCCATAAAGGAAATGGTAACAATGATAAAAGTCTTCAGAGAGTGAAAATAAACTTAAATTTCTGATTTATTAGACATTATTAGACATTCCCACGTTAAAAAAAAAAAAAAAAACCCTGACATTGACTCCAAATCACAATTATAAAAGCATGGCAAATAAATAATTAAACATACGTGTAATTGTTTGGGAGGTGCCAGTTATTGTTCAATTTTTAAATGATAACATTTACACACTAAGTATGTACAGAAGAAAGTCTAGTAATTTTCTGTAGTTTTTCAATGATCTCTGGTGGTTAATTAGATCATATTCAGTGTTTATTTAAATCACAGTGTATTTACACATTATGAAAGCTGAAAACCTGGTCATGCTAAGTTGTAGGAGTTGTAATCTTAAAAAATGTGAATTATTATTATTATCTTTGAATATAGGCTGTGTTAGGAAGGTTACAGATAACTACAGAGAGTGAAAGAAGGAGGTAAAGAGGCAACACCATCCATGGACATGCAGATTAAGGGCACTAGATCCACATACGGTGATGGTGTTAGTGTTTACTTCCAAGTGCATAAGCAATGGGGATGCTGAAGAGCAGAAGCACCTGCTCAGCAGCTGGCATGGCTGATCTCAGTCCCATGGTTTCCTACATAAAAGGTGCTCTCCAGGCCGGGCAGTGGTGGCACACACCTTTAATCCCAGCACTTGGGAGGCAGAGCCAGGCGGATCTCTGTGAGTTCGAGGCCAGCCTGGGCTACCAAGTGAGTTCCAGGAAAGGCGCAAAGCTACACAGAGAAACCCTGTCTCGAAAACAAAAAAAAAAAGAAAGAAAAGGTGCTCTCCATACACAATGGAAGGATTTTCAGGCGTGGGGAAAGAAATTATTACATACTCTTGAAAATGAATACAACTAGAAATAATCATATGAAGCAATTAAGTCAGTCCCAGTTAGTCAAGCATCACATTCTAGAATTCCTGGGTTCAGGCTTGTAGACACACAAAATCATACACGTAGAGATGACACAAAAGCAGAAGAATGGGACTAGTACTTGGGAGGGAGGACAGTGGGGTGAGAAGCATATGCTCCGAGTCCATTAACTATGTGTATGAACATGGCCCCGTGTAAAAAACAACAAGAAGCAATTTGTCCAGTCTTCCACACAGTAAAAAGAGTAAACTTATTTCACTGCACTTAAAATAGTGGGACATATTGTTTTGTTTGTTCAAATTTGTCTTTACCTGTTCATTGATGTGAACAAGCCAAAACCCATAATTAGTAGTAAATACATTAATATCACTCACCACAGATTTAGCTCCTCATCATCCTTGCCTGAGGGAAAGCTAGGAGAAAGATGTGGAAGCCACTCTGTGCCTTAGGGAAAACTGCATTGGACACACTCATCAAACACATTCTAGCAGGAAGCACTCAGGAGACATACACTGATTCAAATTAACTTGCCAGGGAGCCAGTGGCAATAAGAGCTTTCCTCAACTGCCTGAGCTCCGTGGCATGATGTGGTATAATGGCTCCTAAAGAATTCTTTGTCTTTAATCTCCAAACCTATGAATCAGGGTAGGTTACAGAGTAAAAGGAACATTGATGGCATTAATCACCTGATCTTAAGATAAGATTAGTCTAGATAGGACACATGGCTTTGATGTAATCAAGTTTCCTTACAAATGAAGGGGAAATCCAAAATAGCAGAGATGGAATTGTAGAAGATACTTGACCTGGTGCTCCTGGCTTTGATGGTGGGTCTATGAGTCAAAGAAATTAGTTGGCCCTAGAATCTGGAAGACAAGGACATGTAATCTCTAGAATTTTCACTAAAGAAGACAGCTTTCCCAATACTTTGATTTTAGACCCCTAAGACAGACTTTGCACTTCTGATTTACAGAAATGCAAAAAAAAAAAATCCTTTTGTCTTGTCTTTTAATATTAAACTTGTAGTAATTTTTCAAAACAGAAGTAGGAAACCAACAAAAGCACTACTAAGTCAGGAGTAAGCAGAGGAAAAGGTCCTCTTTCTCAAGTGAACAATAGCACCATGATTGAAGGTTTCCATTCCCACAATCATTTGTAGCTTTTCTATTGAAAATACACACTGTATAAATATTATTTGGCATGAAAGAAAATAACTGAGTTTATGCAAAATATATAAATTTTGTTTTCTCTATGTAGTTGTTTTACTATGATCATGCAAAATTAAAACCACACATAAAGATCTTTTAAAAGGTAAGCATTTTAATCAATTCATTCTGGAAAGTAGACATTTATTTCTTGTTTTTTTTGGGGGGGGGGTCAAGACAGGGTTTCTCTGTGTAGCTTTGCGCCTTTCCTGGATCTCGCTCTGTGGACCAGGCTGGCCTCAAACTCACAAAGATCTGCCTGCCTCTGCCTCCTGAGTGCTGGGATTAAAAGCGTGCGCCACCACCTCCTGGTGACATTTATTTCTTAAGCTACAAATTAATATACTTGGAAAACATTACTTATTAAAAAGTCTACTCATTTCACAAATTAACTGTATTATTTCCTAAAATACTGGGATACTAACAGTTAACAGAAAATAAAATCTTTCGATCAAAATGTTTTAAATATATACTAGAGCAAAAATCACTGTCCTGAAGTTATGTACAATATTACTTTTATTGTTTCACTTAAGTGTATTTCTATAATAACTTAACATTAGGAGTATCTCAGAGAGAGCATATGCTATTAGCATAAAATTATAAATAGGAGAAGGACCCAGCATCAACAGTGTAGCAGAAACCAAAGGCCTTGACCCACACCAATGACTCTTTGCAATGAATACTTGGAAGTAAAGTTATATGGATAAAAGACTTTCCTGGGTGACTCATTGTGGCACACTACAGCTTCCATGACAAGGTCGATTTTTTTCTATTTTTTAATTTTTTTCTCTTAAATTTTATTTTATTTTATTTTTTGGGGGGAGGGGAGGTTGCAAGGACAGAGGGCAGACATGAAGGGAGAGGGAAATGAATGGGATACATATTCATGATGTGAAAGATGGAAAGTATAAATGAAAAGAAAGTTAAAAAATAAATAGAAGAAGGAGAGGGATAAAAGGAAAGGAGGGAGAGAGGAAAGGGTGGAAGAAGAGAAGAAAGAAGAGAAGAGAGGTGTAGAGAAGGGAAGGGAGAAGAAAGGAGGGAGCCATGGGGAGAAGGGCAAAGCAGGGAAGTGGGGAGGGGAGGGAAGGAGAGGAAAAAGAGAACATATATGTATAATTGTTTTCTTCTGGAAAGCAAAAGGTGCTATTATCATTAACTTTAAAGTCAGTAATAATGTTCTAAGTGCAGAGCCAGGACTTTCTTTGCTTCCCTCTGTTTTGTTGTCCTAGCTTTCCTTGTGTGGAGAGTACAGGTATGGCAAACCTCACGAGAGACTCTTCGAAGGTATCACCTTCAAGGCACAAGCTCATCTTTTTAATCCTTGATGTTACTCTCAGATTCTTCTTCTTTAGATTGTTGCTCCATTACGTACTCTGCATCCCATAGATAAAGCAACAGATGGCGAGAGCCAGGACATGTTGCTCTGGTTTGGGGTTCTTTGAACAAACCATTTAATAAAGAGCACCACTACCCACCCACTCCCACACACACACACTTTCACTTCTTCATTTTTGTATTGAAGACAATGGTTTCAGTGATTTCTGAAGTATTTTGGAATATGCAATGCTGGGGTTCTAAGGAATCCGAGCTCTGCACCTATCAACCTTTACCCTTAATGTTTCTGGTCCTCAAGTGGAAAGCTTATGCTATGGCTTCTCTAGTTACGTCTTCAGTTCATGAGATACTTCTGCAAGAAGGAAATAGTCCATGAATAGATTAATTGCTAATGAAATGATACAAGAAAACTAAGAAATTTTAAGGGTGGATGTCTTTTTGAACCCACCATGTGGAAGATAGACCTGCTTATTGCCATGAAATATGACACAGCTTGGAACACAGAAACAATTTTGTATGCATAACTTAAATTCATCCAAAAAATAAATTTGGGTAAGGATGGAGAGATTTGTACAAGCCATTTTAAAGGCAGCTTAGATATTACATGCATCTTTGAGTCTACCTAGCTGTTAATGTATATTGTCATACAAGTAAGTAACATTCCTAGGAATTGCTATTTTCTGTGCTGGCCTCTAGACTACAGGAGAAATTTTTCTCACTGTTGAGTATGATATTAAACCCTTCCCATTTGTACACAAATGGTATGATTTCTAAGAAGTGAGCAAAGAAACATTGTGTATCAGTTCTTTGTTAATTATCTAGGCCTCCTTCACCCTGCCAAATCATTATAGGATACAGAGTAACTAGAAAAAAAATGTTAACAGCTAAACAGACAGCTAGAGACCAAACAATCCAACCACATGTCCTGTGCCCCTAATTTGTACTGGCCTAGGACCAAGTTTTCCACATTACTCTTCTTTTTTCTTTCATTGTCTTTCAAGGTGGTACTGTTAGATAAGATTGGCCTGCTTCTGCTTTATTTCATACCTTTTCATGTGCTTGGACACATTTTTCTCTACCTGTTCATCATTCAATAACTTTTGACAATATTTTCCATGTAGAACTCTTTATTTTCCAAAATCCAATCTCTTCTATAGTCCAAACACTTGGACTCAGGTCTATACCACCCATAAGACCACTAGTAATCCATTCCTACGTGCAATTTATTAATCTTTGATATTTTTCTATTCTTGACTCTTAAAATATGGTCTCCAATCAAGAAAAGACCATAGACTTGGAGGAGAGAAATCTCCCGTATGGATCCATTATGGCAGAACATTCAAAATTTCCCAGGATATCAGAGTATAGAATGGGTACCATTCTTCCAAGAGTTAGAGAAGACTATTGTAGGTGGTTGTGTGACATATTGCCTTTAAGTATTTCATTTATTACATAGATTTCAAGTAAGCAATGATCTTATCTGTAATATACTCACATATCAATAATATCTTTTAATGAGTACATTGTGAATGCTAAGTAGGCATATGCACTTTAAGTGTGTGTCATGGAGCAAGCCAGTTTACTTTGCCCTTGACCTTCCTATTTGTAGCTGCTCTTCCTGCTCAAACCTCCCTTCTGTTTTGAAGGATGCGTCATTTGTCCTCTTAGCAGAGGGCTAATCTCTACCAAGATATAGCATACAGAAATAACTGCCAAGCATCAGTAGTTTATCTCAGATAAGTAAACAAGGTCAATGTCAGAATTCATATTCATTGTTCCTCTCTTGGATCTGAATCGGATTCTCAGACCTGATAAGATACACAATGTTAGACAGGGGCTGGGCTTTCTACTGGTGAATCCAGTTGTTTGGAAAGATGTAGGATGATAAGTTATCAACAGCTCGGAATCACATTGGTTGTCCCATCTTCAATTATGAAAAATGATTCCTCACATCCCTGTGAATGAATGGATTCCTAACTAATCTTTGAGCATTATTCATATATAATAAATGTATTTGATGAATGATTGCTTCCTTGACAAGAGTGGGTGTTCATACAAACTTGGAAGGTGCTTACAAATGGCTATTTCTTTTCCTTCTTTCCTCCTGTGCATTGGTTAGTCATCCTGCTTACATCTATAAAGTTTTTGATATATTTTAATAGGCTTTTATTTGAGATGTTGCCATAGCAAACTGTTAATTAATTAAAGGCAAGGTCTATGCTACTTTAACTTATTTTAAAAGGGCCACCAGATAACTTGTGTCTAACCTCTACCAAGGTGTGGTATATGTACTTTGAATTTTAATTATTTAGTTCAGATTTATAGACTGGCTCTAATTACTATGAATGATCAAAGGCAGCTTGTCAGGATGCTGGCTGGTCATTTGGAACAGACCTTTGGTTGAGAAAACAGAGTTGGTGAGCTAAATCGCATGCCAAGATCCCAAGGATGCTGTATTTTCATTTTTTGAAGACTTTGTTCCAGAGAACAGTAGATAACTAGGTTAAGAGAATATTAGTCCAGTTTTAAAGATTACCTTAACTATTTTACTTAAAAAAAAACAACAACAACAGATGATTAGGTTTAAAGAATATGAATTCAGTTTCAAAGATTACTCTTTAGAGTATATGCAAAAAGACCACAATTTTGTGAGAATTTCATGCTGAGTATCAGCTTAGAGTTATCGCACTGATCTGATAATCTTCCCTCCTCATCACTGCAAAACCTCATCTTCCAGCTTTCACTAGTCGTGGGCTTCTAGAGGATAAGAGTGGCTGTACTTCCATGTGAGGTGGCAGGTGCAGACTATTGAGAGCAAGCCACAATGAGGCGGGTCTACATTCCCCATGGGGGACCTAGCACTAATGTAGGCTGTTTTCTACTGGCATGGCAGATTTCAGGAAAGACACAATGTGGAGAGTTACTTTTCCTCAGAGAGTTTTATTTAAGATACAGAGGATCATAATCAAGAAATACTTCAAAGGAAATAAGGGTTGAAGGGAAACTGGGAGCTGCCAGTGAGAGACCAATAGGGAGACGTCATCAGTAGTGCAAAATCTCTAGCAGCCAATGCTGTTCATTAGAGAGATGGCACACACACCCCTGCCCGTGAAACAGAGTACACACTCAGGAAAATCAAGTGTCAGGAGCACATGAAGCTGCTCTATATTCTTATTTACACCTTACCCTTGGGTTTAATATTAAAGCTCTAGATGGAGCAAAAAGTCAGTAAGAGAAAATGAGTTAAAAGAAAACACATATCAAACAAACAAACAAACAAACAAACAAATAAATAAATGGTAGGAGTACACTTCCCAGTGTGGGGATGAAATGGGCCAACAGCCTAGGAGGGGGAGGTAGGAAGGGAGAAATCTCTTAAAATTGAATGAGAAAATAAAGTTATACATTAGATTATAGTATATCCAAACTACTCAACAGCAAGAATTGTGAAAAGTCAATGAATTAATTAATACCTTATAGTATATAAAAAGTATGGTTCAGAGGCATGAAGGGCAGTCTCACAGAGCTTGTTTCAAAGGATAACAATGACAAAGAAACACGTTGCCATCTGCTCCTGTCTTACTGAGTTTAATTTGCTCAGGAACTAGTTATGTCAGCAGTCATAGATGACACATGTAACACAAAGCCCGCCTTCTACACTGCTTTTCCTGCTAAATGAAGCTAGACTCAATATGTGGTTTCTAAACATGGTAGAGGGGAAGAGAGACTACAAAAGTATAATATCCAGTGTTGGGCCCCATAAAGCCCAGGCGTGAGGCCCAGTGTAACTTCCCGAGCCTAGCTCGAGTTTGGTGACCTGTCTTCGGACACAACTTCTGCATGTGAGTGACTTAACTCAACCCGACCTAGAATCACTTCTGCCTAAGTAACTGCTGAGATAGCATCATTTCATTGGTCTGCTATCCCCACCCCATCCCTCATCACCCCAACCTAAGTAAGTCCACTCCTAATGCAATAAAATGAGTTCCTGCTTTGACAAGACTCCCAGCTCAATGTACTCCTCTCTGGTGGACAAGAGAGGTTTGGGCCGTCGACACTCACCATCCCACTCAGCCCCAGGGAGAGACCGGCTGGACCAGTCCTGCCTCAGCCCTACCTGTTGGTCAGCCCGACAATCCAGACGCATTTCTAAAGTTTTATTTATTTAAATTTATTTTATGCACATGAGTACTTTGTTTTTATGTCTGTGCCCCATGTGCATGCAGTGCCAGTGAAGGTCACAAGAGGGCGTCGGATCCGCTGGAACCGGAGTAAGAGATGTAAACCACCCTCTGGATGCTGAGACCCAAAACTCATGTCTAAACAGCTGAGCCATCTCCTCAGCCCCTCAAATGCAATTACCTACTTGTTTTTCTTCTGATTCATAAGAAAAGAAGGAAAGAAAGTGGTAAAGGAAGGAGGAAGGAATAGAGGGATGGGAGAGAAGAAAGTAACTTTCACAAAACATCTGTAAGACAATCAAGGGAATATAAATTAAATATGAACTAGGCATTTGAAATTAAAAAAAAATGTGGCAGTTGGGTAGGAGATATGACAAGACTGTGTTAAAATGTACTTCTACCTGACTAATGTATGTTGCTATATATTTAGGGAAATAATACAATGCCTAAGTGTTCCAAAGTGTAGACTGGAGAGGAGGCAGTTCTGTGGTTCATCACTTCCATGTGATATGCAAGGACGTGTGAGGGTATGGATATGCACAATCACTTTTCCTAAAGAAATTACTCTAGAATGGGGAAAAAAAAAGAAGAGAAACAGACTTAAAATGTTGGAAAATGAGTTAAATGTTGAATGTGTGTCATTGGTACTTAGGCACAATTGTCTATTTTCTCTACATATACATATGCTTAAATTTACCAAAATAAAAGTTTAAAATGAATGAAATTTTCAAATGCATAGGATATTTTTAATAGATTCTTTGTTTTATTTTTTAATGTATGTGGTAGTTTCCCTCAATGATAAATGTAGCATATTACCTATATTATTATAACTTAACCCCTTAGAAGATGGTTTGAAATAAAAAAGAGTAATGAATTGATTAGAGAGATTTTCCTGAGGAAAAGAGATACCCTTCCACTGATGACATCCTTAGGGGCTGACAGTTCTAAGTATGCTTTGGTATAATGGTTAAGGATCAGTTTACTAAAATCTCCAATGAAAACATCAGAATTTGTGGACATGGAGAAGTGGAGCTGGTGCCTACATGGAGTTTTCACCCTTATATTCTAGTCTCTTTGGTGCTAGAAGGTACTCTACAGGATACTGAAAGAGAAACATGGACAGCAACCCATCCACAAAATCTTTTACAATCTATCCTATGTGAAAAATATCCTAGAGCAATGGTGGCACAGAACTCGTGGGAACAGCTAACCAATACCTGATTTGACTTGAGACCCACCCTTTCAGAAGGAATCCATATCTGACATGGCTTGGGTATCCAAAAAACGGAGACTAGATAGTCCAGAGACCTAGGGTAAAATCAAACACTGTGCGTCTAAAAAATCAATAAAATGATTCCTAATGATATTCATAGATCCGTGCCTTTTCTAGTCATCACCAAGAAAATTTCATCCAGCAGCAGATGGGAACAGATGAAGAGACCCACAGCCAGACATTATGAGGAGATGAGTCTAAATTGGAAGTCCCCATCAAAGTTTTCTTCTCAGAGCTCAGGGAATCCATTGGAAGATTTGGTGCAAAGATTGCAAGAGACAGAGGGAATGGAGGACACCAGGAAAACACTGCCCTCTGAGTCAACTAAGCAAGGCACATATGAGCTCACAGAACCTGAAGCAGCAAGCACAGGGCCTACAGGGGTCTATGTCAGGTCCTCTGTGTGTATACTATAGGTACTAGCTTAGTGTTTTTATGGGGCTCCTGACTCTGAGAACAAGTGTGTCTCTAACTCTTTTGCCTGCTCTTGGGACACTTTTCCTTCAGTTGGGTTGCCATGTCCAACTGGGTTGACAGTTTTTGCTTCATCTTAGTATATTATATTTTGTCATGTTTTGTTGTTATCTCTTAGAAGCCCGTTCTTTCCTAATGAAAGACAGCAATGGAGTGGATCCAGACAGAAGGGGAGGTGGGGAGGAACTGGAGGGGGAGTAGAAGGAGGGAGAACTATAACTAGGATATATTTCATGAGAAAACAATCTATTTTCAATATAAAAAAAGAAAAAAGAAGAAATATGGACTGGATGAGAGGCAGAGAAACGTGCAGAATGTAAATCAGAGGCTGGGAGGAATGCTCTGTGAACAACAGGACTTTCTTACAAACTCAATGCTGCTTTCCCACTCTTGATGCAACAAACAAACAAACAGAAAACAACTACAAAAAGTTGTGGATGATTCTACAGAGAAACAATGATACTCCCTAGAATTAATGAAATGCAGTATCTGAAAGTGGAAAATATATGAAGGCTTAATAAATTTGGGTGTGTTAGTTAATAATTCATGTCTGTTGCAAAAAAAATACAGATCAAAATATACCTTATGGTGGTATTTTATTTGTACTGAAATGTGATTTGAATTGTATGTTAATAAATAAAGTTGCCCAGGGGTCAGAGCTATTAGAGCCATAGCAAGAATGTGGTGGTGGTGGCGCACGCCTTTAATCCCAGCACTTGGTAGACAGAGCTAGATAGATCTCTGTGTGTTCAAGGATACAGCCAGCACTGGAGACACACGCCTTTAATCTCAATACCAACCATAGAAGACCTGGCAGTCTCTACAGACAGACAATGACGAGGCAGTCATGTGTTTGGGTTTACAACCAATGAGAAGGCAGAACAGAAAGACTATATAAAACAAACACACAGGAAGTAGGTCCTTTTCGGAGAGCTCTCTTGGCTAAAGAGGATTGCTGAAGCAGGAAGGGTAAGGCTCTTAGTTCTGACCTCTTGACTTTCTTCTCTGAATCGGCTCTGTGTTTCTTATTTAATAAGATAGTTGGTTACATCGACAATACCTTCAATGTTAGGGGCTGTTTTGAGGTATAATCCTAATTTTACATCATGCACTAAAACTAGAGACAGAAAAAAAAGAATCACAGTAGCTCACTGGACTGCTGTCATCGAAACCTCTGTTCACACACACTTACTGGGAAGACCTCTTCTAGCTCCAGGGCTGAATCATCGTCAGAACTGCAATCAGTTTGCATGGAAGAAAGGTTCTGCGTTACTCTGAAGATCTGTAACAAACAGAGCTGCTAACCACGAAAACCAAGACCTCTTAACTATATGATTTACACATCTATAATCTCCTCAGGCCTGCAATTAACAACTCTTTAAATGTAAAGTTCTAATTCATATGAGGTAATATTTCACCACATAGTCATAAGAAAGACTCACAGCTCCCACATTTTATTTTAACTATGCAAAATGAAGGAATGTCTAATTAGTAATACTACCTTAATCCCATTCCTAGATAGAAAAATAACCAGGCTTCTCCTGGGGATTACATTATATAAAATCTATCATTTTCTAATTAATTTTATTTCTTATTTAATCTCAATCTTCTGAAATAGTCAATGATTCTGATGCTACTTTAAATATATTAAAATAAGTGAGAAGCCTTTCCTTTCTTTATTGAACTTTTTTTTGCCTTGTTTTCAATAGATTATCATTCCTGGGTGAAAGTGAGTTAAGTGAGTTTGGATATGTTTGGACATGGTGACTATTCTAACAAATTTGCTTACTAATTCTTTTAAAATGGAAGAAAAAGTCATACCATAAAAAGCAAATAATAAGAGAAAACAAGGATAGAAAGGAGAAGGGAAAGAGAGAGAATGTAGAGAAAATCTGCTTTTCTTTTGCTGGAATAGTCTAAGAAGGGATAAAAAGAAAGCCGGGCAACTTTAACTCTGAATCCTTCAAGTTATCACATGACTCCCTTTACGTAAGTAACAACACTCATATTCTGAGCATGCCTACCAACTATTCTTGTCCTTCATCTGAAGCTGTCTTTCATGAACCTGCCAACATAAAAGGAATAAACCATTAACAAAACAATACTGATATATATCACAAACCAATTTGTCTCGATATCAATGGTAGGCATGCTGTTCTCTGTTAAATAAATGTTCTCTCATTTTACAAATACAATTTTAATGAAGATGCAGTAAAAAAATAAACTTTTTAATAGGCTATTTTATGACTGTGCTAAAAAAAGTAGTGAAATACAAATTGAATTAAAAATTAGAAATAATCCCAGTACTATCTGGTAGTATGGAAAATAAATTACTTTCTGTTTTGAATAAAATATCCCCCTATGTGTTCCTAAAGATATACTTCATGAAACTCATCTATGCTCCATGCAGCCCAGGAGGGCACATAATGGTCACACCATTGCACAGTGGGATATCCCACTAGAACTAAATATAAGACACCTTTGATTTCCTTGCTGAGGACTGTCTAACCTAATTTTAGATAACCTGAATCTTTCCCTGTGTGAGTTTGTACAAATGAAGCTCTGGTTCTATTGTCCTAGAAGCAGAGAAAAATATGCATAAATTGACCTTTAAACGACTGTTTTGATAAAAATATAAAGGGGAAAAGATTGTACAGCCACATACATACACATACCTGTGCCTTCAACCTTTCTAAGAGAATTAAATTTAAAATTCTATACTCCTGGATGGATACTGCTTATAAAACAACCACTGACATTTAAATAAGTTAGTTTTCTATCCAAGGGAATATTCAGAAGTGTGATCTTTTCCCAACAGAGCTGCCATTTACCTCATTCTTAAAAATATTTTGTTTCAAATTTGCCTTAATCAACTTGTTCATTATTCATCCTTTCTGTGATCAATGTGGATATGAAACAAAAACACAAGAAGGAGCAGCTCAGAGGAGGCAGTGAGCACGTGACTTCCCTCGGCATGCACGGATTTCAGGAGCAGTCTTTGCAGATCAAGACTCCACTAATGAGCCATATAAGACTGTCTTCAGTGAAATTAATACTGTACTTTTCTACACATGCATCATGGCTAAGCTTGTGCACTACCAACATTTTCTTAAGAACTTCAAACATTTTTACTAAAGCCATAAAATACAGAGCATACCACCATCTGTGCTGGAATTATATGAATTGTACATTTCTGTTTTTTTTTATTTCCTTATTGTAGTCAAATAATGACATCAACATGGACCTGTAAGAACTCCCCAGTGCCATGATTTCATGTATAAGAAAGTCACTGGGAAGTGAAGAGATGCTTTACTTACTATTCATTATCTCTCAAGAGTAGCTGGATGAGACATATAATAAAGTCCAGCAGGTTATGCACAATATCAATAAATTAACATAGAACAAATATATCAAGAATATTCTTTAGGGTATCATGAACCGTCTTGATTTTTTTAGGAGAGTTGAGGTAAATGTCATAGTCTTACTGCAATAAACCTGTTTGACATTACTGAAATCACAACTAACACGTAGATAGATGATTTTATCTGTTTTTTGTTTTCTACCTATTTATCTGTATTTGGTTTATACTAATTATATCATCAAATAGATGTTTATGTAATAAATTCAGTGTGTTCTTTAATTTTTACAAGAAATTTTAATATAATGCTACTGATGTTAATGTTATCTATGTTTTTTAGTAGTAATATTTTATTAATAATATAATTAGTAAATTATCATCAGTACTATTAGAATAAATATTGTTAGTATCTTATTATTAGCAGTAGTATTTTCTCATTCATTACTATTAGCTTTGGACAAATGAGAAATGAGATTGTGAGGGCAAATGCCTAGTGTTAACTCCCAATATAAACACTACACACAATACCTTTCCATTTCTCGCTATGAGATGATATGTGGAAAGGTCTCCATATCAGAGCGGGACATAAGCTAAAAGTCAGAGGTACAGTCAGAAGGAAGATAAACAAGAGAAAATATTTAAATCAGGAAGAAGTGAGACAAACTAAACAAGAATTCACACTTTACAACAGGGGCAGCTGAAGGACTTCAGGCAATAGAACTGTGGACTGTATGCAAGGAATTCCTTGGCTTAGCACACTGAGTACTGAGAAGAGAGGGAAAGGTAGCTTAGTAATAAGTTGAGGGTCACTAAGAATTCTAAAATTGGACAGCATTGAAATCAAAAGCTAGATACAAACCAGAGTAAATGGTGTTACAAGCACAATGGAAGGAAATTTGAGAAATTGAGACTGGGTCAAGAATTTACTATCTCTTGAATGCCTAGTGCCTGAAAGATGTGGGAATCTGAAAACAAAACAAAACACTAGGATCAGATTGTCTGAAGGTCTGATATAGTGAGCTAAATTAAAGAATAATACTTCAGGAATATAATCCTGCAAAGATCTGCACAGTTGCCTATCTGATCACATGGCAAATAAACCAAATACAGTATATGTCTTGGAGGCACTAACCATGAATATCTTCTAAGCATACCCAATCCTGGGTCCCCTTTGTCTACATCACATAGGTTACTCAACTTCTCAGTGTGATGAATGACACAGTGAATGTATTAAATAGCAGCATATTTGAGGGAGGGTTACAATACATCAATAAGCTTAACACCAAAAATAATTTTCTGACATGGATATATCCTTACCATCAAAGTATTGCATTAGGCAAAAGAAAATTCGACTGAATAAATAAAACCCAAAAGAAAAAAAACAAATGTTAACATATGTGCTTTGATAGGTTCACAGAGACAATTTTGGAATTTTGGAAAGCAAGCTTGGGGATAAAGTAAAATGAGTCAATGTTCGATGAATATATGGATATTTTGTTTGGGAGAGCAGAATGGCAGTGGGCATTTGGGAAGTTCTATGATTAGATCCTAGCTTTGGGAAAGGTAACTATGGCAACAGATGATTTATAAAGTCAAGGTCAAAGCAAAGGGGCTCAATTCGGAAGCTGTTGCAGTACTTTAAAAGCGAGATAAAGAGGATACAGACCACAGCTATGACAATGAGAGTACAGCATGTTGCAGTCTTGTAGCACATGGAATGAGTGGGATGGAGATTATGAAAGAAACATTTCTTAAAGTGAAATGATTCTTTATTAGAGGGATGAAGAATATACAAAGACCACAGAATCACATTTTGCTGCCTAGAAACATCTTGTTTATTAATAAAGTATCAACCTCGCTCATGGCAGTTGTAAAGTTTCAAAATATGTTATGGCATCAATGTACAAGGTTCCATCACTCATACATGTATTCTTATACATGTAACTGGTGCACCTTTTTATTAAGAGCTCAATTTTTCAAATTGCTTAACATTATCATTCCAAATCATATACTTTTTTATTAAAATCACTCAAAATTAATTTAGATATTTAAACATATTATATGTACTTTGGCTAGTGCAGCATATAAATACAAGCTTAAAGATGGCAACATCACAGAGTGGGTGATCCTTCCAGGGTCATTTACATTTACCTGACAACATTGTTCACCTGCTTTGTTAGTGTTGGTCTACTCCACTGAGCTTGAGAAACCAGCATATCCAAAAAGTTAGGAGTTTCATTTGGCAGAGTGGCCAGCACTGATTAGCAAAGCAACTGGAAGTACAATCACCTTTGTTTGCACTTTTTTGTTTTTTGTTTCTCCTTTTAACTTCTAAACTTTAGCACAGGTGAAAATTACATCTAAAACTATCAGATCATTTATATAGCAAACATGTACAAGCTGTCATAGCTGGGTGAAAGATGAATTGTCTTTTTAGACACTTGAGCTTCTCTTGACTATTCTTAAATATCTACTTCATTTTTCCAAAATGAGCTGTGCACTCTTGGACCTGAAATTCTAATACATGGTCACTCTTGCACTCAACACTGTTATTTCTTCCTGGATGAAGAAGATTTCTTACAAGATGCTAAGTCTGATATAAATGATTTTCATCTACATTCCGAAATGGCACACTTCATTTTATTTGGAATACATTACATCTAGTATTACCTGCTGTCAATGACATTGGATAATTGTTACTATTTTTTGAGTTTTAGGAACCAGAGTAAAGAGTAGTTACAAACAGATGTACAAATAGACAGATGGACAAATGGACTAGGGTACAAACTGATAGAGTTACAAATGGACATATGTATAAATGGACAGATGTACTTCACATTCATATAAAAATAAGGTTCGGAAAGAATTGATCAATTCCATTATCTGAGAATTTCATACATGTTTACAATTTTTGAAAGAGAAAATTACTTAATAGTTTACTTGTCAAATGGAAGACAAAAACGGAGTGAGATAAAGTAGTGCAGGCACATTTCTCTCTTGCTTTCGAAGTGCATTGATGGTAGAATTAAAGTCGTGCAAAGCACTGCCTGATGAATCTGATGAGACCATCTCCTAGTTCTGTCAGGTCCATCCTATTCTTTTCTGCTGCTTGTGTAAATGACTGTATCCTGCCTGTGAAGTTGTTCTCAGTAACATAATGGGTAGTAATCGGAAGAAGATAAATACAAGTTCAGGACGCTGTTCTGAAAGGCTCAAAAACACTTAGAGCACAGGTTAAAATATTTAGACAGCTTTTATGACTATACATCGAGGAGCCAAAAGACAAAACAAACACATGCTTTCATTTCTGATCCTTAAACATATACCACTTATACATTCCCAACATGCTGACCGCTCATTTCTGCCTTTTATACAGTAGGCTCATACTTTTGAATTTATTTATATTGGAATCCCTGTGCTTTCTCTAAAATTCAAATAAGTGGGAATATTTTATTGTTCTAGGGCCTGGCCCCATTTTTTCCATTGCAATTAGCAAAACAGCTGTGCTGAAATGCAGGGCAAATGAATGATGTCAAAATAAAGAAAATATGTGGAAGGGACTAATCATGCTCTAGAAAACAACGGAGTAATTCTGAAATAGCAGGGCAATGATAATGTTAGCTGGTGATGCTATGCTAATAACTGCTATATAACAATGTGGGTAACAGTATAGAAATGTTTAAAGCCACATTCAGTTATCAGCTAATGTCTGGCACTCAAACTGTCTTAGTCTGATAATGTTTGGTGCATGTCATAGCAAAATTTTTTTTTTTTAACTTTGGATAAATTAATCCAAATCAAGTGATGTATTTTAAGGTAAATATATAAATATAGTACTAAGAAGTTTCAGATATTTTATATAAATTGTTTTAATATCAAATAATGCATCATTAAAAATCATGCAAAATTGATAGAAAGATACATTTGTCCCCTAATTTAAAGTAATAATTATAAAGTACAAGTACCTGTATGTTTCACATTGACATAAAGCAAAATGAAGCTTATCTGGCTTTATAGTTTTGTATAGTTTCAAGCCATAGATTTGAATAAAAAACTTGTATCTTTTGGTGTTTAGTGTTGGGTTTGAGTTTGTATGATTTTATATTGGAAAGCTTTCTACGACAAATCACATTCAAAGGAACACAGCCAGGTTCCCAGTGTGCAAAAATACAGCCCATCTCTGAGAAGGCTCAATCAAAACTTCAACTGGGAATTACCCAGTGGTAATAAATATAGAATGTCAAGGGAGGGGGTAAAGAAGCCTGTCCTATGCTGAACAAAGGGAGAATGTTCTTGGCACACAGAATGGTTTCCTCTCATATAAGAGCCAATGCTTTATATACCATTGGAGCCACTAGTCTAAATAAAAAAAAAATACATGAACTAGGGAAGGAAAAGAAACCTAGGCAAATAAATTCACAACGATTATCTGATATTATTATCAAACAAATTATTTGGTAATTGCTGCAATGTTTCTAATATTATGTGACTCCTTTGGAATGGACATATAAAGATGAATAAATGTGTTTATATATATTTTTAATAAGTGGCTTTTGAAATTGTTACACCACCACAAACAAGAAAGTGGATTTATTATTTTTTGTAGATTACCACATTTAACCTTCAATATCTCTAGGAACTAGGAATTAATAAATCTGTTTTAGGTATGATAAAGCAGAGGCTCAGAAAAAGCAAAGTTAGATCATGTGATTTCAAAGTTCTCTTTTCATTTAACTGTGTGAACTACAGTGAACTAATTTTTACCTACTCAGAAATAATTCCAAAAAGTAATATTTATTATCTACTATATCCAAAATTCTCCTATACATTAGGTATGGGGATATAACCTAACCCAGAATCATTTCTGTGGGAATATGACCTTTTCAACATGCAATTGAAATATTAAAATTATTTAGATAAAGAGTACATATATTATACAGTGGTATAATTTCTTCCAGTATCTATTTTGAAGATATTTGATAACTGAAAATAGCAAAGCAAAAAAAACAGAAGAAATTTTATGTTTAGTCATTCAATCAACCAATCATGGAGTCTTCCCTATCTTTAGACTTCCTGTTATATAAAATTATAAATATCAGTGTGCTTTATGCATGCTTGGTTTTCAGAAACTTGAGCCTAAAATTACTATAACTAATACATACTATATGTGAACAGAGAGATGATCACAACTTTAGAAGGAGTTTGAAGGAAGGAGAGATATATATTGGATTCAAGTAACTCTCATGTATGTTCATTTCATCAGAGCTTACAAAATTCCAAAACAACAACTGGTCCTGGCGTTAGATATTTAAACCTGAATCACTGCAGTTTCTTAAATGTTTCATGGCTCTGCACATTAGAGATCCTCAGGAAAAGACAGAATGTTAGAAGTCGCTGAATCCAGGCAACATATGGAATTGGAGTCCACAAAGCTAGTGGTAATGCACAATAGAAACTTAGACTCATCTCCTCAACCAGAAATAATACTGTGGAGTCCCATAGTCTGCAATCACTCAGAATGGAATTTTTTAAAACTACTCTTTTAATATCTGGGTTAGAAAAATAACTATTACTCATGCCACAGTCTTATATCATATAAAGTAAATACAATAAAATGTGTATATTTGCTCTCACTTGTGCTGTTTAGAACTTTTAATATTTTTGAGCCTCAAAAAAGTGAAGACAAACTTACAATCAGACGTAGTTTTCAGACTGTTTTAGATACTAAAATATACACATAAGTCTTGTTCTTTTCCAGAACTGCCCACTAAGGATAGCCTGGAATGCCCTGTCTTTCTCTCAATCCTTCAGCTCTTTCCTATTGCATGTGGTGGCTGGGTGACTGTCTTTAAGACCTCCTCTGGAAACAGAAGAACACAAAATAGGACGCATTTCTACATTCTGAATGCTATTGCTCTTGTATACTGACAAGACATATCAATTTCTTTCACAAATGTGTTTTAGGAAAAAGAGAGGAAGTATCTATCTATCTATCTATCTATCTATCTATCTATCTATCTATCTATGATTAGAATATCAATAATTTTTATTATTAAACTTCCATTGTGTGAGTAGAGTCTTGTGTTCTCAGTTGTGTGTGACTGAGAATGTATCCTACTTTTATTATAGACTGGTAATACCTGCTTGAATCATATTGCTCATCCACACATGCTCAACTTAGCAACCATAGAGGAAAATAATGTCAAGTGTCTGTATGAAGGCTTCGGTGACCTTTGCTTTTCCATACTATGGGGCAAGTAATGTGCAAATTATTTACCCAAAGCAACAAAAGCTGCAGCAAGGAAACCGCCGTGGGACCTGAATGAAGGCTTTGTGTCATTTTAGAAAAGCTGTCTTTAAAGAGACAGTCCATCAGTTATCCAGATTATTTATATTTATTTTTTATTTTTAAGGTTGTAATATAATTATATCATTTCTCTCTTCCATTTATCCCCAGACCCTCCCATGTACCTCTTTTTCAGTTATTATGATTAACATAATGTACTGGACCCTGTTCAGAAAAGTATGCCTCTTTGTCTTAATCCCAAGTGGAAAGAGGATTCAGGATTTCCTCAGACGAGTGCTGGAGTTCAGGCTGTGCTGCTTTCCTGACTTAGCTGTGCTGCCAGTGTTGGCCATCTCCGAGCTTCTCTACAGAGCTTCTTAAGTAATGTGGGGATGCAGATAATTCTGTTGACTGAACAGTTTCCAAAGATGGATGCACAGATTATTAGGTCAGATTTATGATCCAAACTAAACTTGTTCATGTCTTCACCCCCCCTTTCCCTCTTCTCTCACTCTCTTTAGCATCTACATCATAGAAATCTCGATACATTCATAAAGCCATAAAATGATGATCATTGTAATACATAACCATAGGTAAAGTCAAAGCCGAAAGTGAATTTTCATTTTTAGATAATAATTGTGAAGTTAGAAAGTTCTCCTTTTCTCACAGCCCTTAGCTATCCTCTCTCCTGAGAAGTCGGGAGGAGATGATTATATATTTACTTGGCTATTCTTTTCCAGATAAATTATTAAATGTGCATATGAGTACATGTGGACATGTGTGTGTGCGTGTGCGTGTGCAAACATATTGTGAATTTACAGTCTGTCTTTTGATAAACTATATGAAATTTGACCTGAAATGCAGAATATCAGTTTAAGTTTCATATATTAGTTGAACCAGCTTGCTCTTAGAGTTGTCTTTTGGAATGATAGTACTCTTGTACTACAGCCTAAAACATTACGCAGAATCCCCATTGCTATGAATCATATCTTCAGTTGCAAATATAGGAAATCTAGTATCCTCTGCCTTTCTGCCAGATTACATACTTGCACTATTAAGTATTTTTCAAAAATTAGTTAACTTTAGCCTGAATGCCCAAAAGTTTCTGCAGTAAGCTTTACATTTCAAAACATTGTAATATAGTTTTACTTTAGACATATTTAAAAATAAATATTCTCATGTTCTAGACTCAAATATAGTGCCCCACATACACCCTAAACTCTAAGTTGCCAGTTTGAGAGATGTACCCTTCTTTCTTGTCTTGAAACAGACATGTTCTTCAATTAATTTTATTGAGGATATCTTCTGTGAGCATATAAGGCTTTCAAAATTATTATGACTTTTAATATAGCAAAGGATGGCTATGGAAGCAGGAGCAATAACTAGAGGGAAAAAAACAACAGTATGAAAATCTGGGCCGGGCAGTGGTGGCGCACGCCTTTAATCCCAGCACTCGGGAGGCAGAGCCAGGCGGATCTCTGTGAGTTCGAGGCCAGCCTGGACTACCAAGTGAGTTCCAGGACAGGCACAAAGCTACACAGAGAAACCCTGTCTCGAAAAACCAAAAAAAAAAAAAAAAAAAAAAAAAAAGAAAAAATCTGGAGTGCGTAAGAAAAAAAAAGATGAATGAAAAAGCGCACGTTACTGATATTATTCAGAATACATCTTTATTCCCGCAGCTAAGATGCAGTGTGTATGTGCAGAAGAGACAGTAAACACACACATGATGTGGAGCTGGTTTTGTCTGGAATGTTCTGGCTGTCAGTGTAAGCAATTAGTGGCTATCTGGGAAGGGATAAACTTGAGAGTAGCTGAAGAACATTGTGCTTGGTGTAAATTTTGTAGTCAGCTGGATGGGAGCAGCAAGGGGAAGCCTGGGAAGGAAAACAGATGAAGAGTGATAGTTCATGTAGACAGAGATGCAGGGGAACTGGGAGCATTAAAATGCAAAGAGGAGACACACACGGCAAGTACAAGAAACATTGCCAAGGCCTGGCTGACAGAATTAAACAGATGAAGGAGTCAGAAAAACATGTTGAGATGACATGAATTTCAAAGTCTTCAGTGTATTTGAAGCAGAGATCAGTGAAACCACTAGAAGAAAATAAATTAGAAGGCAAGGATTAATGAAACAGGATGGAAAATAGCTTATTGTGGTTTAAAGGAGGAAGCAGGACATGTACATGACAACACCTAGAAAACAGGAACATGGACTTCCAAGGAGAACTACATGAAAATGTGGCAGATTTTAGGTTGGAAGTCAAATCTGAACTTGTTTACATACACAAGTTAGACATGTTAGACCAAGAAGCCTTCCTGGCTTATAATTTGTGAATAAATATCTTCAGAAGGAAATATGAGCATTTCTACATGTGCAGAATTGGAAAAGCTACAACAGCTTGAAAGAATTTCGAGTGTGTTACATTCCAGTAATAAGGACATTTTTCTGCATGGCCACTATCATAACAATTTCTATCGTGCCATTAATAAATAATGGTACCCAAATGTTTGATTCTACTGAATAACCATCACAATATTATATATATATATATATATAACATTTAGGTAATATATTCAGGTAATATAACCTGATGATATCAAAATGATTTAACACATTTAAAATATGAGGTGTTGAAACATATGTGATTGAAAATATCTGTATTGCATGTTGTTGTTAGATTGTAGTGGATGACACCTTGGTTGAGTTAATGGTCTACCAGCCATTTTCCTTGATTTCCTTTGCACAAAGTACATAGTTTATATATATATATATATATGTGTGTGTGTGTGTGTGTGTGTGTGTATATATATATATATATATATTTGTAATCTCCCAAGATTAAATATTTAGGCACTCTGGATATTATTATATAGAACCTTTTAAAGCATTCTTTATCAAATACAGAATAACAATGAGAGACAGTTTGTTTCGGGACTGATCACTTTGTATTGGGTAACCAGTCAGGGTGCTCATCAAGCCATCAGTTGCCTGTAGTTCCTTGACTGGGGGTATGACCTGTGAGGTCCGAGTCTTCCACTTTAGAATGTCTGTTGATATTGCCAATGCTCAGATTGTTTTTTACGCAGCCATTTCCCTCAGACACAGACACAGGAGCTGTGATATAGCTATGTCCAATACAAAATGGTCAGTAAGGTGTACCTATATATCTGTACATCTATATAAATACACACATACATGTAACAACGATAATCAAGGAAGAAGAGGATCTCAATCCGAGAGTGGGATGCAGGGAAGAAGTTGGGAGGAGGGGAAGGAGAGGGAATGGAGGGAGGGAAGGGAAAGTGAAAATGATGAGATTATATTTTAATTAAAAATGTGTTAAATAACAATTATAACAAAAATGTTAAAAGATTGTGTTGATAAATGAGAAATGATCTGCTTATATATTCAATAAGCTTGCTGGGCCTATGAAATATTTTTAAAACAAATATATACCTATAAAATTTTATATATTGAGAATTTTTTAATTCTCAAAATTATTTACCTAGTTAAAAATATTTAGTGGAATAACTTTCAATCAATTTTTTTCAGTTTGAGTTAGAGTGTTAATATACACATCTTGACTTTAAATGACAAACAATAATCCTCACTGGCAAGTGAATAAATTAAAATCAATTGTACATTTCTTTTCTCCTCTTCCTCCTTTCTCCTCTCCTCTCCTCTCCTCTCCTCTCCTCTTCTCTCTCTCTCTCTCTCTCTCTCTCTCTCTCTCTCTCTCTCTCTCTCTCCCTCTCTCTTTCTCAGCAACATTTTACTGTGTAGATCTAGCTGGTCTAGAACTTTCTCTGTAGACCAGGCTGGCATAAAATTCACTGAGATCTCTGCCTCCAGATGCTGAATGTAAATCCGTGTGATACCACATCCAGATCTCTTTATTTCTTAATAAAATTTACAACATTGCCAAAAATTTTCTGTTGTATAACTTCAGCGAAGCTTTGTGATTAACTAAGAAAGTTGGAAACAAGAGAAGAAAAGTTGGGAAAACGGTCTGAAGTTTTCAAGGGACCCTTTATTTTTCACATGTTACTCCTGTAACAATGATGACATAATTTCGGTGAATACAAAGTCAAGGAATTCCCAATTATATAAAGTTTAGCAATTGAACTAAATATTTTCAGGTTAACTAATTATTTTGTTTTTAATTGACACATAATACTATACTGTGTTGAAGTATGGTACTTTGATAGGAGGCACAATGTAAAATAAAATTATCATACACCTAAAAGCTTCTCAAAAAAGGATAATGTTAATCAATGAAAATATTTCCTTCAATGAACACTATTAATAAATTTAGAAAAATAGATCTTGTTTTTAATCAAAATGGATTTAAAATGAAGGAATTTTTTAAGAGGAAGTTATGCGAGGCTAATTGTGGACAGTAAATATGTATTTGATATGAATTTTTATTTGCCAAATAGACTTTCAGGTTTAATTTGTAAAATATTTCCCACAGTTTAAGAATCTGCTTTAACACCATTTTTTGCATTAAATCCTTCCCCTACTTTCCAGTCACAGAATGAGGCTTCCTAGAACTCTTAGTGGGCTGTGCGATTGGGACTGCGTGGTCGAAGAACAGCGGAGGAGGTGACTTCACTGAGCATCTCAGTTAACGCCCTATTCCCTGGTTTGCTCTTCTACTGACGCTGGGAATCTAGGATGTAGAACCAATGTATTCAAATGACCTAAATCCTGAGAAGATCTTGTCAGAACCTTTGTGCACCCGGGAATAGAGGAAAAACTGCCTTTTGTCATAAAGATACTTAAAAAAAAATCATGGACAGAATGAACTGAGGTGAGATCTCTTAGCCCCACTCCATGACTAGTCTCATAATCTTTATGTGCAGAATTTAGCTGATGGTCCTACCCATGCTGGCTACTAAAAATGAGAAAATCCCTAATCACTCAAAGTGTATTCAATATTGAGCTATAATTATTGCTTCTGTCTGTAGTAACATATATGCTTATCTCTCATTTTTCACACAGTATGTGAACAATGAACTCAGAGAACTCATAAAACACAAATTCATCTTCCCATTAGCATCTGCAAATGTAGGAGAATGCTCTAATTCTAAGGACCAAGTGTAAGGTATGCTACATCCAAATTATGTCAAATAGTGTTAAGCTGCAATATATATATATATACATTGAAGGTTTTATCTGCAATGCCAAATAAAACCAAATTCAATACCACGTTTCTAACTCCAAATATTAATGAATGGTTCTCCAGTTAAATAAAGACCGATAAGCTTGGATGTGTGCTTAAGAGAACAAGCCTGTTCTTTTCTTTTCTTTTCCATATTTGCTTTTGCCAGACTTGGCTCAGGCTGGAAATAATCATAATAATTGGAACCAGCAGAAGGAAAGAGCTGATGCTGCTAGGCAAGATGAAATAAACATGCAACTCAAGTAATACTAAATATAAGCTCTGTGGGATCCTGCTAGAATGAAGCACCTGAGATAAGGCAGGTCTTTGCTGCCAAATCCCTATATTTACAGTTTACAAGAAGATATATTTAATAATGCAATATTTATAATGTGTGTGCTACTTAGAAGCACACCCTATATACCAGATTTACGTCAAATGGAGCAGCAAAACTAACCATCTCTAATGAGAAGAGGACAAGCAAAGCAAGTGTTTGATTTATGAGAAATATTCATATAAACTAATGATATAATAAGATTATAAGTACAAATAGAATATCTATAAAATTCAGAAAGCATAAAAGCACTGTTAGAGGATCTTTCAATTCTTTGCTTCTTGCAATGAGTATTTCCCTTACTACTTCGTAGAGTCCCATTGTATCACTTTTACAGTTTCCATACTACAATAGCATGCAATGTTGGGCCAGTCAAATAAGGAATATCACAACCTTCTAAAATGCTCATGGTTTCAGTCTGAAATTACCAATCAATCTCCAAGCGTTTGAATCATTCTAAGACAGGAAGAAGGGGAGAAGAGAAGACATTTCTATCAGAAAATTTGGAGCTCTGAAAAGTGAAATGGACCAAGAACAGTAACATTTAGATACTTTGTCTACTTAGCAGTTTGAGGTACCTGTCTAGGGATTGGCTCATTTATCCTCTCGGCTCTAACAGTTACACTTGGGCAATTTAGCAAAGTAGATAAGAGCTTGAAGTCAGCAACTACTTCATAGTAGGTAACCTTGGGCAAGCTGCATGACCTTGGGAAAGTTATGAGACTCCTTTTGCTTCTGTTTCCTGATGTTTAACTGAAATGATTAGAATGCTTTCCTCGCAGGATTAATGCGAACCTTAAATGGGTATAATTAGATGTGAAGTGGGACTTTTCTTGTTTCCTGGAATGCAGCTAAGGCTTCAAGGCTGATGGCAATGGAAAATTACTGATAAAGCCAGTTCTCAGCTCATCACTTCCAACAGCATATAGGGGAAGACTAAATATTTGAAAAGGGATTATTGGAAAAGAGACCTCAAAAAGAGTCTTAATAGACAGGAAAGTGTCGCCTTAAGAAGAAAGGCTGTGGTGTTGAAAAGTGTGTTGGTATTTACCCTGGCCACATTTAAACTCTCTCTCTGCTGAATTTTTAAAACAGTTATAGTTGTCTAACGCTGATATCTACAAATTAAGCAGAAGAATCTGAAACCTTTTCCCAAAATTATTGGCAGCATTCATAGAGACAGCAGCACTCTATGTCTACCTCTTGTTGGAATAATTCTGAGAGTGGGAATCTGGGCAATACTGTCCCCGACAAATAGGTTAAATGGGTGTGGGACATTCCTATGATAGGAATGTCCTATGGTCAAGGATTCATGAGATTCCCCATGATGAATCAGATGCATCATGTGAATAGTGCTGCTCAAGAAGGCTGCCTGCTGGGCCACATGGACTGCAAAGGAAAGAGTATGGTTGTGTGCTGTGGGCAGGAGCTGATAGTGGAATGGTAAGTAATCGGACTGCGAGTCTATTGCTCCTGTCAGGAAATGCTCTGGTATACAAAGTGTGACATATGGAAAGTCATGAGAATGGTGCAATTTCTTTAAAGAATACACAGACAGACCTATAACACAGACTATCTATGGATATCTGACTCAACAGAGGATTTATGTACAACTTTGAAAGAACTGGAGAAACAGGCTTTGCACCTTCATTCCTGTTCTTATTTCTTCTTTGTCCTGTCCTTGAAAGAGAATGTGTGTAGGATTAGAGGGAGATGGAGGAAACAAAGCAAAGAAACAGGACAGAGTCGCTGCTCTGGTTACAGGTCCTAGAGTTCCTGATGAAGAATGAGCTCAGGAGATGAGAGAGCCCTTCAGCTCAAGGAAACATCCACACTGACCTTTGGATCAGACTACATTCTTATTTCTAAGGGTCAATGAGACTATGCCAATAGAGGAAGGTGACAAGTCATTATAACGCTGTAGATGATGTTCAGAAATGAACCAGTGGCAGCTGGGAGGACAGACTTGAGTCAGGAGGTGAGAGAAAATATCACTTGTCTTACCCTTTGTACAACTGTGATCAACCCAAATTAGCTGTTACTCTTATTATTTTTATTACTTGTCCCCAAGTGAAGTCACAGTATTTACAACACAAGTATAAATCAGAGATTCCAAGTTTAATGTTATAACTTCAGAGACTGTAACATAACTAATTAAATAAATAATAAGAAGACTATAAGGGCTCAGAAGATGGCTCAGCAGTTAAGAGTACATGCTGCTCTTACATTAGATCCAGGTTAGGCTTCCAGCACTGACATTAGATAGCTCACAATTACCTCTAACTCCAGTTCCAGGAAATCTGACACCTTCTTCTGGCCTCTGTAGATAAGACATTCACATGGTGTTCATATGGACAGGCACACACAGATAGATAGATAGATAGATAGATAGATAGATAGATAGATAGATAGATAGATGATAGGTAGATAGATAGATAGATAGATAGATAGACAGACAGATAAGGTAGATAGGTAGGTAGATATATAGATGATAGATAAAGAACATGTTTTTAAAAAAGGAATATATTAGTTCACTTTCAATTCCACTCAGTACATGAAAGCATCAGTGTAATAAAAACTAGAAAAGGCAATATTCACTCTATAATATATACTATTCATTTACTAACTGAATGACAATTTTTTTATTTTGAAAATTAAAAAAATGAAAGAGGGGCACGGCGAGGCACCCTTGCAATCCCTGCTCTTTGAAGGCTGAGACAGGAGACCATGAGTTTGAGGTAAATCTGAACTATAATAACAAGTACCAGGCCATAGAAGGCTGTAGTATATAATTCTTATCACAACACAAAAAATTCAGTAATTTGAAAGGAACAGCAAATGATTATCTTTTTTTTACTGTGACCTAGTCAATATTGCCACCTCTACATTGTCAAATAAAGCAGTTCTCTAAAAAGCCTGACATGATTGTCATCAGGAACAAAACTTCCTCTCTGGAGCAAGAACAAATGCTGAGCTGCTGCTGACCTGGAGCTCTGCCTCTGTCCTCAGCAGCCAAGCTGCATAAAAGGTGGTGGATAATTGTCTCAGTAACCTGTCTTTTAAGGGGCTCATACTATCTGAGACACAGCAGGCAGAGGCATCACATTGTTAAGCTATTTAACATACAACATATAAATTAGACACAACCAGACTCCTATTCACAAAAGCATCAGTGTAATAATGAATAGGACACTCAAATGGGGAGATTAATTATGAATGAAAATTCATTTCCGTTCAGAACAAACTGGGCATCACTTATGCCTTATTTTGGAGAAAACAAATATGTTGTGCAAAGTAAGTTTTATCATGGATGATCTAAGCAGTGCTCATGCTGCCAAATATCTTCCAGAGTATAATATAGTAAGCTGTAATATAGTCAAAAGAAATTATTTCAAATGTTTTAAAGTATTTCTAAAATATACTCAGGCTAAAATAGGTATATTTACAATATCTGTTAATTGTACAGTTCTTAACATATATGTTGGATAATTTTATGTTTCAACCTGACTGGCCCAAAGTGTACCAAAATATTTAGTCAAGCGTAGCCTAGGCATAGCTTTTGAAGTGGGGTTGGGTGGGATTTCATTAGATCAGTGTATCCAGTGAAGCAGACGACCCTTTCTGAAGAGAGTGGGCCTCATCCAACCAGGTTAAGTCTTTAGTAGAATAAAAGTTTGACCACCCTTCTTAGTAAAGGAGAATTACAATTCCCTGACTGACTTTGGACTGGGACTCCTGCTTTTATTGGTAGCCTAGTCTGTTAGCTTTGGACTGGAATATACCACCAGCTCTATGTTCTGTATCACATACTCCCTCTGTACAATTTGGATCTAGTCAGCCTCCCTAAGCATTTTACTCAATTCCTTATGATTCCAATTACCCCTTTAATTGTTTCTATTCCACTGGAGACCCCTGGATAGCACACTATGATTCAAGTAAAATTAGTATCAAAGAGAAGGGAGACATGTCTTTCATTCACTCATCAGATGATTGTAAATTATTCTCATATTTTCAGAAATCACTGTGGAGAATAGTAAAATGGCTATGACTCAGATGCTGCCATTCTCTGGATGTGTTCCTGTTCCATTCCAAGTGACATGTCTCAACTCCTTCATTGGTAATTACATTGTTATACTAAATTAAAATAAATAGGTACTTTGTGGTATATTAAGTCTCAGGAGAATCTAGATGCAATTCTTTTTTGTTTTGTTTTTCTGAGTGAGGATTTCTCTGTATAGCTTTTCGAGTCTGTCCTTGAACTTGCTCTATCGACCAGGCTAGCCTCAAACTTGCCTCCCAAGTGCTGGGATTAAAGGCATGCACCACCACTGCTTGGCTAATTGCAATTCTTATATGTCATCCTAGAAAAGATAATTGAACCACATTTCTATAACTGATACAGTTCAAAATATTCCATACATTATTCCTGGGATCTGGAACTACAGAAACTACCTACAAGGTTTTAGTTGAATTTTTCCATCACTCATGTACATGACAAGCTATTGAGTCTGTTGAGACCTAGTTGAACTTTCAAACTGATGAATATTCTAGCAATTTCTACAAAGAACTTTGAATTATGTTACATGTTAGAGAAAAGTGATTCATTACAAATATCTCAATAAACAACTTTCATGCAACTTAGAGAACATTTGCATTTTAGAGTTTTCTCTAAAAATAGCCTAGAACTTCACAGCCATGGTCCAAGAGAAACATCTTAAAATAGACCCTCATAGAATGAAAATGGAGACTTGTCTAACTTCTGTAACCTTCTGATTAAAGGTAAAAAGACAGATACAGACAGCATGAATAAGTATAGAATTTCTGCTATTTGATTTTACTAATGTTCTAGTAAAATAGAAATAACTATATAGTGACAAATTAATATCTATATGTATGCTGACTGTGAAATATTATGCAAATTAAGAGCACAACTTAACACTGGTTTATTATTATTATTATTATTATTATTATTATTATCATTATCATTATTATTAACATCATGGATATACCCCCTTCACCTCCATTAAATATATGAAGAAAATCTGCCAGGAGGTGGTGGTGCACACCTTTATTCCCAGCACTCGGGGGGCAGAGCCAGGTGGATCTCTGTGAGTTCGAGGCCAGCCTGGTCTACAGAGCAAGACCCAGGACAGGCACCAAAACTACAGAGAGAAACACTGTCTCGGAAAAAAAAAAGAAAATCAAATAAAGAAGAATTACGATTCCCTGATTGACTCTGGATTAGGACTCTTGTGACTAAGACCGAGGATTGGCTTTTGTTATCTTTCTGTCCTGTTTGCCTTTGGACTAGAGTATACCAACAGATCTACCATGCTAATATAAGCCTGTTTCTACGGTCTGTTAACAAAAGCATTCCTCAAATGTCCACTGTCGCAGTCTTATCCTCATTGTTCTCCTAAGGGGACCACAGCTCCTTATATGGCTGTTGCTATTTTTGTGCAAAACAAATCTCTACTCTTGTGTCTGCACATTCAATACATTTCTGAGCTGTAGACTTATGGCCAACAATGTTTGAACATCAGACTTGCCATCTGCCAAGCCCTCACACACAGTATGCTACCAGACACCACTTTCTCTACACTCTGTTCTGTAAGTGTTATCCTGTGGAGAAAGGTAAAATAAGAAAATCTTCTTAAAATACCAGTTAGATAACTTTTAACTTAATTTAATGAACAGTCGAACAGTCCCCATTTCTAATGCCTAATCTAAATCATTTAAAGTAAATATGATTTCTACCAATCTCATAAATATTATCTTATTACTTATTTACACAATACTCTGAAATTGGGATACTTTTAAAATTTTTATTTATTTATTTAATTTTGTGCATACAAGTGTATGTCTGTGTTTAGGTCTCTGCACTTAAGTGTAGGTGCTGCAGAAGCCTGAGGCATAAAATTCCACTGGGGCTGGAATTACAGAGGATTAGGAGCTGCCCAACAAGGGAACTGGGAACTGACTAGGGTTCTGCAAGAGCAGAATGTGCTCTTAACTGCTGAGTCATCTTCCCAGCCCCAGCAGGCTACTTTTCTCTACACTTCTCAGATGTGACAATTTTCTGTTTCTAGAAGAGCCTGAAACAATTTTCATAGGGATCAAATTTTAATCTCTGTAGTTAGTGTGTCTTCATCTACTCTACAGCCATTTGCAAGTCATAAGCCTAAGTCTGACTCAGCCCTTCCTCATACCCCTTCCTTAATATTATCATTTTGCATTTTTTATTTTTATGTTTATATCTGTTTGTGTGTGGATACACATGATACTATGTGCACATAACAGAGAAGAAAAAAAAGTTGAGATCCATTGTTTTTCTACATCTCTCTGCACCATTATTGTTGGTGGTGGCACTTTTTCTGTTTGTTTTCTGAGAGACTTGTTTATTGAGGCTGGAGTTTATTTATTGGCTAGACCAGTGAGCCCCCAGGATTCTCCTGTCTCTCTCACCTTAGCACTAAGATTATAGAAGATGCTATGGTTGGTTTATTATCTCTCATTTAGCAGAATATAAATTCCTATTCACTCTACCATCAAAATGTATCTCATGTCTCACTTCCTTCCCAGACCTGACAACAGTCACTCAGCCTTCTCCACTTTGTCTCCTGTCAATATATGGGCCACTAAAATTTTCTTTTTTCCCCAGCCTCTGCAAGTGTCCCCATTCCTAAAAAAATGAAAATGAAATGACTTTCTTTTGTTTATATATTTCTCAAACAACAATGTTTACCAATTTACAGAATACTGATTTTTTTAATTAATTTATTTTTTTAAAAAGTTTTTTTTTCCATTTTACATACCAATCTAGTTCCCTCTCTCTCCCCTTCTTCCACCTCCCACCCCCACCTCCCCCAATCTCACTCCTCCTTGACTCCTCAGAGAGGGTAAGGCCTCCCTTGTGGAGTCAACAAAGTCTGGCATACTAAGTTGAGGCAGGACCAAGCCCTCCCCGCTGTGTCAAGGCTGAGCACGGTTGAAATATGTTCCAACCAGAATAACGAGTTAAATCATTAGATCATTTTTTTTAAGTCCTTCATGATATATCTCCAACTATCTGGATAATCTTCAGTTGTCTCTAGAAGTACTCAAGCACCATATGCCTCCCCTCACTGGTATCCATTTAGTTTTTGCATAGAAGAATCATTTTCATCCTGTCCTACTGTAATGGTTTAAATAGGAATGGCCCTCATATATTTGAATGTTTGGTCCACAATTGGTGGAACCGTGTGGAAGGATTAGGAGGTATGGTGTAGCAGGAATCTTAAAAGTTTTTATTAATAAAAACAAACCCAGGGCCTGGTATTGGGGTGAATGCTAGAAGATCAGAGAAGCAGAACAAGCCACAGCCACCTCACCTTGCCAATTCCTCAGCTGATCTTGTTTCCTCAGACTGGAAGCCTCTGGAAGTCCTCATCCAAATGGATCTCAGCTGAATTGCTTCTCAAAAGCCTGAAAGCTTAAACCGGCTAAAAGCTTCTAGTTTCTGGTCTTCACACCTTATATACCTTTCTGCTTTCTGCCATCACTCTCTGGAATTAAATGCTCACTTCCTGGGATTAAAGGCGTGAGTCACCATGCCTGGCTATTCCCAATGTGGCCTTGAACTCACAGAGATCCATGCCTCCAGAAGGCTAGGATTAAAGGTGTGAGTGCCACCATTTTCTAGCCTCTGTTTCTAGTGGCTGTTCTGTTCTCTGACCCCAGATAAGTTTATTAGGGTGCACAATATTTTGGGGAACACAATACCACCACAGTATGGTCTTGTTGGAGAAGGTGTATCACTAGGAGTGGGCTTTGAGGATTCAAAAACTCACACTGTTCTAATAGTTCTCTATCTCTCTCTGCCTCATGCTTGAAGTTTTTGTAAGCTCTTGGCTAATTCTCCAGTGCCATGCCTCCTGCCTGCTGTCGTGGCCCGAATCTTGATGGACATGGTCTCACCCTCTGAAACTGTAAGCAAGCCCCAACTAAACTCTTTATTTATAAGTTGTCTTAGCCATGGTGACTGTTCACAGCAATAGTAACTAAGACACTTTCCTTTGGTCATTGGTTTCTTTCTGCTTTCCATTCTGCCTCTCCTGAACTCTTACTCAAGAGTTAGAGATAATCTCGAAATCTCTCATACTGTGAGCAACCCTCCAGCCCCATCTTCTGTCTCTCAATATCACTTTCCCACTTGAACTACACTCCAAGGTTTTAGGAAACGTTTCTAACAGCCACTCTCCTTTTGGTTTGGCTCTAAAGCACTCTGCAGACACCGCCATGTGTGAATGCTGGGTTCTCAGCCAGTGTTTCTACTGGAGCTACTGAGATGCTTAGATCTTGAAGGTGCTAATTTCCTGACCCCTGGTAAGTGCATGAGTGAACTGGCTAGTAGATAGTGAAGCCTAGTTGGGGAAAGTCACTAGGAGCATGCCCTTGATATACAAACACTAACTGATATACAAACACTAACACTCACCTGCCCTTTGCTTCCCTGCTGTCATGCAGTGAACAGCTTTATCCACCAAAAGGTTGCAACCTCAGCTCAGGCCCAAGGCAATAGACCCAGTCCACCACAAGCTGAAATGTCTGAAACTTTGATTCAAAATCACTTGTTTATCTAATTAATTTTGTCACATGATAGAAAGTTTACTAACACAGCTCAAAAGGGTAGGAGGAAACATATACTTAGAAAAAGTTATGATATGCCCAAGGAAACGATGACAGTGATTTAGGAATGATACCTGGTTAAGTCTTTTGTTTCTAAAATCTGTGCTCTACATTATCCCCCTTAGATCCTTTCTTTTCCTCTTAGCTGCTCCAAAAGCAGTATATTTATTTCTGTACCATCACAATAAATGGAATGTTTTAGGCAAACCCCATTGGTTTCTCGTTACTCTGGATTCTTGGAAAATAAGATCTGATCCTTAAGGTTGATTAAATGACAGCCCTAGCTTTATCATGATACAGAAAGGAAAAAATAACAAGTAATTATTTTATTAAATGAATCAGTCAAAGGATTTTAATTTGCTAGAAAATATTATGTAGATGGAATAATGTGCATTTCTGAAACAAATAAAGAAATCAAAGCTCAAATCTCTTCCATCATAGAGCACAAACACCCCCCACCCCCACCCCAAAGAATCATCCATCCCTTAGGGCTCACACATTCCAACAAAGCATCCATCCCTTAGTGCTCTAACACACACACCTCAGCAAAGTACCCATCTCTTAGGGCTCACACATACGCCAACAAACTACCCACCTGTTAGGGCTTACACATACCTCAGCAAAGTATCCATCCCTTAGGGCTCATGAATATTTCAATAAAGTACCCAGCCCTTAGGGCTCTAACACACAGAAACCTCAACAAAGTACTCACCCCCTAGGGCTTTAACATACATACTTCAACAAAGTACCCATTCCTTAAGGCTCTAACACACACAATTAACAAAGCATCCATCCCTTAGGATTCACACATACCTCAACAAAGCACTCATCTCTCAAGACTCTAACACACACATCTTAACAAAGTACCTGTCCCTTAGGACACTATCACACACACCTCAATAAGGCACCATTCCTTAGGGCTCTAATACACACACACACACACACACACACACACACACACACACACACCACTTCACTCATCCCTTCGGGCTCTGTCCATTTCACTTTAACTACCCAACATGCTTATTGGATGAGTATTTGAATTTTTCTTTGTTCCAGTAATTATTCTTTGGTACATCTGGGTGTTTGTAACATCTACTCCACTGAAATAGTACAGAATGAAGGTGACCTCTATGTTTGCCAAAAGCAATGGAAACCTTCCAGGTTTCGTCTTTCTGGACCTCTTGGCAGCGTCCGTCAGTGGTGAGAACAATACAGCAACACTGGTCTAATTTACAGACTTGCTTCACTGGGTGGAAGCTCAGGGCTTGTCCTCAAACTCAGATATCACAGTGTCTCTTCGTTGTTTTTCCGTAATGCTTTTGTTAAATAATGACACATTCCCTAAGCTTCTATACAGTAAGTTCTGAACACTTTTTGTATTTAGGGCTGAGTTAGATGATTTCCAGGCACCTCAAATTAAATATACTCCAAATGGTGACCCTGCCTTCTAATTCTGGCAACTGTTTGATTCCCATCTATATATTAACAAAATTAGCAACCAGAAACCAGAAAGTATAGGAAAACTCTATTTTCTGTGTCTATCCTACCATCATTACTGTGGTTGAAGGCCTAAAACCCTTTGCTCTTGACAACCACGAATCTCTTAAGTTGCTGTATCTTTATCGTAAATCTCCTTTAACTATGTCTTTTCACTTCCTAATTTGTTTCACAAAATGTTGCTGACACCTTCACTCCCTGAAAAATTACTGAACAAACTGACTCCACTAAGTCTGTCCTTAAAGCATTTCCAACACAGTATGTAAGCTGCGTTAGATTTGCTTTAGAGTACTGCTGTTGTGGGGCCTTTTTTGAACTGTGGTTCCACATTTGGAATGACAATGTCTACTTTATAGAATCATTTGCAAAATGAAAAAAAAAACATGTATTCAAAGTGCCTTGAACCCTGTCTAACATATAGGAAATATTTCATAAATGTTTGTTCTTAATAACAATTGCTAGTGAATTAGCATGCACTTATTATGGTGGCATGGCACACTTCTCATTCTGCAAGCTCCTTTCTCTTTACTTTCTACATTAAATTCTAGAGTTTGAGCCGGGCGGTGGTGGCGCACGCCTTTAATCCCAGCACTCGGGAGGCAGAGCCAGGCGGATCTCTGTGAGTTCGAGGCCAGCCTGGGCTACCAAGTGAGTTCCAGGAGAGGCGCAAAGCTGCACAGAGAAACCCTGTCTCGAAAAAAAAAAAAAGAAAAAAAAAATTCTAGAGTTTGATAATTGGAAACTCTTGTCACAACACATGAATGCTTAAATATGAACAGTTTCCTACTTTTTTTTCTGAAAGCATTTTCTATCTTTCTCATAAGATTACTGACTCAGTATTCCTTGCTCAATGAACATTGCTTGACACCTAATAGATAATTGGCTCACATACATCTTTTAGAAAATATACTGGATTGAATATTATTATTTATAGTAAATATTAACTAAATCAAATATTAATGTTTAATACAAATGCTATATAGTAACAATCAGTTATTAAACTCATGTTATGTTCTAAGTGTATTATATGCATCATAACATACCATCTTTTTAACATTCCTACAAATATTATAGAACTATGAATTTTGAAAACTGAGGAGCTGAGGTGTAGACATGCACATCATAGATTTTAGATTCACATCTAGCACAGGGCATTGCTATAACTGAGACCCAAACCTTCTTGCTTTAGAACTGTGTACTCTTAACTATTATACTACAATATGAAGTGCTTCCAATGTGATCAAGACTCATGAGCTTTTGTGGCATCACTAGCATGGTTCCTGCCATGGAAGCCTAAGGACATACCTATGAACAAAGATTGGCACTACTCAAACTGTGTCCATGATGCTGAGTATTAAGGATTCCTGGTCTATTTTCTTCTCAAACACAAGCTATTTTTTCAACTATTGTTCTGATAATATTGTGAAAGACACCTTTACAAGATGAACAACTCTTTTCTTGATAGCTTTGAACTCAAGTCACACAACATGTGCCACAGATTGAATACCTCAAGTGTACAGCTGTCTTAATTATGTTTTTATTAATCTATCGATAGTCTCTAGCTTGGTGCCTGGCAAAAAGTAGGCTACCAATAACAGTTTGTGAATATTCAGGAAATGAATTCTAGTCCTAAGTACATGGAGTTTGAACATTTTGATGAGTCAGTTTATAATTATATACATTCCCGGATCAATGGCCCATACACTTGTAAACAGTTATATAATTCGAAAATATCTCAAGTTGGATTTGGCATGCATTGTTGGTATATTTTTGTAGCTGATTTACTTTCTTGAATATGTTCCATTTCAGATAAGGTTAAAACAAATTTGTATTCCTCATTTTTATTTCAAGATGATGAAGTTTCTTAGGTTTAAAACAGAAACAGAATTGAGTGAGGTAATGGAGAAATACCCAGAATTTGGCTGAGCTGATAAAGTGACAAAATGCATTTTGATGTATTTTCCAAAGTTCTGGTTTTGAAAGATCATCAACTGTGCTTACCTCCCAAAATGGAGTTTGGAATTAAATATATATTTTATATTAATATAAACTAGCACGATTTGGCCTACAAGTAGTAGAAAACTCAAGCTAAATGTCATAAACATCTTGTGCTTTGTAATATCAGAATTGGTTCTGAGAGAGGTTGAGTTATTGGTTCCTTATTCCCAAAGTACATCCAAGAGCTAGCATAGTTTTACTGTTCTGCTCTATAGTCTTCCCATTTTCTACCAAGAGCTCTTCATGATCACAGGATTGCTGGCAGCTGCTTCTGGCCCAACTTCCTTGTGCAAGAACTTTCAGTCAGAGGGGGGAATAGTATTTTTTCTATTATCTTATTTTAAGAAGTAAGAAATTTCTCAGAAAGTCCCCTAAAGGAATTCATCTTACTTCTCATTACTTAGAACTGGATTACAAGCCATTTCCTAAGCCAATAACTGGTGAAACGATGGAAGTGCCTTGTCTGGATTAGACTAGTTGAGATTCATTCCCTTAAGCTGAAGACAATCTTATATGAAAGCACCAATCGGCACATCAAATAAATATGTAGCATATCTTTAAATTTTCCATATGCTACATATTTATATTATTGGACACAAATCTCCTATTTATCTTTGAAATATTTAAACCAATTAAAATTATATACTATGCAAATATATTATCCAGTTCATGAACAAGCATACCCTTAACTGTTTATGTCTTTGTTGGCATTGAAGTTAAGATGCTATCTGGTGTTTTTTAAATATCTCACTATCTACTTTTTGACACAAAGAAAAATCTAACTATTAAATTTGATTTGTTATAATTTCTAAAAACCTAATGCATATTATAGAAATACAAATATTTGATTTCTTTTGTTGTTATGGTCAGCCACTATCAGATTTACAATTTTGCTCACACTTGAAATTGGTCTGTTCTTGGAACTCTTTTCCACCTATTAGGTTGCCTTGTCCAGCCTCAATATGAGGGCTTTTGCCCTGTCTTACTGTATCTTGTTTAGTCTGGTTTGGCTGTTGTCTCTTAGAGGTCTGCTCTTTTTTGAAGAGGAAATGGAAGGACGCAGATCTGGGGCAGAGGGTAGCTTGGGGAGAGCTGGAAGGAGGGGGAAATGTGGTCGGGATGTACTGTATGAGAGAAGGATCTATTTTCAATAAAAATCAAAAAATAAAAAAGAAAATTAAGTCACTAAGACTGTATGCTCACACACATAAATTCTTTATTTTACAAATTCTTTAAACACGGGTGACTGTGTCCTTCGTATTTGTGTGTGGCCATACACATGTATATCTCATGTGTCCCAAGAAACAGAACACACTTCAGTTCATTGGGGTAATATATGCACTGAAGAGAGAGAGGGCATAAACTCTGTAGCTAGAGTTTTCCTGCCTGGCCCACAGTCAGGACAAATCTCTCTCACCTGCCAGTCCCACAGCCGCTCAGACCCGACCAAGTAAACACAGAGACTTATATTGCTTACAAACTGTATGGCCGTGGCAGGCTTCTTGTTAACTGTTCTTACAGCTTAAATTAATCCACTTTTATAAATCTATACCTTGCCACGTGGCTCGTGGCTTACCGGCATCTTCACATGCTGTTTCTCATTGTGGCGGCTGGCAGTGTCTCTCTGACTCAGCCTTCCACTTCCCAGCTTTATTCTCCTCCTTGTCCCGCCTACACTTCCTGCCTGGCCACTGGCCAATCAGTGATTTATTTATTGACCAGTCAGCAACACACTTGACATACAGACCATTCCACAGCAAGACTCTTTCAAGCAGCAAAGACGGGGATCCAGCTACAAGAATGAGGAATGTTTCAAAAAAAATGGTCACAAAGTGCATTTTGTTGTTTTAACTTTAGATGCATAAGACCATCTTTGACAACATTCTTGTTCCTCCAGAAGGAAGATCAACTTCCTTCTGTTTAGTTATCACAGTACTCCCTTTGGTACCAGATTTTGCTACAAAGACAGGATTAGAATTATCTGTACCCAGTATGCTTTCGGAAAGGAGCCAAGCTGTTTGGAAGGGTTCAGTAGTGCTTAAGCCTAACCAGTTGCTATTTTTTTCAAGAAACTTTGTCCAGTAAAATGATGCTTTATCATTACAGTGTGGACTACAAGGACAGGCAAACCCCGGGTCAGAATCACGCTGGGACATGGGACATTTCACATATAGAATTTTCTCATGCTTGAATTCCACCTAATCAGATTTTACAGAGCTTAGTATGTTGCTAGGTTAATCTGTCTGTTTCTAGCACTAGTCACAATGGCATGCATAAGTGTACACCAGATAAATAAGTACCTCTCTATGCATGTCAACGTAAACTATTAGGATAAGCAATACAACTCATATTTAAAATGAGAATTAAGTACTAACATAAAATCACCTTTTGCAATTAATATTTCCCTCAAGTCTCTGTAACTGACTTAGTGATTGTGTGGAGTATAAAGTTTTTGTACTGTCCTTTATCCATGGTAGTTCAGTGTATAATTTAGGAAACATGTTTTTTAAAACACCTGGTAACGAACTGTCATATTAAAAAGTATTCAATTAAATGTTTTTCATTAAACACCTTTTCTTCCTGATATTTCACACTATTGTTTTACAAAAATCCATTGTTATTTAAGAAAATTTATGTGATTTAATATATATTTCTTTCATTAAAAGACATCAAGGATCAAGAAATTTTTCCAAAAATTTTATAATTAGGAGTATCAATATAGACAGAATTTTTTACTTTGTAGATAAGGTTTAAACTGCTTTCATAGATGTGTGTATTACTATTGGATATATTTATGAACTGTTATGGTTCTGCTAGTTTTTTTTTTAAGTAAAATAACTTTAAATGACACAAAAGCTCTATGCAGTTCATGTAAAACAAAAAAATGGAAAATATATTTTCCAAGGTAGAGAAAGCCATTTAATAATTATTAGAATATCTTAAATAAGTCCAGTAACTTCTTTAAAATTTTTCCTAATGGGCCTTAGAAAAGGCTCTATTGGATGCCACTGGTGTGGTATAATTAGTACTCTAAAAAGAAAACCTTAACTGTTTATTCCAGACTATCTAACATGATCCAAACGATATGCTAAGCCTAAACTAAAGTTTTAAAGTCATGAAAGATTTATCCTCACAACTCTGTCACAAGAGTTATTTAAATGTCAATGATTCGCCATAATGTAAATAACTTTGGTAATTGTCTATGACATGATCATTGTACAACAGTGCCCAGAAGATACATGTCCCTTTCAGCTCTTCAGTTAACTGGCCTTAGTATTGATGGATTTATCACTAAATTCTCTGTGCAACATAGTTCATTTTTATCAAAGGAAAATATCATCACTTATTGGAGACAAAAGAGGAAAAGTTGAGGCTAAAATATGAGTGACAATACTAAGAAAGCTATAAGACTGTGTTATCTGCTTCTTGTCATGATAAGAAGTCAAGCTGTGGCTAAGGGAGATTTTAAAAATCAAATTTGTCACTGAAACTATTGCGAAGGTTAACTCAAGTAGTGGGAAGGTCACCAGAGTATGAACCACAGAGATAGTGTGGCTATGATCATCTTTAGTAACATTTGCCTATGTTGAGGTACTGTCATTGTTACAAACGCATTGTGTATTTTGTTCTGGATTTGATATAATTCTCTGTTATATAGTATTGACTATGACCACGTATTCTGTTTTATTATAGCTCCTCTTGAAAAGAAACTTGATTTTTAGCTATGAAGTAAAAGTTCCACTAACAATATGATCTATCTGGTTAGCATGGTGTTTAATAAGCATAAATATATTTTTAAACTAAATGCATCTCAGTGTGATTTCATTGCTTGTCAAAATTATAGTAAACACTTCAATATTCTCTAGCTTTTTAAGGAGGAAAGATATGCACAGAAGAACATAATTTAGTGGGCAAAAATAAGTTCTACTTAAAGCAATGATTCTCAAACTGTGGGTCACACCTCCTTTGGGGGTCAAAGACGCTTTCACAAGGGTCACGTAAGACCATCAGAAAACACAGATATTTACATTATGCTTCATAGCAATAGCAAGATTACAGTTATGAAGTAGCAATGAAAATAATTTTATGGAGGAAATGTATTAAAGGGTTGCATCATTAGGAAGGTTGAGAACCATTGTTCTAAAGCCTAAGTATAAAAGAACAAATCCTTACAAATAAAGACATCAGCAAAACTTACTTTTAAAAGGTAAAAACATGTCCCACTGATTTAATGGCAACATTCATCAAATAAATAATTTAAAAAAGAATTTATTTTACAAAAAACATTAAGTCTGCAAGTTAATTTTACACGTATCAATTATTTGTATGTTAATAAATAAAGTTTGCCTGGGGATCAGAGGTCATAGATAGGCAGCCGTAAACAAAAGTCAGGTGTTGGCAGCACACGCCTTTAATCTGATCACATGGCAGTCAGAGTCTCTGTGTGTTCAAGGACACAGCCAAGCGCGGTCCTAGTACCAACCATAAAGACCTGGAGGTCTGTATAGACAGGCAGTGATGAGGAAGTGATATGGCTGGGCTTAGAGCCAATGAGAAGGCAGAACAGCAAGGCAATAAAGGTACAGATTAGAAAGGAAAAAGCTGGTTCGGTTCTCTTGGGGGCAGTGTGGTGAACTGAGGTTAGTTTGGTGGCTATCACTACTGCTCTGATCTCTATGGTTTGCACCCCTGTATTTGGCTGTATTTTTTATTTAATAAGACTGTTTAGAAATTTGTTTACACTTTTTCATTTTCATTTCCACATCTAATCACAGTTAAGAGAAAAATATCTTGAAACCTAGACCTAGAAAGAGGGCTCAGCAATTCAGAAGCCATGCTGCCCTTGAAGAGGACCCATGTTTAATTCTCAGCAGCCCACAACTGCCTGGAACTCCAGCTCCAGGGACCTCTAACATCTGGCCTACACTGGCATTTGAACTCCCTTGCGCGCGCGCACACACACACACACACACACACACACACACACACACACACACACACACACACAATTTTAAAAAAATACTGTTAGAATATCTTGAAGATTAAAAGTGATGAAAGTAGCTCAAAATGGCCAATAGGTTTAGAATGAGATTTGCTAAAATTTACATAATGCTTACTACCGGCAAACCAAGGCATGATTTATATGTGTAACTTAGCTAATGATTATTGGCAATGCTGGGGCTAGAATCCAAGATCTTACACACGACAGGGAGTAATTCTAGTAACTTACACTCCCAGCACTCATTTCATATCCTTAAGAAACTGCTACTTATCCATTTAGGAAACTTGTTCATATAACTGTCATGAAAAGCATTCTCAGGATTCAAAGCCAGATAATCTACAAGGAAGATCGAACAGTTTACCACTACTGTCTCCCACTTCCTAGGGGAAATGATGCCACCAGGGTCCACTATGCATCTGAAAGTCATTGTTTAAACTGCAAGCAATAAGAGATGTCATTTGTGCAAACTTTTTTTCTCATTATGAAAGTGAATGTGTTGAGTTTCCAGCAACTAAAAAGGAAACTGAGCATAATGAATGTGCCAAAAAAATTACACAGTGTAAATGTTAAGAGCAGAAACCCTGGCACTTAGATTCTTCAGCTGGCATTTCACCCCAAGACTATTCTCATTCAAAGCAAACACGTGAGAAAAGTGAATGCTCATGTTTAACATTCAAGGTCATGCCATTTAAATAGTAAAAAACTGTTTACAGACAGTCAAAAACCACAGTGGCATCTTTCATAACTCTGCTTAAGCAGAATTCCTTATTAACCAATGTTCTTCTAAAATAGTTACGATAAAGACAGTTCAATAACAGGCCATTCATTAAGCATGTAGAAGGCCCAGGGTTTGAACCCCACCACTAGATAAACATTAAACGGGTCAGTATATTAAAGCAATTTTATTATTTTTGAATAAAAAAATCCATATAACTCACATTCTACAGAATCAAATCAATTTTTACAGGCAAAAAATATGACATACTTTGTATTTCACTTTCTAAAATTAAAGGCAGCATGGAAGTTTAACACGTGATATTAGCCTGAAGTTAGGGAAGAAGAAGGTGTGATTCTTAATAAATGTGAATCTATGTCTCTTTGAAGGTGTCTTTGAAAGAAGCAAAAGGAGAGAGAGTGATGTAGATCTTGTCTAAAAATGAAGTTCAAAGGCTCTTAATAGTCTACCTTCCACGTGGAAAGAATTACAAAATTTTTTTTCCTTTTATTTTCCATTGTGAGATATTAAATGGAAAAATGTATCCAGGCTGTGCACGTCCCTGTGTGGTCTGAGAGGCATCAGGAAGCATAGCCCGAGGAATGTAGGACATGAGCATGACAGTCTGTGTAACTGGCTGCTGTGAACTTTAGCAGCAAAGTTAAAAGAAAGAGACAAAGAAAAGAACATTCACCACTTCAGTTTGTATCTCAGAATCACCCAAGAAGCTCTCCTCACAGGTCCTATGAAACAATGAGAACATAGGCAGCATGGCTCACTTGTAATTACGTCTCTTGGTAAGGAACATTTATTATAAACAAAAAGAATAGTTTACAAAATCAACAGAATGTCACCAATAAATACAAATGGTATTTTTTCTATAAAGTTTATTCTGTAGGTTAATAGATGAAATAAAAAAGAGAAATCTGCTGAATTTTGTTGAAAGGTTTTTTTTAATGGGTTTGAAGTCATTTAAGCAGTTCAGAAAAACAAACACCTGTCTTCTTTAGTATGCCTCAAAATATTAATTTCTCACTGTCCTTAAAAATTAGAATAATTAAAAACTAGGATGACTATAATGCAAAATTAGCAAAAGTCAGTACACTCCAGACAACATTTTACTAGTGCTTTTATTATATTTATCTTCATTTCTAACAAAATCTTCCTTAGTTTTGCTATAATCATACATGCAGTTTCTGTATAATGTCCCATATTTGACTAAGTATTTTAAAATCAATCTCATTAATATTAAAAAAAAAACCATCTCCAAACAAGTCATGTTTAAGTTCTCTGGCTATGCTATATTTTTTTCTTTTCCTTGTTTCTTTCCAGAAATATAACTGCTGAGCCAAGAGCCTCTACCCAATTTTCAAACAAGCACAAACCCTACAAACCCCAAGAAACATAGGCTCTATATTTAATGTTCTGAAATTTTCATTTAATCATAATTTCAATTAAGTAAATTTAACCACCATTGATAAAAGAACAGTTTCATAAGAGAATATATGTGAATCACTACACTTAAAGAAATATACAAGAAGATTATAGATTTTCCCAGTTATTAATTAATTAAGTAATTTATTTATTTCTGTCCATTGTAATTCAGTAGATGAAACATTACAAATGTCTATCACTAGATACCCAGAGGCTGACAGACCAAAAGTTAATATATACTTTTCACTTAAGTATCTCACTTCATAAAAATACATTCCCTGGATCTGAAAATCTATACTCTTCCTAACAAAACACAATGCAAAACTGAATGATCAGGATCGACGGTAACTAAGATCATGGCCAGGCAGGAGTCTGCTCCCACAGGTCCTTCTACTAAGGGAAACCTCAGTTTACAACATCATTCATAGCTTTGCTCTGTGAGAGATCGTGATTCCCCAAGGTGAAGACTTTTCAAATTCACTGTAGCATCATCACGTGCATTAACACAGAATAATCGGAATTTCCTTTCTTATCTCAGATTCTCAATTTGCACAACTTTTATGCCCTCACTTTTCCAATGACTCTCTGGATTTCAATTACTAAATTTCTAATACTGGACCTTTTCTTTGTGGGGAGGGGACACACATTGTTTAGTAGAATTAAAGTTGGTCAAATTCTACCTCAAGATACAGGCATCTGAATAAAATGTATCATTTAAGAAGAGATGATCAATGGGAACTACTACAGAACAATCACTCTTGAGTAGACTTAGGCTGGTGAGACTACTCACCACTAAGGCTTATTTCCATCCCTGTGACCCACAGAGAAGTAGGGAAGAACTGAATCCCAAGTGTTTTCTCTTGACTTCTGTATGCACACAGTTAGCATATCCATACTTATATACATAAACCATACATACGTAAACAAAAAATAAATGTTTCAAAAGCATTAACTTTTGCAGTTACTTTCCATTACAAACACCAATACTGTTACCAGAAAACCATAGTTGGTTAATTATAGTAGATTTCTTGGACCCTAAACTTGAACTTCTCACTTGTATCTATTGCTATTATGCACTATCCTGACATAAAATATGTTAGCATAACTCAACGAATTTGAGTTCAAATGACATCATACTGGAAAACTCCAGGATCCTCTACTATCTACTGCATTTTCTTCCATGCCACACAATACTGCATATTTACATTAGACCTCCTAAAATGATACATGATGAATACTGGGGAATCCGAGGGAAGATGTTTTCTTCTGTGACAACTTAGCTTTAGAAAAGTTTATGAACCTTTTTCTTTCTCGTTTGCTTTGAGACAAGCTTTGCCGGTGAAATTTATGCTGAAAAACAACTGCTTAAATGGTGTTTCTTCATAACTGGACCACAGCATTTAGTGGCAATTCAGAATACAGTGATACTCGGAATTTCAACGCTGGGGCAGGACAAAGTAACAACAGACAATAATCATTATACCAATAATGCTGATAAGTGTGAGACACATTTGTAGACCGTGCCACTCAGGAAACTGCATCACCACGTGTGGGAAACAAAGGCACACTACATTTTGTTGAAGGTGTCATCAAATAAAACTTTTATCTCCATCTTTCCTCCCTCAGGACCACAATTTTCTTTCAAGCAAAGACAGTGGACAATTCAGCAAGATTCCAGTCTCTTTAAATCCACATCACAGCCCCGGAAGAAACTCATTAAAGCCAAGCTAGAAAACAGGGAGTCTGAGCTGTAACCAGCTTGCATCCCCATCCACCTCCATGCCACAAACACGCCCCCAGATCTGGAGCTAGAAGAGAGCCCAGCCACAAAGGAATTCCACTCAATGAGGAAATCCCAGTCAATGAAGAATCCTTTGGGGAACCCTTCTAAAACTGCAGTCTGCCTCCCCTCCAACACGAGCGAGCTCTGGAGCTCGAGCTCTCTCGAGAGCTCCCAGCTTCTTAGGCTCTGCTCCTCCTCCCGCCTGCTGGCTAGGGGCGATCTCTAGGGTTAGTCAGTCCGCACGTGACTCTCAGTGCCCACATGACATGACCATGGGCGGGGGAGAAGGACTGGGGAGTGAACCAGGGAAAAAGTTACCGAACACTGGTCAAAGCATCCAAAGCAATATGCCCCTTTCCTTCCTGGCCCACCAGTGCTCAGAGATCCCTAGGGAACTGCTGGGGACCAAGAAGTCTCCAGACTAGCTTTGGATATACTCCAAGCGTTCTCCACTTGCCCTAGGGCTCAGAGCTTCTCCCAACCCCTGTAATGACCCCTCTGCACCTCAAGCTGCTCCATCCTCCTTTCTCCTTCCCCTCTTGACTCCTTCCTTCCCCGAAAGCTCTATATCCACTGTGGGCGATGCCACTGACGCACATTCTATTTGGCCCAGGAGCTCTGAGGAGGTCAGACAAGGCCAAGCACCTTCTAAAGGCGAGGATCCAACTACACAAACTAAGTTGCTTGCCACGCTGCCATCTGGCTTAGCGCGCCGACCAGCCCCCTGCCCCGGTCCCACTAATGCTCCCTTCACAGTTACAGTGCTCTCTGGACCCCACCCCGCGGTGGCGCAACATACACCCAACACGCGCGCCCACCCTCTCCTTGCCCTCCCCACGCAGGGGTCCCACCGCCGGGCAAAGCACCGAGCAAGCTGCGCTCACCTTGCTTGACACACTTGAGCCGGAGGGGGTCCTTGCAGTGTTTGATCACGGCTAGAACGTCCCTGATGGTGAGCCCCGCCACGGGGGTCTCGTTCACCTCCAGCAGCAGCTCCTCGGATACCAACTTGCTGCCGCTTTCATAGGCCACCTTGCCCGGCTTCACCTCCCCCAGGTAGGGGAACTGTCCGTTTTCGGCGCCCCCCTTCAGTTCAAAGCCCAGCTGGCCCTCCGGGTTCCTGCCAATGACACTCTCGTGGACTTTGCTAGTCCAGTGGCTTTTCTTTTTCAAGCTTTTGGACATGGCAGTAGGGTGAGTCGCCTCAGTTCCTGAGGGTCCTTTGGAGAAGAGGGGTTGGGAGTCAAAATCGGGATGGAGGAGCCAGGGGGCCAAGGGACGAGGGTGGCAGACTTTGCCTGTCTCCCCTCTGCTCCGCGCTTTCCCTCTTCTTTGGATGGAGTGTGGCGGAGGAAGGGGGAGGATGCGAGGGACGGCTGGGCAGAGGTAGGAGAGCTTGGGTGAGGTTGTGCTGTCCCTTGAATGACACTCAAGGCTGTGGCCCCGCAGCGGAGGAAGCTGTGGTGGCGTTGGCGGCGTTAGTGGCGGTGGCGGAGGCTGAGCCAGCGCGAGCAGTGGCCGAGCTGGTGAGCGGGTGGCGTGGGGGTGGGGAGAGGGTAAGGATGCCGGGGGCCACTCCTGCGTGCTGCGAGTGGGAGCGCGCGCGCGCTCGCCGGCCTCTGTGTTGTTAGCCGATATCCATGGCAGCTGCAGTGGCGGCGGTGGGGAGCGCGTGTGTGTGCGCGTGTACTAGTTGTACTGTACTGGCAGGATGCGAGCGGGCGGGGAGGGGGATGCGAGCCCGGGGAGGAGGCGCGCGCACCGGGTGGAGCGCCAGGGAGGGCTTCGCCGCCGTCTCCCTCCCTCCGCGGCTTGACCCGGTAGTGAAGGCGGAGAGAGAGAGAGAGGCAGGCCCGGGCCGCCCCGCAGCCTGCGGGAGGAGGCGGGAGCCGGGAAGGAGGGGAGCCGAGGCCCGGCGTGGGGAGGCCGGCGAGAAGGGCCCGGAGCCCAGGCTGGACCTGCCTTCAGCTTCCCTGTGAGCCCGGCTGCTCGCCCTCAGGACACCTCGACTTGTTCACACTCCAGAAAGGATGAAGCAGAAATCCAGGGACCCGATGGCAAGCCCGGTGCCTGGTGGCCCATCTGCGGCGGCGCCTGCCTGCCGGGGCTCCATCCCGCCACCGGAAAGCTGGAGTTCCAGGTTCTAGCACGGGACTGCAGAGGGCCTGGCAGCCAGAGCTAGACTTCCCTGTTGTCTCGCTTCACTTTTACAGTCTTACATTCCTAGCAAAGTTCTCAGAAGTCCCCCTCCGAGGAGGGAAAGTTAGAGGAAGGAATCTGGTTGTCCTGGCAGCAGGAAGAAGGTGAAGCAGCAGCTGCAGACCAAGGCCACGAGTCCCCTGGGAAAGAAACTGAAGAGGGTGGAGTGGGGCAGGATAAACAGCAACTGCCCTAGTTGAAAAGTGGTGAGGGTCGATGAGGGGAGGAGTTGAAAAGATGATTGGAGTGAGAGCCGAGGTGTAGAAATGGAAGGTTTAACCTGGACAGGAGTCAAGCTTGTACCTGGGGACTAAGCCTTAATGTAATCATCGGACAAGCACCCCCCACTACAGAAAAGGCAAGAGAGCTCTTGGTGGGGCATGAACTCAGCTCACTGTACCCACCTATATCTCCTTTCCTTTCCTGTCTCCAAATTTACAGCCAGGAAGAAAGCTAAACAGGGCGCAGAGCACAAGAGCTGCTGACTTCCCCTGTGAAACCTTGAGTGATCTTCTCAAGTTCCTGTAGCTTAAATTCCATTTGCTTAACTTTGAAATAATATGTTTCAGACAAAGAAAAAAATACAGTCATTCACCCACTCATCTTTGTAAATCAGAGCATGGAAATCAGCAGCAGTTAAGATGTCTGGGATGGCGTGTGGGAGGAAAGCCGTACAGCTCAAAAGGCTTAGACGACCCAAACAGAAACTCGGGGGTTTGAATCCTGGCTCTGCTGCTTCTCAGGAGTGCAGTATTTAGCAAACTGTTCTACCTTTCTCGGTTTGCTTCTTTTTAAATATGATTAACAAAATCCTAATTAGGGCATGATGCAGTGAGGAGAAAATCAGGGAAAGCATGTGCAGTGCTTGCCTGGCCCAGCTTGCTGGGCTGTGAATAGCAGTTTCCTGCCTCTTTCCTTCACTCACTTTTTATTTTTATTTTTTCCTGGTGGAGAGGACAGCAGAGTGCATCAGAATTGAAGATCTTTAAAAAGGATAAATTTGATTAATGTAGTGTCTTTTTCCACTTGAGAAAATGGATCTCCAGTAAGTTGGCCGTGACTAGTGGGGCGATCCAGTCTTGGCCTTAGGAAGTGCTCAGGAGTCTCTGAGATTGCCAGCAAAAGCCTAGTCTCACCCAACTCGGCAGGGATTATAGAAAACACCATTCTGAGTGGAAACAGATAGTGAGCAGAATTTGCATTTGCCTAACACCAGTTACAAATTACCATCCTCATGTAGGCTAATATTTAATGTTCTAATTGTATATTACCTGTTCTTCTGTTATGTTTATATTATGTGCTTCTTTACAGGTGAGGAAAAGGAGGCACACAGAGATGGAGTTTACAAAGCTATGTTTAAATCGTTTACAAAGTGTTGCATCTAACCAATGTAACAATAATTCCATCCATTCCGAACCTCTGTCTTGTCTTCACACCTCCATCCAGTCACTGCATTGAACTCATCCCTCCCACTCACACAACTTGCCGTGTGTCATACCAGCACTCAGTAGAGTCTGACCATACATTTAGGTCTGCTCCTTTTGAGGGAGAAAAGAAAAACAATGGAGCAGCTGTTTTCATAAGAAACTCACTCACATCGTCCTTAAGCCAGAAGAGCCGTGGAGCTCAGTGATATCAGGGCTCTTCAGCTCCCCATCCACCCTGTTTTGCCTTGTACCCTGATTTTAGAATCAGAATCTTCAAGCAGTTCTCTCTTGTCTTCCCAGTTAGTTGTCAGTCAACTTGATGCAGGTCATATATTTCTGGGAAGAGGAACTGCAATTGAGAAAATTCCTCTCTCAGACTTCTTGTAGGCAAGTCTGTAGGACATTTTTTTGATTAATGATTGATGTGGAAGGGTGAGAGGGTCCAGCCCTCTGGGAAGAGTACCACCCTGGGTAGGTGGTTCTGGGTGGAATAAGAAGGCAGAGTGAGCCAGCCACAGATAATAAGCAGTGATCCTCTGTAGCCTACATTTTGGTTCCTGCCTCCAGGTTCCTGACTTGAGTTCCTGCCCTAACTTTCCTCAAGGGTGGAATATAAGATGAAATTAACTGCGTTCTCCCCAAGTTGCTTTTTGACAGAGTGCTCTATCACACAGTAGAAAGCTAGCTAAGACAGCTATTCACTGACACAGTGCTGGACTTTGTCACTGGAAGTTCTTACAGTGCTTCAGATGCTGTTGAGCTTGCTCTAGGATGTGCTCTGTGGTTGGATTTCTAGCCAGTGGTGTGAAGAATTCAGTAAGCTTTACCAAGTCTCCCTGGCCTTTCAGTGGCCTTTTCGTAAGTTTTTCCTGGAGTGCAACTGGTATGTTCCCACCAACTATGTGACATCTCAACAATTATCTTGACCATTATGTGAGCCATGGCCATATATCACTAATCAGATCTAACTATCTGACTTTATGCCTTGTCAGGGTGAGAAGTCAGTCTAAGTTATTCCCTCCTTGGATTTGAACGCCATCCTATAGCCTTGTAGGTAGTGGCTGCTTCCTATAGTGGTTATTTCTGTGTTCTTTAGAAGTCTCTTTGCTATTTTACCTTCATTTACTACACACACATACACACACACATGCACACACACACAGAATTATATATATGTTGTAATTTCATTGTAGTACTGATATATGTGTCATATATCAGTATATTTACATATATATGTATATGAATGCTGTTTCTAATTTAACACCTGGTACATGCTAAGTAAGTCCTGTACCACCAATCTTTATCCCTAACCCCCTCAATATTTCTTCCCCCATCAAACTGAATGTATTATATTTAAGAATATATTTGTATATTTATATACTTATATGCATGCAATAACAATTAGTGAAAAAAGAAGACATGGATTTGATGGAAAGCATGGGGTATGAGAGAGGGTTTAGAGGGAGAAAAGGAAAGAGAGAAATGTTGTAATCATAATCTCAAACATAACAGCAACAACAAACCCCATTTATACAATATGGAGGCTAAGATAGTTTTCTGAAGCAGTGTTTCATAGACTTCTCATAGCTAGGCTGCTAAATAAGTCGACCTGGTCTGGGTAGGCACATACCCTCTTTTAAGTACTGTGATTTATACAGAAAACTGGCAAAACGATTTTTTTATATTGCATATTTATAAGATGAGAGCATAAGAAAAGCTGTTTGTTAAAATTTGAATAATTATTTTCCCCCTACTTAACCAAGACTTTTGTTAAGAATAAGTTTAAGATTTTATCAAATGCTTTGTATCAAAATAAACATGTCATATTTCTTTGTTTCTGCAACAAATTTTACATCTTTTCAACTTGATTTTAGATGTATAGAACTCTTTAGTTATTTTTTTGTGGGAGCCCACAAAGATTCCAGCTTTGGTTTGACTCAAGGTCAGAGATTCAGAGTTTATGTTGCTCTCCAAGGCTGCATAATAGGATGCAAAGGCCTGGTTACGTAGTGTCTTATACTTCAAGGCCTAATCACATGATGCTTTGCTGTGGGCCGTGTTTACCAGGTGTTTTGAGGGGTCTACACTTGGTTGTACTTTGTGCTTTGATCTTGAAAGGGGGAGGTCTTTTGTCTCTCTTCTTGCTAGTGTATAAAAAGTCCATTAGAAATAAACTTGAAGCTGCTGGATATTGACCCAGAGCTCTCCAGAAGCTATCCTGTGTCTCTATCTTTTTTCTTCATCTACTTCTACATTTTCTATCTAGCATTTCTCAATTCCTTACTACCCCCTTCAAGGGACCCTTAAAGTTCAGGACTGGACTCCAACACTGGGCCCTGACAATTTTTATTAATTTCATTTATTAAATTACAAATTCCATTCATGTGTATAATGCATTCTTATTGCTCTCCTCTCATACCCAGACCTAAAAAGATAAATATGGCATGTATTCACTTACTTGTGGATATTAACCATTAAGTAAATGATAAGCTACAATCTGTAGACCCAGAAAGGTTATGTATAGAGGAAAGGAATAAGGAGGACATATGGATCTCCCTGGGAGGGGAAAATAGAATATAATATAGATTTTATGGATGGACTGTTCGTGGGGGGGTTACTGTGAGTGGGGAAATCAGATGGGGACAGGGACTTGATGGAGGAAATGTGGGAGAGACAGCTAGAACTGAGAGGCATTTGAACGGTGGTATGAAAACCTAGCGCAATGGAAACTTCTTAAAATATATGAAGGTGATCATAATGAAGTTTCCAAATAATGGAGGAGATGAAGTCACAACTAGCCTTCTCTTGTCACCAAACAAAATTTCCAGTACTGGGACTGGGTTACATGCAATTGAGTTGTTGTCCAAAGGAGTCCCATGGAAATATCCAAACAACCCAGGATATTCCTAAGACAATAGTTTGCTCTTTATAAACTGATAGCAAGAGCCAATTGTGGAAGACAACACCCATGCAACTCATTGAACATTGAAAGGTTGAGCTGGTGCCTACAGAGAACCTTCACCCACACATTCTAGGGTCTTTGGTACACTGTAAGGTGATCTGCAGGCTACCTAAAGAGGAACATAAATATCAACCTAGACACAAACTTTTTTGATCTACAATGCTTTCCAGCCTGCAAAATATGCTAGGGTAATAGTGGAACAAATTTTGTGGGAGTCACCAACCAATGTCTGATTTGACTTAAGGCCCACTCCATGCATTGGAACTCATCAACAGTTCTTTATTGAATTTTCTCTCTTCCAATCACAATATGCTTTCTGGTCTTCTGCTCAGACTTCAGCTCATACAGAATTAAAGTGAACTGTGTGGAGATCTCAATCTTGGTATTCAGAAATTGAAATATGCTTTTTTTCTGTACAACCTTCACTTAGTCACTTAGCCAATCAGAGCTTATTCTGTCACTTGTAAAAAGGTGGTGAAATATATATGACAAGGTTATTCTAAGCATCATATAAAATGTGAATATACTTTAAAACCTTTAAAGCACTGTGGGAAATGAAGGCGTGATCAAATATAGAGAATGAAGGTAGCAATGATAGTAATTCGATGCTTTTCTATAGGAAAGAATTACAGTTATTCTGGGGGTGCTTAGATTTGTTGCAGGGGAGAGAGAGAGATAATATTTTGCATCAGATTTATTATCATCAAGTAATATATTGTCTGTTGATTGGTTGACGTTAAGAAGACTAATTTTTTTTTAAAGATGAAAGCAAATTGTTGTCAGTCTCATTTGCTCTGTGAACAATACTACAGAAATCAACACCATTTTGTGATCTCAGAACTGTAAATTTTCCACCAATTTGATTACTTTCATTTCTGGAATACCTTCATATTTCCTTATTTATCCTTTGCTTTCTTTACTATTTTTGGATTTTATATATATTGTAAGATAGAATTTCATAATAGCATCATAGGTGCAGAGCATAACACTAGACATGATATAAAAACAAGATACTAGAGTTTGGAGAAAGAGTTCAGTTGGTAAAGTTCTTGCTGTACAAGCATGAACTCCTGATCCCCAGCACGTGTGTAAAAGGTGTGTGCTACATCCCTAGTGTTTGGGCCTCGGGGTATGGAGATAGGATGCCCCTGCCAGTTCAGTCTAACTCATGAGCTTCAAGTTCAGTGAGAAATCCTGTCTGAAAACAATAAGGTAGAGAACAGTTGAGGACAACACCCTAGGTTGACCTCTAACTTCCAGACTCACAGTAATACATGTGTGTGAATACACACACACACACACACACACACACACACACACACACACACACTCAGGTTTCTCTGAAATAGCCTCCATATGTCCCATTGATTGAACTGGAATATCTTTCCCCTATCTTTTGCTTCATGTATCATGTCTCTTTTTGAAAGAATGCATAAAAAACTGCTAGATGTTTTCTGCTTCAGACTTAGAAACCCATGAGGCACCACCTGTAAGTTAACTTCTCTCTCAGGATATATTTATCAAGTGTTACCCAAGAGAATGGGAGAGCCTGGTCTGCCTCCTCTAGTAGGAAGACAATCACAGACATAATATCCACCTGAAGCTCCCTTGCAAGATCTTACTGAAGCTAGGATTTGACCTGAAATCACATCTTTTCCTATCTTGCTTATTCTTTAGACTGATTCTCTCAATAATCTTTTACATACAATCCTCTTCTCAAGGTATGGTTCTATGGACCCTGGCTTAAGAGTTTTCTATTCATTTTTAATAGGTGAGGAAATAGAACTTCTTATATTTTAAATTACGTTATCTGTAAGGATAGGGTTGTGATTTGATTTATGTCTATGTCACTTTAAAGCTCTTAGCCTAGGTTACATTTAAAGACCTTATTAGTGAGTATATATTGTTTGTTTACCTTTGTAAATAGAAGCAGACAGAAAACTTGACATCTGATTGACCAATAAACATACAAATTCTACCTATATGTGAAGAAATCTATAACTTATCTAAAAATCCTTGTCAAATACATACAGACATGTTGAATACTTTAATAAGGAGTAATAACAGTTCAGCAGATATTCAGACAAGGGCTCTCTTGATATCTAGAGATATTATGTCAAGCATTTCCATTTTTCCTGTTGCTTCTGTAATAAAGTAACACAAGTATGGTTGTTTATAGCAGCACACTCATTTGTACAGTTTGGGGTGAGACTTCTAACACAAATCATCCTCAGTTGCAGTTCAAATGTTAGAGCATCTTTGCTCTTTCTGGAGGCTATGGAGGGACCTTCCTATACCTTTAATTTTATGGTCCTGGAGACTGTGTTCCCTGGTTTGAGCTCTCTTTGGTCCGTATCTGAAACATGATCCCTGGTAGAGTCTTTCATGCATCCCATCACACTGATTCAGTCTCTTCCACTTTCCAGGACTCCCATGATTATTCTAGGCCCTCCAGAAAATCCAAGTTCTTATTTTAGATTTAGCTGATTTAGCAATTTAAGTTCCATATTCAACTTCTCTTCACTTTGCTATATTACATCACTCACTCGAGTCTCTGGTGGTAGACACTGAACTCTTTCACAGGTGACACTGTGAAGGACCAACCCCCATCTTCACCTGGGTACTCTTGATGAGTGAGGGATCAGAGATTTAGAAATAATTGTAGAGAGAAGAGAGAAAGACAGAAACACAAGCTAACCTCAGGAGGTCCTGGATCCTTATCTACTGGCCCAGAACTTTATTCAAAAGGGATTTTTATAATAATACCAAGGGAAGGAGCAAAAGACCTCCCCTTTGCTAGATACAACCAAGTCTAGACCCTTCCAAACATTTGGTATTCAGGCCCATGGTCCAGTCATCCTTTATGCAGCCCTGCTGGTAAAGCAAGCTCAGATCTCACTAGAAAACCTTTGTTGGCTCCAACAGGTCCCCATTCTTAATATTTTAAAAAGATCTCCATTAAGAGGTTTCAAGTAGCTGCAACAACCACAGCAATCCCCATAGCTGTCATGCCTCACAGTGAAGGAGTAGAGGATGATAAAGATGGAATGTCCTTTTTGGAATGGGTGACTACAGCATACCAAGCCCTTTTTTTAAAATCAATAAACTCTTGATGCAATCACATCAAATAAATCAAACTCCGGATGTAACTGCATCAAACTTAAAGACTCCCTTAGCTTCACCAAACATTAACAGGTTAACATAATTCTAACATAAATATTACTATACATAATTACAGTTCTCTCAAACTTACATCCAAAAGCAAACTCTTGATAGAACTACTCTAAAAACTTTAGCAAAAATACACTTTAAAGCAATCTCTTAATTGCTCTTAAACCATTTGCATTTCTTGCTAACAAAACACAGAATAACCTTCTGATGCATCCACATCAAACTTAAATACTCCCTTAATTTTATCAAACCATGGTGCATCAGGATCAACAGGTTAACATAATAACTCTAGCATAAATATTACTATACACAATTACAAGTCCTACAAACCTACATTCAAAAGCAATATTCTCAATATAACCATTAACACTTTAAAAACTTTATCAAACATCCAAAAGCAATTTTTTTAATGGAACTATACAAAACATAGGGCACATTAACACAACTTAACATTAATCCACTCAAGTAACAAGAAAATTTTTTTTAATCTCAGTTAAATAGAATGAGGAATATTAAGTCCCACTTTATAATTTCTTAAGCTGCATCTTGAGCTTAGGTAGAAAAACCCCAAATTTCTCCATTAGAATAGTTCCATTTTAAACACAAAACAGTTCGTGAATCACCACAGTTAATAGAGTCTATATGTGCAGGTAAAGTAAAAATTGTCCCATTGCAATGGAATCACTCCTCTCTGTCTCATTTCTTAAGTTTGAAAAGTTCAAAAAGAATTCTGAACCAAAAAAAAAAAAAAAAAAAAATTCTGGTACCACTCCTAAATTTCTAGAAAGCTTTCTGATATCAATCTTAAAGTTCTAAATATGAAGAAATTCACAACCAAAACCATTTTGTAGTTAACTATTCTAGTAACAATTCTAGTTCAGACAAGTATTGCTGAAACTTCACTCTCAGCAGCATTTTACGACAGTCTTTCCCTGGGAACCTTCCCTTGGAAGAAGTAACTGCCATAGTAACTGAGACGCTATGAGGTCTTTGGAAAAGCTCTCTGCAAAGCCAGCAAACAGAAACTGCAAAGCTTTTGGCTCCTGGCTTTCATAGTTTCAGTCTGTCTGTGCCTCCCATAACTGGCCATTCCCAGGATCCCTGTGTTCTGAGGCCTTGAGGACTTCCAATAGCCTCATACCACATGAGTTCAAGAGGCTGCCCCTGCTACAATGAGCCACTGCTCTCAGCACCCTGGGTCTGGGAGCAAACCCAGCAGTCACAGCCACTGCACCACAGCTGCTTTACCTGCTATGCTGGTGGTCCTCAAATCCCATGCTCTGCCAAATGCAGCCTCAGACTCCCTGGTGCTCCTGAAATGCACTCAGTGTCAGAGAACCTGTTCCCTGGCCCTCCTGGTGTGCACTCTGAGGGAATCTTTCTATGGAGGCTGTGTCTTACATAGCTGCCATGGCACCCTGCACTCTCACTGTCCAGCTGCCCTCTCGGCTTTCCACCTCTTCCATGGCATCTCTGCTGGGCTCTTGCTGCCAGGGACTGTGGCTCCAGGAGACAGTCCTGCTCTGGCATCTAGGGTCCAAAGTCTTTGCTGCACTCCAAGTCTCTTCCTGCCATTTGCCTCTCTCATGGCATGGCATTTCTGCTCCTCATGGCTTTTTCATGGCAGAAAGCTTGCAGACCTTCCATGCTCACCCTGTCTCAGGCATCTGCCACCTGTGCTGCACTGATGTCCCGTGAGTCTCAGCTGCCTGGCTGCTGTAGCTTGCACTGGCTCTGGCACCCGCCATTGTTGGCAGCTTCTGGAGCTTCTGAAGCTGCTCAGACTGCCAAGCTCACAGTGTACCATGGATGCTGCTTTCTGTGTCCCAGGTTCCACTTGTATTTGGAAGAAAAAAAAACTACTCTAAGTTAAACCCTCTATTATACCTTCACTGTGTTGCTAGACCTAAAGCCTATAGTCTACTCTAATATACTTAAGCCTACATTTCTATGACTTACTTATACTAACATTTTAAAACCTAATTGTAGTAGATAGAGATTAAGAGAGAAAGAAAGAGAGAAACTAGATAGAAAGAGATATATGCTGCAGCCTCACTTGGGCATCTTTCAGTCACTTGACTTTCATTCCCAAGAATAAAATACCTTCACTTTTATTTTTCAAGTCCTTATCAGCAGCCTCCTTATACCCATGATACCCCTATCACTCCTTTTGCCAAGTTCCAAGTACCTGTTCATGGTGCCATTTGTGGGGGACCAGCCCCCACCTTTTGTCCCCAGGGTACTCTTGAGGAGGGAGAAGTGAGAAATATTTAGATAGATGAAAAGAGAGACAGAAGCACAGGATAGCCTCGAGAGGGCCTGGATTCTTATCCACCAGCCCAGAACTTTATTCAAAAGGGCTTTTTATGACTATGCCAAGGGGAGGATCAAAAGACAAAATGTAGACAAGATACAGCCAAATGTAGACCCTTCCAAACACCTGATATTCAGGCCCGTGGTCCAGCCATCCTCCTACGCATCTCTGCTGGTAAAGCAAGCTCAGATCTCACTAGGAAACCTCTGTGGGCGCCAACAGGACACTCCTCTGCCTACTACAGTTTCATAGAGCATACTATCTCTATTCCTCATCTTTTCATAGTTCAAGGTGACAACATGCCTGCAATAGCCGTCTTCCTTTGTATCCCAGGTAAGATAAGATACTATGGATTCTTTAAGATAATCAAAAATTAAAATAAGACCCTTGGGATATAAGGAAAGTCAAAAATTTCAAAGCTGAAATTTAGTAATGTTTAATATTGGAGCAAGGAGAGGCAATGCCTACAGTCTACCACCACATTTTAGGTCTAGTCCATTTCAAGATTCTGTGTCTGTCTGAAATACAGCCCTTTATCCATCTGGTTTATACTCATTCACCTGCAAAGGAAGACTTCTGGAACCACATTTGTTTTAAAAATAATTTCTGCTGCTTTTTGCTATTCCAAAGACCACTCTTGTAATGTCTCCATATATCTTTTGTAGCACTGTGACTTCTGAGACCCTTCTTTTTTACAAATCTGTCTTCTACAGCAAGAATGGATGACACTATGTAGTACAATATCCTTGCCATGTTATCTTTGCATTCTTAGGACCTGCCACATTGTCTGGCACAATGTCAAAGCTCACCAATTTTTCATAAGGCTAAAGTGATACTTTCAGAAGTTCTAGGATATGGATACTTTCTTCATATAGATTTTTATCTCTTATATGGGAAGATTATCCCTTTATATCCTTAGTAAGAACTTAGCATGGTAGAACACAGATAGGCAATGTTAATAAATATTGAGATATTTATAAATTAGCATGAATTTAAGAAAAAAATCAGATTCTATAGAATTTAAGGCAATCCTGGATCAGGGAAGGGTATGAGAGATTCTGGTTAAATTATTGGTGAGGACAGATAATGCCCTACAGAGGGTTCATAGTCATTTTTGTCACATGCTTATACCCTCTACCTAGAAATAACAATCTTGCTACATCCATTTGTTTCGCATATTGCAAATCCTTAGACTTTTAATCAAAATATGTCTAACAGTAAGTCCTTACCTATTACTGACCTCAGCAATTTTATTTTATCTTGTTTTCACCTAAAAGTTCATATAGATTTCGAGTTTCACTCTACAGTTGGGTCACATTTGTGTTCCTATAGACTAGAACTTTTTCCTCCTAGCTTTGCCTAAATTGTATTAAAAGAGGAACAGTCATGAATACTGTGTATATATATATATATATATATACATATATATACATATATATATATACATAAAATTTGTTCTTTGAATTTTTTATATTGTCCTATGTATTTTGGTTATATCCATCAATACCTCCCTTCAACTTCCCTAGTGCCCCCCCACTGTTACTCCTTCTCAACTTCATGTCCTTGTTTTATTTTAATTAATAATCTTCAAGTCTAGTTAGTTTTACCCATATGCTCATGAGTATGGAGACATCAGCTGTGGCATGGATAACCTGATAGCAGCCATGCCTCTAAAGGGAGTAACATCCCTCAGAAATCATCATTGTTAATAAGCTCCCACCAAAGGCTAGGCCTGGGGGCCACTCTCCCATTCATGTGGAAACTCTGACTGACTTGATATTATGCAACACTTCTGAAAGTAACTAAAGGTGCTGTGAGTTGATGTGTACATTAGCCATGCCATTCTTGGCCCAGTCCAATAATTCCCTGGCTGTGCCATGTCTAAGTCCAGTATCTAGGAATGAAAGCCAATGTTTGGAGAGTCTGGACTGACAGAATATGTGTGAAAATGCTTCTATGTTATGGCTTTATCCAACAGAGTAGAAAACAGAAAAAGCAAACTCTGACTAAAAGCAAATCTTGGTTAAATTGGCAAGAGTCTTGGGGTTATTTTGGTTGCTAGAAATTTCTAAAAGAACTTAGTTCTTAAAAAGAGCTTCTGCATGAAATTCATGACCATGAAAATACACAGAGTAGAGAAGAAAGCTGATGGAGAACTTTTCTGAAATCATTGTTCTATCTTAACTATCATAAATTGTAGAGAAGTTTGACTGGCTCAAAAGAAGAGAACATATAAAATGTATATATTTTTGTTCTATGACTTACTCTTTTCCCTATGTTTTATAAATCTTAATAGGTTCACCAGTGAGAACTCCCAATGCTTTTATTATCATATTCAACCTATATATAAAACAAGAAAGGATGCTTTCTGGACACTGATACAAAAAATTCTTTTTACTTAATCTACAGTCTTGCTGCTTCTATATCAATATCAGACTTTGCATTTTTTATTTGTTTTTCTCTCTGTTTGTTTGGAGCTTGCCAGTTTTCCTTAATAAATTCATAGTCTGTTAAACTCAAAAAATCATTTTTAACAATTTCTATGCATTTCTTAGTAGGAATTTTTAGATACTGTAAAAATTTTAGATACTTTGATTTTGTGACATCAAATAGCTTTGTCTGTTCTCATTTCACCCTTCCACTCTTTAAATTTTAAATAAATAATCCACTTTCCACTTTTTACTCTGTGAATTCTAAATCTTTTAAAATCACCTTATAATTTTTAATATACCCATATATACAGAAAACTAACAAGTACAATTTGCTTGTGTTTTACTTTTCTGGTCATAACAGCAGATGTTTGTTTAATATTATTTTTTCCTTGGCTCTCCAAATGTACAGCTTAATTTCTTTAATTTCTTCTCCATAGGTCTTCTCACTATCTGCCTTCAGTTACCTTTTTAAGCTTAAAAAGTGTCTTTTTCATTGATATATTGATAAACATCATTTTCATTCAGCTTAATTTTTAAGAATTTATCATCTTTATGCATGTAATGTATGTGCATGTGTTTGTATGCATGTCACATGTGTGTGTACATCTATCTGTACATGCATGTGTGTGCATGTATGTGTGGAGGCCAGAAGTTGATGTTAGATCCCTGATTGCTTTCTGTCTTGTGAACTGGCATGGTCTATCAACAACACTTAGAACACACTGGTCTTGCTAGCCAGCTTGTTACAGAGATCTCCTATCTCTACTCCCCAAGTGCTTGGAGTATAGCCAATACCCACCCATCATTTCCTGGGGTGCTAGGGATTCTACATTCCTCAGTAGTGAACAACCACGTAGGCTCAAGTAAGCTGTGTGAAGAAAATGAACATATCAGATTTTGAAATAGGTACAGTTAAGTACATTTTTCTCATCTTTGAAAAAATATATTATGAGAAATTTTAAAAAATTTGTTTCCATTGTCAAGTAATTGCAAATATGAATGCTGGTGAACATTTAGAAACAATGGGAATGTATTTCTTTCCATAATAATTTTAACATTGTTGCAAACTGTCTAGGCATTCTTTCATATTTCATTATAAACTATGCATATTTTATAATATTCCTACAAATATATTATGTTAAACTTGTGCATATAGGTGTTAGATAGCACATAGATATATATCTTCCAAGTACAACATGTAATTTCATGTAATTTATACATTCATTGAGACCCAACCATTTGCTTAGATGTGAGACTCTTTGAAATTCAAGATTAAATAAAGATCATTTAAAAAGTGTTTTTAATTCATATGTAATCAGCTAAGAGTGCTTTAATCTACTGAACTCATAACATGCAACATGGATCTTTTCATCACCTTTCTTCCAAACTCACAGTTTAACATCCAAAGCATCCCAGCTTGACTTCTAAACTATAGTTTCTTTGAGATTGTAACTTTTCTTTGCATTCTACATAAAAGCTGAGAGAATGAAGGAGATTATGTGGGCAGGAAGAAAATGAACACATAGCTATCAGTGAACATGAAGACAATATTACTCGTTATATTAAGCACAAAATGAGCTGACAACAATACTAAACACTTATAATAAAAATTTTTAAAGGATTTAAAAGAATAAGATGACTGAAATCTGGGAAAATGGTGAGGATTTGTCACAATTATCTCTTCTATCATCTATCAGAGAGAGAGTGATTCTTAAACTTGTAAAAGGGGGTAAATTTCTTCAAGAGAAATTATAGCATAAAATAGGCTTTGATATAACTGGGAATAATTTCATTGCTTTATAGAATTTTAATCTTCAAATTTCCTTTGCTAGATCATAGGACAAGAAAATTATCAGGAAATTTGTAAGACAATTGAATGTCTGTATAATGGGTTTTAGAGGAGTCAGTCCAATTTGGGTAAAAATTTAGGAGAAAATCAAAGGTATTACAAATTTCTGAAGAAGAGAAAGATGAATTTCATAAAGTCTAGTATAAAGTTGAGAGAAGAAAAGATAATATAAATCTAGCATAGAGTAGAGAACAAATCATAATCTTTGTCAGTTTAACTACTAGGCATGAATGCTAACATTGCTTTGTTTATGTCAGCACAATGTTCTCAAACACATGGCCCCCACTGTGCTGCTTAACACCAACAATGTTTCATTTTGAACATGCTCTAGTGTTCCCCACATGTAATTGTCCAGGATTGCACAAATTAGGTCTGTTGCTTTCCTCTCATCATCTCTGAAAGAATTCCCTGCCCTTATCTTCAGTTTCTCTCACTGCTTCATGTTCAACTTGAAAATCACTCCAACTAAAAATCCACAATTAAAATAAATTTTAAGGATGCATTTTAAAATCACTGCAATTGAGATTCTTACATAAGGCTATGTTTAAAATGTTATTTCTCTTGTCAACAGTACAGTTGGGAAGAGAAGTAGAAATAAAAATATATCACCTTCATTTGATATAATTAGATGTTTGGGGATTTTTTAATCAAAATTGAAGACACAAGGGCCATAGAGAGTTTGTGTGAGTGTGTGACTGCAGAGTTCAAGAATTCACTGAAATATGTTATGCATTACAAAATAATAAACATATTACATTTTCACTTCAAGACTCCCAAGTTTCCTAGCAAATACTAATTTATAAATAAATGTTCCTCTAAGTTCTCACATTTACAGGAAATGGTAAATAAAAATGTAGTTTTTCATAGAACCAATGGAAATTTATTTCCTTGTTTGTTTCTCTGGTGACCACTGTAGGTCTCTCTATAAGTATGGAAAGCTTTACATACTAAATAAGCTCTAAACAGTTAGAAACATCTTTTATATTCCATCCAAAATCTTTGATTATTTTGTCAAGTTACCTGTTAATTTTGTACTAAATTTATCCCTTTGAGATAACGATATGGAAACATCTCCAAAAATGTCTCTTCTGATCTATTCATACACATTGGATATTAGTTAAAATATATGTTTATTAGAGAATAAGGTGTATGTTGCAAGCTAACTATTCCCTGGAGTCTTCACTACACCAAATGTTGCTTGGCAATTTCTATGATTTTCTTAGCCTGATTTGCAAAAATGAAGAGACAAGAAATCCAGGGGATGTATGTTATATAAAGTTGTAAATATGGTATTTGTCCTACATTAGCATTTTTCCTATGTGTAAGCTTTTCATAAGGAAAATGAGAATTTTACAAAGGACTGGAGAGCAGCACCACTTTAGTGTAAACAAAGGCAAGAAAGACTCTTCTAAGGAGAGAGTTCTAGAGCAGCTTGAGTGACAGTTTCAGTTTGGGAACCATCTGGAGGAGAGACTCTTCAACTGAGGGAAAATGCATTTGTATCCTAAGGTAGGAGCATAGACTGTCAGAAGGTAGATCATTTGTATCTTTCATTTATTTACTCACTTGATTGTGGTACAACATAAGTTAGCTTGTAAGGCCTTCTATATTTGGGGCTTGATTCAGTTAATTCTCCATGACCCCTTATGATGTACTATGCACTTTATTTCATGCTTTGGGACTTTTTCTATGTTCCTTTTTAGGACTCTCATTTCTTCATTCTTGCCTGATGAGTTGTGTGTGGCTAACTTCTCCACTTCAAGCACTGGTTCTTTTAGGATGCCACCTCTGCAGTGTTTTCTTCCCACCATTCACAGAACTCCTTTATCATCATGTCATCATTGCCCCGACATTTCATAGATCGCTTCAAAATTGCTAACTTGCATGTCCCCTTTCATCAGTAGTGAGTTTCATTTGAATATAAGTGGTATTAATTCATCAGGGTACATATGGTTAACCATAGTACATATGTAATGTATAGCACTGACAACAGTATTTAATCAATAAATCATTAAATGCATTAGATAGTTTTATAGTAATTTAATTAATATGTCATTTATCTTCAAAATATTTTCTATGATACATCTATTCTGGTTAGTTGCCAATACTCACTAGAATATTTATCATCATTTTATTCAAAATAATGAAACATTATATGTGATTGCTCACATTAGATGGAAATTATATTCATGAAAATAAGTAAAAATAGTAATTTTTGTAACAATTCTTAATTCAACATTTCTGTTTACTAAAGGATAGATTTTTTGTGCACATTTCAGTGCATCAGCATAGAGAGAGCTATTCATCAAAGTTACATTTTAATCTTTTTTTATGGTTTGTTTCTTTCATTTTAGGTTATAGAATTGAGTTAACATTTGAGGCATTCATTCATTACATGTTCCAGGACATGGTTCTTAACTTGGAATCTGGGGTCTTTCCAACTATGTATGCCAGAAACAGAGTCCTGGATGGGAAGGTGGAAGAAGAAAGATTGGAGGTGTGCCAAGGGAGTTGTGAAAAGCAGCAGTGATTCAATATTTTAACTACTTCTTTTATATTTTGAGATCATAATATAATTACATCACGTCCCCCTCATTTCTCCCTCTGAATCCTTTCATATATCCCTTCTTGCTCTCTTTCAAATTCATGGAATTTTTTCATTAATTGTTTTTACATGCATACATACATTCCTAAATACAACCTGCTCAGTCTCTATAATATTACTTATATGTATGTATTCAATCACCCCTTGTCAGTGATTCAGTTTTAAGGAGCTTTCGCTTTAGTCTGTTTTCAATGTCTAGCCCAAGCAAATCATACATGTAAAGTGAGGACAACAGGTGGATCATTTTTTAAAATACTGTTATGTTTATCATGCTGTAATTTGTACAGGCAAAATATCTTAGTTACTATCATAGTAAATGGAGCCCAGACCAAGGGAGGGAGAGAAATGGATAAAGCCAATGTCTGTTTTGGCCTAGTCACCATGGCTTTTTTCTCTTAGAGTCACTCAAGATTGCACAATACCTTTAGCTTTTCATTCTTGTTAGTGGTTCTCAATCTGTAGGCCAGGACCCCTTGGGGAATCAAATGATTCTGTCACAGGGGTCACCTAGGACCATCAGAAAACACAGATATTTATATTATAATTAATAATAGTAGCAACATTACAGTTATGGAGTAGCATCAAAAATAATTTTATGGTGGGGGTCACCACAATTTGAGGAACTGTATTAAAGGGCTACAGCTGTAGGAAATGCTGAGTACCATTCATTCATTCCCACCTATGTGCACATGAGTAATAGATATTTCGGAAAGACACCATTGGAAGTCTTCAGTAGAAAACTGAATTTCAAGAACTTGAGTACTGAACAGGCTTGGATTGCCTTACTCACTATATTCCTGTTATCTACCTGTTTGCCACCATGAACTACCTTGGCCATTATTTTCTTCATTTGTCATTTTCCTGGCTAGAATATTCTTTCCTTACATCATGATACCTCGAGTTCTGCCTCCAAGGCCTCAGGAGAGTTCACAGAGACTTCTGTACCCACTTCATCTAGTGTAGTCCCTTCCTTTTCCCTCTTCTCCTCAGTCAGCAGCAGCACTGTCCCTTCTGGGAGGCAGGGAGATCCTGGTGTGACTTTTGGTTTCTGGTGCTTCCTGGTATTCCTTCTGAAGCACTGGCTTCCCAGTCTCTGTTTGGCCTTTTCCCCTTGTCTCTATGTCCTCTTCTTACAAACACCCTCAGTCCTAAGTTTAGAATGGCTTTTGTCTCAAGATCCTGAGCTGGCACATCTGTAACCTCTGCTGCTGGTATATATTTCTAATTAACACAATTCCCTTTGCTTTTATATAAAGCATTGATATTGTTGAAGGGAATGTATTTATGTCTATCTAACCTGGGCCTTAAAAGAAATAATATTGATTTTGGGAAACAATCTTAAGTAGGTTCCATTAGTAAACATACTGTATCAGAATCTGAGATATTGGAGGGAGACAGTGGCTAGAGCTATGATCTAAATGCTTTATAGTTGCTCTGGACATGTGTTGAAGTAAATAAATGGTATCAGGAGAAACAATCTATTATAGTCTTCTCTATACCTTTTGCTCATGTGAAAAAGCTATTCATTATATTAATAATCTTGAAATGAATGGATATTTGTGCAGAGGCACAAGCAAAGAAGCAAATAGAGACACCGCTGTTGGGGACAGTAGTAGTGTCTTCCTTTTGGATGAATGCATCAACTACCAGCGTGAAGCTGTTGACTCATGTAGAACCATTTGGCTACCATTGTAGACAACTTACTTACTCATAAGAGATAAGGAGTTTTGTTCAATAGCATAGTAGGCTCTTCTTTTAAAAGCAACATAAATTATGATTGGAAATGGACCAAAATACAAGACGTTTAATGCAATACACATATGTGATCTGGAGCAATCTTAATTGGACTTGATCTCATGAAAAAATTGTCTGAAAGGCAGCTGAATTGCAACCGAAAAATCTCCAGAGAGAGAATTCTGATCCTGAAGAAACTGCTGTTGGATAAATGTAAGCAAGGAGTGGAGCCAAGGTTTGCCTGAGGAGCCCTGCAGAGAACGGAAATTCTACAAAGGATAGATGGTCAGTTTTGAGTCCCACTGAATGAGGTCGCCCTAATAGATGGAAGCGGGCACACAAGCCCCAGGACCCAAAATCCTTCAGGTTCTCTCCGTCTTCTTCCACCATCCTGGAGCCTGGTGCAATCCAAAACAAGGTAAGTTAACTATGAGAATAGAAAGAAAGATAACTTGGAAAATTCAGTCTCTCTCTTGCCATGAGTTCGGCTGCACCATGCCTCTGGAGCATGGCAGACCGGGGGTGGGGGGCAGAAGATTCAGTTGCAAGTTAAGTTTGGAGTTTTTAATAACTCTCTCTCTGGATATACCCACCAGTTCCAAAGCTGAAGAGTTTAAGTGAATCAAATACCAGGAGCATTTTTGTAATTCAAGACAAGGAGCTAGTGAAGGATTTACTGAGGGAGAGAACTACTCTGCAGATCAGATTTCCAGGGGTGTAAAAAGAGAAAATAAAGTGAGTCAGTGAGTTCATTTTGCCAACTCTACTCCTTCAGAATATTATAGCTACATATTCAAAAATCACATATAAAAGCATACATTTATGCATGTATCATGTGAAGAAAACATCTCTTCCATTTCATTTTTCTTTTTAAAATTTCTGGCTTATTGTTATCTCAATTGTATTTCCACGTTTTCCTTCCTGAATCCGTTAGGCAGAAGAAAATGAGTGTAAAGGTTTTATATGTAATAGTCTATATTTTCCTTTATAATTAGAGAAATTTTTATTTAATCTGAACCTCACATGCAATGAGATAAATTTGATATCCTGCCATAAATACTTGCATATAAATGTTTCTAAAACACAAATCATCTCAAATCACCAAGATCAGAATTAGATTTGAAAAATGGATTCAATAATTTGTTCAAAATGAAGTAGAATTAATTCTAATTGAATTCACAGAGGACTTGAAATTATACATAAATCTGTAATATTGGCTTATATTAGATATGAATTAGTACAGGATTTACATTCAGAAAAATATATCGTGTTGATATGAGAGAGCCATTTAGCCAGAACATTACAACAAGTGTTAGACCTTAAATCCATACCATGTTTCATCACCTAAATGTCATTAAATAATCTGTTCATTTTTAGTTACCAATGTTAAATCCCTTAAAAACTAGAAACCTTAAAACAATGAAAAACTTAGAGTAACTAAGATTTATATATTACGAGAAGGTAAAACATAAATAGGAACTTTGCTAGCCATGATGGTTCATGGCTGTTATCCTAACACTGAGGAGGCAGAGACAGGACCACCACAAGATTGAGGCCAGCCTAGCTAGAATACAAAGCAGGTTCCAGACAAGTCAGGAAGACCTTGATGTGAATGTGTATGTGTGTGTGTGTGTGTGTGTGTGTGTGTGTGTGTGTGTGTGTGTGTATATATATATATATATATATATATATATATATATATATATATATAAAGAAATATTTTTTAAGAGGTGACTATTTTCAGACCTTAGAAACTAGCCTATAAAATACTGAATTTAGATGTGAAGACCAGCAGCAGTCTGTGCTCTCAGCATGCTGGCAACAAAGAAATGTCATTTGGAACTGATATTGGTAATCTACTCAAAAATACACTTCAGATTTTGCAAATTGGTCCTATGCATGAAAAACTAAATGTTTTCTAATGAAGATTATCATTTTATGTGAAGTGTGTAAAAATATTTTAGTATGTAAAAGTTACTTTAGTGTCTCATTCTCAGTAGTATAATTCATGAAATGAAGTAGGCAGTCTGTTGCAATAGCCACACATGAAAAATTAAGTTCTCAAATATAACAAAAATGAGTAAGTAGTGCCATTCATCATTTCCCTAAAAATATAGTTCACCAAATTTACTGGTTTTAATTAAATTGCATCCAGAGTTCAAGGGATCTTTAGACAGTTCTATTATCTTTATGGAGACTAGTCTCCACTTCCCTCTCCTTAGTGTATAGAACTTTTGCTAAGAATAGGAATGCTTTAAGCAAAGTCCTCACTTTGGCTCTCATGCCAACAGAGGTTAATGGAGGCTGTGAGATGCAGAGACATATTCAACAAGGATTCTGTGGGTGTTTTTGTTTATCTTACACAGGTTCCTCTTTTGTTCCTTTGTCTTTCTCTAGCTCCCAGTGGAGACTCAAGAAGGGACTCTTGTCTTGATGTTATGCAAGCATGAAGACAAAGTCTAGAAGAGGGAAGAAGCATAAGAGGGACCCAGATTCTCTCCCTCCACTCTTCATGTTTTGAAGATAATTATTATAAAGTTAAGTTGCAGAGATGGACTTCTTTTTCCTGACTATAAATGCATCACAGTTCAAACCATGCCCGTTAAATCCCTAAGCAGTCCATTTAAATGAATTTGAGGGACTCACAGAAACCTAATGCTGCCCATAAAATTGCAGAAAAAATTAGAGTGCTTTTTTGTTGTTGTGGTAGAGTTGACCATTTTTAATTTCCAGACTTTGGAGTAAATATAAGTGCTTCAACTCCCATCATTTTCTCATATACAAATGTATAAATACTCCATTAATATGGTATAGTGATTCATTTATTTTAAACAACATGATGAGAGATTAGATCTTGTGTGACTCTTTTCTTTTTCAGATGACAAAATATCCCAATGAAGACAAATTTTATAGAGCCAAGCCTTGTCTGTCTATCCTCTTCCAGATTATTAAGAGCCATTATTATCCAGGAGAAGCAATATAACTGTTCCACCAATGAGTAACTTATGTCCCCTAGACTGCATTCTTTGTTCAGGGCCATTGCTGATGCAGATTTTTTTCTGTTGAAAATGTTCACTTTAAACATCACAAATCTATGCCCAGAATACTCTTCCTCAGTCATCCTTTAAATTGAAAGATAAAAAGTCAGTGAGTCAAAGGAGTTCTTGAAAAGAAGGGAAAACTGTTTCTAAAGACTATTCATTCTAAGAGGGCTTTGCATACTCACCTCTCAGGTGTGAGCAGCAGCTTCCCATATCTAGTACAGACAGCAAATTTTGATGGCCAAAATTTGAATAGCCATTAGTTCCTGAGATAAATTTACTTTTAATAGTAGTTAGGAACATTGCCTTCTTAAGTTTTATTATTATCTCTTTACTCACTGTTACCAGACACTGGGATAATTTAGCATTCCATAAAACAATATGAACAGAGGGTTTGGGAAAATTGGGGCATGAAAACATACGATGTGGTGTCAACTGTAGGCAATGTTGATCATTTGTGTTTATTTGGATTCATCTGTCCATGTACATTTGGCCTATAAAGCCAACTGTTATTCTGCAGAGTCTCTACTCATATTGCTGCTGTCACAGTTCATGGTTATCTTGCCTCATGTCCATTCTTTTTCCACCTTTGTAAGGATTTCATGTTGATGTTGGAGCATGACCTCTCACACTGTCGTCATGGTTCTCTTATTCGTGTGTAACCATGATACACAGGGCAATTAATTTTCAGTGTACTGAAGTGTTGGTTAAGGGAAGACAGGGGATATTGATAAATTCTTTATCTTTTATCAATAAAGGGCATTTAGTCTGATTTTCTCAGTTTCTTTAATGTGATGATAAATGGATGAAAAGTACACACATACACACACACACACACACACACACACACACACACACACACACCAATAAGTATTGGCCAAAATTACAACAATCCTATATTGACTTGTTTCCTCTCTTCCTCCCTAGTTTCCTGACTCCTAAATGAATAGAAGTTAATCAAATAATTAAACAGTGCTACTGAAGTCTTTGCCCTCACGATTCTTCTCTGAAGACTAGGAAAGCATCCCCATTACCTTCTTTACCCACCACCACCCATGCTCAACCACTCCTTCCTCCCAATACTACCCCTCCTACATTGATGTCTTTGTGTGTGTGTGTACAGCTCTGTACAGATAGCCACAGCTACTGTACAATTACATAATTATATCAGCCCATGTCACAGTCAAAAGTCAGCACACATAGTACTCCTTCCCATCATTCAGCTCTTACAGTCTTTCTACACCCTTTGCCATGCTGGTCTCTGGGCCTCGAAGGTGAAGATAGTGATAACATACTTAGGGTCTAACACCAAATAATAACTTATTTTTGATGTTTTGACTTTTATGACTGTCTCTATTAGCCTTTACCCATTTAAAAACTAGCTTCTCTGGCCAAGGTTGAGAGCAATCTGAAGGCATGAACATTTTCAGGAGATAGTTTGCAATGTGTCATTTATCATAAAATCATTAGTAGTGCCCCCTTAGGGCCTGTGACTTCCTCTGCTATAGATTTTTTTGCCAGGTTTCCAGTACCGGGTATTTATTCCTTCCAATGAAGGTCTCAAATCCAATTAGAAACTATTTGGCTACTGTCAAAACAATCAGGCACTATGGACCCCATGGCCAGAGCTTGCCTAAGGTCAGTAGTATGAAGGGTAAAGCCAGAATTTATTTGAAACTTCCATGCCGTTGCTTATCTTAGCCACAAAATAATAACACTGATGTAATCTAAGACAAGTGTGTCTCAGTATAACTCTTCTCTTAATTTTTCAAATACCTCCTTTCATTGCCTGTAGTCAATGGCAGGAGTCATGTCTCAGAACATCCTGATGATGGTGGTGTAATTTGATTCTATAAGGAAATAGCCCATGCACCAGAGGAATTTACAGACCTGGCTAATAGCTAATAATGGAACTCAAGAAGAAAATAAGAATAAAAGTACTTAAAGGTCAAAAAAGAGGTGAAATATAAGATGAATATGAGAAAACTGACTGACTTGGGGAACTCATTTGTACCTCATTATTAGATGATCTGGAAATGACACTAAATTCTTTCTCTCATACTACTTTGTTGAGGTAGATCCTTAGAACTGGAATATAACAAACTCAATAAAAAATCTCTGACTCCTCAAAATGGTATCAAGAAAGAAGTCAAAAGTATCAGAAAGATAGAAATGTCAAAATGAACTTAATGTGTAAGATTTAAGCACTCACAGCCTGATACAGGCATGTAATAGAAAACCAAAACCAACAAGCTAAACAACAACAAAAACTAATAAAATAAAGAAAAGGAGAGAGAATAACAAGGCAAGGGGAAAGGCAAGAAGAAAAGGAAGAAAGCAGAGGAGCCACATGTATGCTCTAGGAGGAACTGAGGAGTAGTTCACTAATTTAAGAAGCTTGGTTCACTCTGGGTGTGCCTTATGGGCTGCGGGTGATGATAGAGTTAATGTTATCAAGTTAGGCTTCTTACTATCAATAGATGATGGTATAATTGAAAGCGGATGAAGCCAAGACAATGACAACAATGACTTGGTATCAAGCTGTCGTGACCTTCAAGAATCTCTGACCCTAGCTAGTAGGACCTGCTATTCTCAGACATGGGGTAGATGTGACGCTGACCAAGAAGAGGAGAGAGAAAGATGAGAAGCACAGAAATGTGTTACAAACTGCACATATAAGAAAATCTAATTTTCAATTCAATCTCCACACTTCACGTCTCAAAATCCATAGCACTGTCACCTTGACAAATGTATGGAACGCCACATGAAGTATACACAATAGATATCCCCCTGACTGTTTTTCACAAAGACCCGAGTAACTAAACACTGGAGAATGGAAAAACACAGACATTTCTAGGACAATTTAGATGAAAGACACCAGTGTCATGGTATTCAAAACATCATCGTGGTTCTCTAGCTAAGTGAGAGGATAGGTGCAGTGTGGCCCAAGTCCATTTCACATTGCATCCAAGTGTATTAATAATCTACCTGTTGTTATTTTTTTGGTTCCCATGTGAATGACTGAAAAAGAAATAGTTATCAGCAGGGAGAACCCACATCGTATGTATGGCCTGAGGAATAAAAGCCACTAAGGAATCAAGAGCCAAGTGGAAGATGCAGAAATCACACTCCTAACTTAAGGAAATTATAAATCAGACACAAGTCTGCATCATAAAATATGATGATTAGTGCCATTAGTAGCATTAAATATTTAAAGGATATAGAGTTGTTGGTCAACATTACATTCCCATTCAATTCACTAAGTTTTACTCTGTAAAATGTATTATATTATATAGCCAATTACAGTACATTAATGTGAATTTGTTGAAGAGGCAGTTCTAGTCACAGATTCACAGCTACTGTCTGTTATCATCTGCTACAAAACCTGTTATTGGGGTTATCACTTTGTTAAATACCAGTGGATTAGCACAGACGTTGGCCTTTCCTATAGGACTACTGACCTTGCAGGTACTCTCTTTACCTAATTCTTATCAGTAATGAGGGCCCAGTTTAGCTTTTATTCATAAGATGGCATCTGCAGTACTCATGACTCTTCAAGGATATGCTAATGGAACTGTTCTTTGTTGTGGCAGAGGGTATAAAGAAGCTGATCATTGTGACAATCCATAGACTATAAAAGTACACCAGTAGTCATGATAGTTGACTTTATGAACAGGAAATGGGAATTATAGTAAATATTATAGTGCAACAAGTATCAGAAGTTTGGTGATAAACCTCATCACCTCAAGAGCATTCTGACTTTTGGAATTCCAAGCCTCAGGTATTCAAGCCTTTGAATTTTGAGATTCAGTATAACTAATGAATATAGGGAGTACTGTAGTGAAAAAGTTACTGTGAGTCTCCAAGAAGTTCCTTGGGTTTCTGAGGAAGAGAATAAATCTCTGTAAAAGAAAAGTCTCATTTGAACAAACAGTTCTGCCATGATATGTAGTCCTACAAGCTGGTGACCGACCATAACATGCTAAGTGACTGTGCCACTGCATTTCCTTCCTGTGTTGTATTTTCAGAGTCATTGTTCCATACTTAAATCACGAGCTGTTTTATCCCACAGCTGCCACACCAGGGAGAAGAAACAAAGGACTTACATATTGAGAAGGGAAGGTCTGAGCCTCTATTGCTTAAGCAAGCCATTCAGACCATCTCAAGATCATCACTTATCCGTTTAAAAATCTACCCTTCAACAAATGCTCAAATTCTCTCTCTCTCTCTCCCCATCTCTCTCTCTCCCTATCTCTTATGCTCTAATATACAAAACTGAGTTGAATATTTTGCATGTATTTTCAGTATATAATATATTTTTCAATATATAATATTTTAATACATAATATGTTTAATTTTCCTTTTCTTTCTATAAAATTATTTTTCCTTGCATGCTCATCTAATTCCCATTTACACACACACACACACACACACACACACACACACACACACACATATATATATATATATGGAGTTACACTCTGATATTTACTGTATGTGCTTTCCTTTGACTGTTAATCATTTCTTCTGATGAGTATATTGAATTCTTAATTAAGAATAAAAAAACATATAAGCATGTATTTAAAAGTACAACCTGCTATATATTTTAAATATTTTTGTCCATTTTCTTCTCCATAACATCTCAAAAGTCTTATCTGACAGCTCCAATATATAGACCATCTGTATTTCTATTAACTATTTTTAAACACTTGACTGTGCTCACATTTTCCTGTCCCTTTGCATATCTGGATATTGTGGATAACTTGTATGAAAGTTGTAAGTTTTGATGAATGGCTCAAAATATGAGGTTTATTCTGAGGCAAATGAATTGCTGTGGATCATGTAGATTTTGTTGGGTGTTTGTATTTCCACTCTGACATTTGGTCATTGTAGAGCAGGGTCCAATGCACTCTGTTCCTCATAGTGTCATTGTGTACTTGAGCAGCTTAAAACTAGACCAACAACTTGGGGAAACGATTGTGTAGATACTAGTGACTTCTTGTGCTGCCTTCCTCTCTACCGTATTTCCTCTCTCACACGTTCACTATTTCAGCATTTCTATATTCAAATTTATCTTTCCTCTGTCAAGGAAGGCTTCTTCTATTTTTTATGTTCTCTTGCCTTATACTGCAGACCATGAAAAAGTGAGAGCGCGAGTGAGTGTGGAGCTCATCTGACCCCCTTCTCCTCCCCTTAAGTTGTGGGCTTCCACTGGTTGTCATCCAATGCCTGTGAATAGTTGCATTATGTATATTAATCAGCATTTCTGTTTAAAAATCATAGCAGAGTAATTCTCATCCCACCTTTCCAATTTTCGCATTTGAGAACAGTCTGTATGTGTTTCCTTGGGTGTGATTACTGTCTTATGTTTTGTTAACTTAATCAGTGGCATTGATTATGTCAATATTGGTTTCTTACATTTTATGGTCAGCATTCATTGTATATTTTCATATTATCTTTCTTTTATATTCAGCTAATTTGTTTATTTCTCCTGCTATTACTCTATTATAAAGAAGAACCATATATAATCTACTTATGTATTAGTATTCAGTGTCAGAAACATTGCAGTTCCTTACTTCAATAAACGACACCATGGTCAGTATCCTTAATGTCTGTTCTTATGTTTGTTCATTGGTAATGAAATCATGTGACTTTATATGTTTATTAAGCATTTATATTTATCTTCCATTATTTCTCTTCTTTGGTGATCTTCACGGTTTTAGGTAAGTTGTTAGGTGAATTTTCAGCATTTACTGGTTAAATTTAATTCCAGGCTACCACTTTAATCTCATTCTAGGAACTGAGTTGGGCTGAATGATTTTTCACTCAGATCTATGTTCAGGGTCACAGGGCTTATTCCCAGAGACAGGGATGATGCATGAAGACAACTTATAGTAAACATCCCTCATTAGGAAATTCGTTGTCTAGGAAGTAATGATTTCCTTCTCATGTTAACTCTACGGAACTCTGCATCCAGAAGCTCCTGGTGCAGTGGTGTTGAAGCCTGGTCCATCTGCAGCTTCTCTGTCGCATCAGCTCTGCTTATTTCCCTCACCTTGCTCAGAGCTTTTGCCGACAAATACTGAATAATAACCTCTTACTAACCAATCTCTCTCAGCTCTGTGGGGAACAAACTTGAATGAGTTATTCTTATTACATGAAAATCCCTCCTTATATTACTCAATTATTTTACTAGTCAGAGTGTGTATGGGCTGGGGGGATGCATGCTTGTACACACACGAGCACAGGCCACATATGTGGAAGACAGAGCACATCCTAAAATTGTGATGAGTTGAGACAGAGTCTCTCTTGTTTGCTGTTGTATGTACCAGACTCCCTGGCAGGAGTTTCCAGGGATTCTCCTCTCTCTGCCATCCATCTCTATCATTGGGGTGCGTTGGGATTATGGACATATGCTTCCCTGTGTCTTGCTTTATGTCCATTCTGGGAACCTAAACTCAGATCCTCGCCGGTGTACAGAAAACACTTGTACCCACTGAACTACCTTCCTAGCCCTTTACTCTTTTGCTTTCAACTTTTAATCTTGCAATAGTAAATGCTATATTTAAATAGCTTAAATGGTTTGCTTTCATATGTGAGTCTTTATCTATTCATTGCTAATTTTTGTTAACTGTATATGCTAGGGGTTCTATTTTATTTTTCTTTGCAAGACAAATCAATTTTCTAACCCTGTTTATAAAAATGGTTGTTTCCCTGAGTTATATGACATATCCTTTATTACTTAATGAGCAATCTGCCTCAACTCCTATCCTTCCATTCATTCAGTCAATTAGTCTGTGCCTGAACCAGCATCACACTGATAATTTTATCATATATGTTATATCTGTCTTAATGAGCATTGAAAATTAGTGACTCATGGAGAGTTATCTTTTTATATAAACTACAATTAATTTGTCCAGCTCATCCCTAAATATAGCTGTTGGGTTGAATGGAATAACAATGAATTTATAAATTAAGTTGAAGTCAATTAAAACCTTTCATCTCTTAGTCATCAGATTCACAAGAATATTAAACCTTGCAATTAATTTGAATCTGCTTTGAATTCTTCAGTGGAAGTCTGAAAATATTTCATATACTTCTCAGACAGTCTTTGCTAGATTAATTTCTATGCAATTGGTAGTTTAGTTGTTATCTTAAATGACATCTGCTTTCCATTTCATATTCTGGTTACTTATTGCCAAAAAAGAGAACTCATTGACTATGTTTGAATTATGATTTCTTGAATTGGAAAATAAGTTTTAAGAAGTCTCTTGCAAGGCATTAAAAATGAAGAAAGGGATAGAAAGGCAGGAAAAGAAGGAAAATAAATGGAGAATGGTTTTGAAACTACAATACCTTTCCAGAAGGAGAAACAAAGCATAGGTAAGGACAGAATATCTGAAAAAATATTACCAATTATTTGTTTCAGTGAATTAAAGAAAAGCTAACAAATAACTCAAAAGGATAGATCAGAGGGCAGAAATCTTATCCAGATACATCACAGTGATGTAAGATTACTGTGGACAATTTATAACTGTTTTCAAAGAGAAACATAAGATTAGTCATATGGAAAACAAAATACAAACCTACTTGCTTTTACAGCAGCAACACTGAATATAAAAAGTTTGCGAAGGGATTCTAATCTGATTATGTGTTTGGCTAAGTTAGCATGTAGGTAGAGTTTTCCTGCCTGGCCCACAGTCAGGACAAATCTCTCTCACCTGCCAGTCCCACAGCCTTTCAAACCCAACCAAGTAAACACAGAGGCTTATTTTGCTTACAAACTGTATGGCCGTGGCAGGCTTCTTGCTAACTGTTCTTACAGCTTAAATTAACCCATTTCTATTAATCTATACCTTGCCACGTGGCTCGTGGCTTACTGGTATCTTCACATGCTGTTTCTCATCGTGGCAGCTAGCAGTGTCTCTCTGACTCAGCCTTCCACTTCCCAGCTTTATTCTCCTCCTTGCCCCACCTACACTTCCTGCCTAGCCAACGGCCAATCAGTGTTTTATTTATTGACTAATTAGCAACACATTTGCCATACAGAACATCCCACAGCATTAGCATTTTAATGTTTGAAGCAAATTGCGTTTTATTTATATCAGATATTACAACAGCATGGAGAAACTCTGAAATAATTCTTACCATTTAACTTTAGAAAGGGAAGGATAGATTTCAAAAGCAAAAAGTTAATATGTTACAGGAAAATTTGCAAAAAGGAAAACCAATAGAATCAATTGATGTCTAAATAAGCAAAAGTAAATACATTATAAGCCTAAAATTTAAAATAAAAACTTCAGACGACTTATAGCTTAAATACTGTTGGATGATCAAAGGGTGGGAAAGAAGTGCCAACATTTTCATGCCAAGAGGGAAAGTGTAATTGTTAATATGACTTTCACAGGGAAACATACTGAATGCTGACGTCTTTTATTCCCCATTTCTTAGCATATTGCACCATAAATATTTGCTAGTCAATAGATACTCATTAAAAAGCATCAATACAGTTCACTGCATAAGAAACATCTAATTGAAATCAGGGACATGGGAAATGTAAAATCAAACCAAATTTCCAGTTCTTTTATGACTAAGAGTAACTTATGGATAAGTTTATTTTGACTTATGATTATAGAGAATGAGTCCATAATGACAGGAGAGGCATGGTACCAAATATCTGGATCAGGGAATTGAGAAGCTACTGCGTCTTCAAATGTAAACCCAATGCAGGAGAATGAACAGAAAGTATCTCAGGCAATACAACATCAAAGTTTACCTCCAGTTACTTACTTCCTTTGGTAGGGCTCCATAACTTCCCCCAAACAGTGCCACCAGCTGTGGTCCAAGTAATTAATCCATGAACCCATAGGCATCATTCTCTTACAAATCATGAAAGTGTCCTGCTTAAACCAGAAGGAATTGATTTGTTAAGAAATATATATAAAGGAGAAAATAGAGTATATTCTATGACCTAGAGTCAGCCAATCATGCATTAGGGAGGGACTCAAAGGGCCCTACTCATCTCAGATGAACTGTTGGATTCTAGTGGGAGACGAGGCAGTCACTGTTTTCAGTCATGTGCATACTGCTGATCCCATGAGACTTAGTAGATAGCTCCAATCTCTTGGTCACTCAGAAGTGCTCACTTAAACTCAGTGAGTCACAAAATAAAACAAAACAGACCTCACTAAAGGAAAATGACTTGAATCTGGGGAGGGAGGGTTGACAGGAGGAGGAGGAGGATATAAGAAACTGTTGAGAAGTGAGAGTAATCAGAATGCATTATATGCCTGAATGACATTTTCAGAGAATAAGCTTAAAATAAGATATTTTAAAGAATGCTTTGCCTGAAGGAATTAACTTATGATTTTAACAGAAAATATTACAAGGTAATGGTATATATACATATATATATATGTATATATACCATAAATATTGTAATATGTAGAGAAACTACATTTGAAGATATACATACAGTTATATATACAGATAGATAAATACTGCAAAACATTAAAATGTTTCATCCTCCCACCTTTGGTCAGGATTTTTAGAACTCCTCCACTAATAAAATTTTCCCATTTTAAACATTTATTCATATAAAATCAATTTTTGGGACATTTCAAAAAGTATATGGCCATTCCAGAAAACAAATATTTAGAATAAGTAAATAAGAGAAAATGGACAAAATCTAGGTCAGTGTAAAGATACATTTTAAGCCAACACATCAAAATATAATAGTGATATAGCCTATAATCAATATAAAATATTACTGGTGAGATATGTGGCATTATTTTTACAATATTAAATTTTTGAAATCCTGTGTGTATTTTATTCTTAGAAGACCATTTCAAATCATACCATCCACATATCAAATGCTCAGTACTCATGCATGACTATTCGTTCCATATTCTCTACAGGTGTAATTAATAAGGAAATAACACGAAAGCAAGCACCAACATTTTGGAGATTGTAGGATACACTAAAAATACTGTGTGAAGCACATTGCATGCATGCTCTGACTTAATGCAGAGTGAATCCATGGATTACTACTCTTTTTATACAGTTGAGATTTAGTTTAAAACACATCTCTAAATAGAATACATAAGAGGGAACTGAGTAGAAAACACAGTATTACTTAGTCTTTATTTTTACTTTGTCTATAGTTTACATGATAAGTAGCACTTGGATGATGAAAAAGGAGAAGTAAATAAGTAGAGTAGCTTGGGAAATATCCACATGACAAAAGAACCAGAGTTTGGTAGTGGATAAAATATGAAGTGTGAGGAACAGGGGAATAGTAAGGTTAATGGCTAGGATTTGGGCTTGTGTAGACAGATTTTGTGACTGTTACTCAGGGAAACACTGAAGAAACCCTGGAGGTTGTCAAGTTATGAGAACTCTTCTTCAGTGTTCATGCTGATTCTGAATACTCTTGCCATTATCTTAGTTTTATAAGACTCTCTAGGGAATGTGATTTTAAAATCATCCTTCACCTTGGCTGGCTGTTAGAGGTATCAGCAGAGAAAAGGATAAAAATAACATAATCAGGAAAAACATTGAAAAGACTAAAATGGCTTCCTTTCATGGCTGAAGAAAAATTATACCACTGAATATATATATATATATATATATATATATATATATATATATATATATATATTATTTGAAATCTACAAACTTTCTTGCAGATAACATATGCATTTTGTAAGAAAAAATGAAAATAGAATTAGAATTGCTTCCTGGTATAAAATTTAGGGAATAATAACCAATAAATGCACTAGTAAACAGATGGAATACAAGTTGAAAGTAGTTATGATGAATTCCCATAATCATTATGGGTTAGCGATGGGATGCCAGTTCATCCACTGTTGTCAACCTTTACATTTAAGCCTTTCTGTGATTTCTTCAGCCTGGCCACTGTGTTTTAATTGCTGCTTTCTGTGATATGTTGGCCTCGTATATTTGGATCCCTCAATAATGGCAGTGAAGTATAGTCTTCATTTTTGTCTCATGAGGTAGAGGAAACCACTTTCTGTGTGTGATAACTGGTACATGAGAAAATATGGTAGATAGAGCTTGAGGGATTTCTGGAAGTTAAAATGTCCTAGACTACTGCTGGGTGAATACCACAGAGAGGTAATGTGGTTGAGGTGATTGTCATACTTTGTTCAGGATTGAAACAGATACACATTGCAAGAAGAATAAGAAGAAAATTGTCACATAAACCTGACCCCCAAAACTTAAAGAGGAAAAATAAAGTCAGTCCCCTTGATTATTAAGGGTAGGAAATACTAGAGCCTTGTGGTCTGTCCTGGCAGTCCTCTTCATGTCCTCACGCTATAACAGTAGCATATGTCAGAATAATTGAATTCAAGCGCCCTTTTATTGCTAATTGTTGTGGTCAATTTATTGTTGTCTTATACATTACATCCTGAGCACAGTTTCCCCTCCCTCCACTTCCCCCACTCCCCTCTCCACTCCCCCTCTCCTTGAGATCTACTCCTCTTACATTACCTTCAGAACAGAGCAGGCTTCCCAGTGATATCATCCAAACACAGCATATAAGTTACAATAAAACTAGGCGTAAATTCACATATCAACTTTCTTAGCAACAGTTACCTAGGGAATGGTTTGACCCTAGAGTAATATTTAGCAAGGGTGATTCTACTTTATATTTGTATTCCTCAGTTCACTTTTTGTTATTTATATTCCTTATTTCTTAGGGTAGCAATATTTGAACTAAAATTTAGTCCAAAACCAAAATGGCTATTTTAACTAAGAACAAGTAGACAGCAAGGCATTGTGGACCTATTCTTCCAACCTCTACATAATACTCAGACATTCGGTGACACCTGCTGAACCACAGTAGATTTTAACTTTATCAATAAAAATGAAAATATTTGAATAAAAAAATCTGGCAATATGTTCCTTAAACATAGAGGCTTGCCTTCATGAAAGTTATGTGTGCCTATCCTGTTTTGTGTCTTCCTGAGTTTTCTCCTTACCCACAGAAGACTATTTCTTCATGCTTCTCAGCTTTCTCTCGTATTCCTATACCATCAGAAATATTTTGCTGGCATTTGTAATGCCAGGATTATGTTAGATATGTCAGAGAAAACATTTTGGATGCATTTGCATCATTATTTTAGGCTCTTGAAAGGTGATGAGTGAAAACGAAAGGAAAGTGGTCCCAAGGCAGAAGAAAGTTCAGACAGACACTTGAAGAGCATCTGTATCTGAGGACAGTGGAGGCCTGGTGAAGGCAAGAAATGGAAGCAATAAAGGAATCAAAGAGTGACCAGACAGTTTTATGTCCCCGAAAGATACTTACCACACAAAGGTGTGATGCTGTGTGAAGTCTTCACTTTCCAAGCATTCAAGAGTCATAGCCCTGAAAAAGAGACTACCAATAACTTCTTACCACACAGTTTCAGTGAAGTGATGGGTGAAGTCCCCACTGGAGGGGATTAGAGATGAGTGGTAAATAACCAGACACTGGTGTTTTACGGCACCTCGGAATCAGAGTTAGAAACTTCAGCAGCCACTTTGCTGCACTTTTTTATTACAAAGAATAATTTGAAACTCTATTTGCCACATTAGTCAAGCAATCGATTATCTTGCTGTCAATCTATTCTACAGGTGAAGCCAGCCAGTTTGACTGTTCTTACCTTCTCATCTAAAACTTTCCTGCTAATTATTTAATTAAAGTGAAACTAGAATGATATTGGCATACAAATAAGAGAAGTGTTCATTGGTATTCAATGGTTAAAATTATTTTAATGAATTTCTAAGTAAATGTGATTTTGTAATATCATGAGACTTTATATAAATATTAATCGTCAATTGGATGCCAAGAAAAGACTGTATTATTTTAGAGAACATTCTCATTAGCAGGTCACTTGGGAGTTATTCTCATGACACTGAGGTTAGACATATTTTGTACTTACAAAGATATTATACTGAGAATATAAAGTCAGGCTGAGTAACACGCAGTAATACTAAAAGAATGAGCTTGTCTCCCCAGTCTGTGGGATTATTATTATTGTCCTCACAAAGGTACTAATCTACTCCAGTAACTGGTGTGCGAATGTCTTGTCTAAGGATTTGACAGTCCTTTTGAAGGAGCTAACATAATTCCTAAGCTTTTGTTAGGCCCATTTGCTCATAAATAAATTAAAAGCTGGTAGAATGTCATTGAAAGTGTGATTGTAATACATTTTCTATGCACAAAAGAGAATGTGGACATTAGGTAGAGGAAACATCACTACTTTATTTAATTTTATAATACACAGGAATTTCCCCACTGAGAACAAAGTATTAAAAATGAACTTACTGCTTTTAAAATTGGATTTTAATGCCTTACTACTGAGGATTGGTGTTTGTTTTTAAGACATGGTAGGTGTGGGTACAGAATGAGAATATATGTAAGAGTAATGTGTATGTGTTCATGACCCAGAGTTAGGCAATAGTTTCTGTGATATAGCATCTAATTCACAAAATAATAGCTGGGCAGTGGTGGCACACTCCCAGCACTCGGGAGGCAGAGGCAGGCAGATCTCTGTGAGTTCGAGGCCAGCCTGGGCTACCAAGTGAGTTCCAGGAAAAGGCGCAAAGCTACACAGAGAAACCCTGTCTCGAAAAAACCAAAACAAACAAACAAACAAACAAACAAACAAAATAATAATTAAAGAAATACTTAAGCTTGAATTAATTAAAATTTAAAATTTTTACACTTGAAGCTATCAACAAAATAAAAAGATAACCAAGAGAAGACAATATTTTAATGAAAGAATTGTTTTATATGGAAAACGTGAGAAATTCTTACAGCTCCAAAATAAAAGACAAATAGGGCCCTGGGGTGGTAGCACAGTGGACCTGGGTTCAATCCTTAGAAACATACTCCAAATTTTAAACAATATGTAAACACTTCAGTAGACATTTCTCCAAAGAAGATGAACAACTGGTCAAAAACACACTAGAACCCATTTAAGAGAAAAACTACACTCAGAAACCACAACAAATAGTGCCATGGAAAATAAGTGGTGTAGACACTGGAAAATAAACAATTATGCAGAACTCAAAAGTTCGATTGCTAAAGGTGCTTACAAAATATTCATACTATCCATACACACACACACACTTCCCACCAATATTATGACAGCATAATTTATAGTAACCTACATAGAGATATAACCAAATTCCTATCAACTGGTGGATTGTGAAGAAATTTGGTCTACAATATGATACACTATTATATGATCATATAGGGCTGCTACATAATGTCACAGAGTGAACTGAAAATTTGCTAAGTAAAAGGGGCCAGGACCAATATGTCTTACACCATGTGATCACATTTACGTGAAGTGCCCAGAATATGAAATTTGTAAAGATAGTTTTAGAGTCTAGACGAGAATGGGAGTGGCTGGTCATAGGACTTGGATTTTTACTGGGGAAGACACACTGCCCCAGAGCTAGATAACTGTGGTCACATAACTTTGTTAGCGAAGCAGAAAACACTGAACTACACATTTCCAAAGGTTTGTTTTCAGATATGTGAACTTCTCATTAGTGAAATGATCACATTCCTTCTCATTTCAGTGTGAGGAATTATTTGTTGGATAAATAAAAAGGAAGGTTATCAATTCTATCTTGTTATATTATCTGAAAGATAATTTAAAAATAATAACAAGGTATGGTTTATTTGCTGATTAATTTTCTAAAGCACTCAGCATCCTTCCTCTAATCTCAGGAGACAAATTAGTAACTTGAGGAAGTTATTCTAGGGTTTGGGACAGCATTAAATATATGATTCCATTTAGTTATGCTTAAATTGTCTAACTCCCAGGACACAAATAATTTTTATATCATAAACTACAATTACTGATATCACCTGTCTTTATCTTTCCAAATATATACTTAACAAAATTAGTTTGGGAAATTCCATTTTCTTTCTTCTTGTTCATTTTCATTGGTGGTAATGAGGATGAAAGGGAAAGGAGTGTATAAATGATTTCTAGAGAATTCTACCATCATGGAATTGTTTTAGGCCCTTTCTAGTCCTTGTACAAGCCCTTTGTAGGCATTCAGCTTTGTGACATCTGATGTTGATAGTTGGGTACAAACAGTACTTAAAGAGCTCAAATATATACATCTTTTCCTATAAAAGAGTAGCTGTCTCAGAGAATGGCATGAAGATATTTTGTACCAAGGAGGGACATGGACTCAATGTCTTCTTAAATTTTTTACACTAAAATCCTAAGTCAGATGTGATGGTACATGAAGATAGTACCTTGGTTCAGAGAGCAGAGCCCTCATTATACAATCGGTACCTTTGTAAGTACAGATGTGATAACTCTCTCTTCTCTCTTCCTCCCTCCCTCCATTCTCCTTGTCTCCTTCCTCCTCCCCTTTCCTCTCCCTCTCGTCTTTGTCATGAGATAGTGCAAAGACAAGGTAATCATGTGGAAGCATCAAACCCTCTGGCACCTTGACCTTAATCTTGGACTTTCCAGTCTCCATAACTGTAAGAAATGAACATTTATTGTTGAATCTTCCCAGTGTATTCCACTCTCTTCCTGAACTGACTAAAGCACAAGAGAAGGAGATGGAGGTGAAGGTGAAGAATTACTAAGGGGAAATAAAAGGTCATATAATGTTATTTTATTTTATTGCTAGATCTTGAATTTCCATGGCATTGTGCTTGCTATCTATGGTTTATTAGGTGTTAATCAGTGTTTATATTAAATTTAGTAATATGTAATAAAACTACACCTTTATGGATGCTTTTATAGAAAGAGAATATAGCTTTTGGGACGGATTACCTGTCATTTTGACTGATAGCATTCTGAGTATATACACATTTCCAAGAGGAATCCACTCGTATGTTACTTTGCTAATTGTAGCCTTTGCTTATATAGCTTTGTTTTGAATTTATTACTTTAATGATAATCTAGTACAGATGATAATTTGTGCAGATAAATTTATTTATTTGCAATTAATAAACACCAAGAATGTCATAATAACTGCATGTTTCTGACACCGGAGAGGGAGAATGAGGAAGGGGATGGTAAGGTAAGAGATAAGAAAGGGAGGTAAGAGATGTCATTGAGCATTCCAATAGGACACTTTGCCAGCCCAGGGATTATCACTCAGTAGAGGTATTGTCATAATATGTACTCAGGCTTCATTTTTATGTTATATTAAAGCAAAATGATAATGAAGTAGGTTTATTTATAAGGCGTTACTTTGCTCAATTTACTTATGAAAACCACTCCATTTTTCAATACTGATTTATATGTATCAGTGTATATTCTTCAGATCCTCTGAATAGTTTATACTGTTTTTTTGTTTGTTTGTTTTTTTGTTTTTCGAGACAGGGTTTCTCTGTGTAGCTTTGCACCTTTCCTGGAACTCACTCTGTAGCCCAGGCTGGCCTTGAACTCATTGAGATCCACCTGACTCTGTTTCTCAAGTGCTGGGATTAAAAGCATGCACCACCACTGTCCAGCAGTTTCTACTGTTTTATTGAGCTACATGCAGAAATGCTAATCTGATTTTTTTTGAGATGATGCATGTATTTTACTGACGATAGTAACAGTAACATAGATGTGTACTTTTGTCCAAACCCACAAAATAACAAATGCTAATTTTGTTCATTTTATACACAAGTTCTTTAGTAAATGCAGGGGAAAATAGCACACAAGAAGCTGATCTTGCTGAATAAACACTATGGTACAACATTTTTCTTCCATTAATTCATTTAAAGCTCATCAGGAAGGCAAAGACTCCCAGATGAAGAAGTACAGGACTTAAAAGCTGCTGACAGAGGGAGAATATGTTTTCTCTAGGAGCAAGCTCGCAGACAGGTTATTCAACCCCAAGTGGTCAACCCTGAACATACATATATACTGAACAGAGTCAGTGGGTTGGGTGCACATGCATGTGCAGGTGTGTGTGCGCGTGTGTGTGTATGTGTGTGTGTGTGTATGTGTGTGTGTGTGTGTGTGTGTGTGTGTGAGAGAGAGAGAGAGAGAGAGAGAGAGAGAGGAGAGACAGAGACAGAGACAGAGACAGAGACAGAGAGAAAGACATAGAGAGGGAGGTGGAGGAGAGAGACAGAGACAGAGAGACAGAGATAATTTTTGAGAAAGCCATGAAACTAAGAGGGAGTGCAGGGAAAAGGGAGGAGTTGTGGGGGAGAGAGAAGAGTGGAATTGATGTAAATACTGTGTACTCATGTATGAAATACTCAAAAAAAATACAAAAAGGATGTAAAAGTTGATTAAATTTGTCTGAATTGGAGAAAATATGGAAGACATGTAACTAAATATGTCTTTTTTCCTAACAGGAGAAGTTAGTTGGTTTGAACACTACTCTGTAAAGATGGGTTTCCTACAACTTTTGCCTCAAACCCACACCTACACTGCATGGTATGTGATGTATGTTTTCCTCACTGCGATGTCTTGGATCATGAAAGAAATGTCACCTTCTGCATCTGGCCCCCCTGTTGTGTAGCTTCTCCCTGGAAACCTCCCCACACTCAGATCTTTGCTGCCAGGCACAACCCTTCCGTATGCTGGTTTCATTTGCCCCATAGAGTGAATCAGTTATCCCAAACACCACCAACTAATTCATCAGTCCTTTCCACTCTTTTTAAATTATCACACAAAGTGGTAGGTATCATTCTGACATTTTCAAGAAGTGTGCATTAGTATGTTATCACCCTCCTCCCCTCCCTCCTCTTCCTTACCACCTTAGAAACCTTCCCCATCTCTTTTCTACTTACAAGTAACATGTGTTCTTTTCCTTTTTAATTTCTTTTATTTTTGACATTATAATATAATTACATCATTTCTCTGTTATCTTCCCTCCCTCCAAACCCTCTCATATACCCCTCCTTGCTCTATTTCAAATTTGAAGCCATTTTTCATAAATTATTATTATATGTGTATAGGTATATACATGTAAATTCCTTTATACAACCTACTACATATGTATAATGTTACTTGTAGATATGATTTCACACTGAATTATCCACATTCTTCTTTGACATCTCTGTCTTACCTCTTTTGGACTCCTTTCTAAGTTTTTAGACTTCACACTCATTTCTATGCATACATACATGCATTATGAGCTTGGATTGTTTGTGTGTGTACATATGGGTGTGTGTGTGTGTGTACATACACACACACCCATATGTACACATCATGAGCTAGGATCATCATAAAGTGAGGATATGTCACCTTTGTCTTCTTGGGATTGGTTCACCTTACTTAATATTATAATTCAAAATATCCAATTTCATTTTTCTTTACAAATTAAATAAAATTCCCTCGTACGCATGTACCAAACTTTCATTATTTATTCATCTGTTGTTAAACATCCAGTCTTGTTCCATCTCTTTGTTATCATGGACGGAGCAGCAATAAATATGGGTATACAAGCATCTGCACTTGGACCTGGAGCCTTTTGACTATGTACCCAGTAGTGGAGGAGCTGGGTACATGCTAACCCTGTTTTCAGTTTTTTTGAGAAACCTCCATACTGATTTCCACAATGGTTGTAGTAATTTGCACTGCCATCAGGAGTGAGTAGGTTTTCTGTTCCCCCACATCTGTGCCAGCATTTGTTGTCAGATTTCTTGTTGACAGTCACTCTGGCTTGAGTAAAGTGGTATCTAAAAGGAGTGTTAATTTTCATCCCCCCGGGAAGAGATGCTGGACCCTTAGTATAATGTTTGTTGTTCTTCAGTATGGAACTGTTTGCTTCATCAGGCCCTTTGTTCATTGACAACTTAATGTTCCTTTGATCTTTAATTTTTGTACTTATTTGTAATCTTGCATATTATGAATAAGATCTATCTACACTTTTATATACATTTTTGTTTGTATATTCATTTTAACTTTCTGTGACGAATCCCTGAGTGTGCAGCTGGTGAATCCTATGACAGCTTCATATGTACATCTTTAAGAGGCTGCCAAAACTATCTTCCAGAATAGCTGTTTAGGTCTATTCCAGCTCTTCTGCATATCTGCCAGCATATGGTATCATTATTTTATTTATTTTTCACTCCAATACAAGTATAATGTCATTTCATGTTGCCATTTTGATTTTAATTTCATGCCATTAATGACTAATGGTGGAAGCAGATGTCCGTGTTTGCTGTTCTGGGCAATACCTGCCTTTGTCACCTTTCAGCATGAAAATGGAGATCAAAGACTAACTAATCTGCCCATTTTTGAAGTATCCAGAGGGGATGATTGTCGGACCCCCCAGGAAGGAGTGAGAGCTGTGTGAGCACTCTCATTGTCCTTAGTGTTGTTCTCACCTCTTTAACGCAGGACTCAGAGATCAAAGCAGCCAGGCTGGAGCCAGCTGTCTTATCAGGACAGCTGTCCTGATGTTGTCACTGATGTTAGATTCCTTTTATTTCAAAGCTTGGACAGTATGCTTTTTAGCTGCTCATTTACTTTGCCCTGAGAGAGGCTCTGTTCGCCTCATCATTTCTGTAAGTTAACACGGTCAGTGCTCCCTGTCAGACCATCCTGATGTCTTTCTCCTCTAAGAATTACAGCCACCTGAATTCTGCCTCTGCTTACTGCTTCAACTACTTTCTGAGATTTTAACATAAACACTGTTATTGGTGTCTTAGAGCTTCTATTGCTGTGAAGAGACATCATGACCATGGCCACTCTTACAAAGGAAAACATTTAATTAGGGCTAGCTTACAGTTTCAGAGGGTCAATCCATTATCATAATGGCAGGGAGCATGGCAGTGTGAGGACAGATATGGTGCTGGCTACATATTGATCAGAAGGCAGCAGGACGTGGACTCAGACATTGGGCGGTATCCTGAGTACAGGAAACTACAAAGCCCAACCCCACGGTGACACACCTCCTCTAACAAGGCCGTACCCACTCCAACAAAGCCACACCTACTAATAGTTCCACTCCCTAGGAGCTTATGGGGGCCAGTTACATTCAAACTACATCGGGCCTCATTTTGTAATGTCATTTTCACAACTGCTGGCCTGGAGGAGAGCCACACTGAACTTTAGTGTGATGTGCTACTCCTCTCTGCAGCACATGCTTCCTGGTTTGGGTAAATATTATGAGCTTTCTATCCTTGTATGCCATATTCCTGCTCACCCACTTCTGTTAGTTTTAAATACTATTTCTACCATCTGCTGTGTAATTCTGGTGTTTCTGTTTCACTTAGTTGGTAACACTTAGTTTCTATGCTTCTGGAGCAACCCTGTAGCAAATCCACATAATCATGTTAAGTGTTTGACAAGCAGTTATATCCTATATCATAGAGAAGAGAAGGATACTCTGATCATTTTTTTCTACTTTCCATTATATTGTTTCTCCTAATTAAAACCTCCCATAGGATCTTGTTACATGAATAATCAACTGGTATAATAAATACATGCTGGCCCCTGATGGTGGGTTCTGCAGCTTTCTGAAGCTATGATCCCTTTCCTCTCTCACCAGATTCTGTAACTTCCTCAGTCAGGCCAGATTTCAAAGTATTTCCTTGAAGTGGAGAAAACACTCATATTTTCTTTAAGCAAGACCTCTCATTGTACTTCCTTAGTAAGAATTGAGCAATTCCTGGAAGTTTAATCCACTTTTAGTAATTTCATTTGTGTCAACCTAAGTATAACGATTTCATGTGCTCACTCTTTCCTGTGACAATCTGGATCTTATGTTGGCATCTACAAATTTAGTCTGCAATCTGAGGATCAAGCTCAGGGCTTCTTAGTTTACCTAATAACTTAGCAGCTTTTGTGGAACTTACCAGGGGATTCATACTTAGCTTTAACTGCTAATTATCATGCTTGTTTAGATTGTCTGATCTGAGTTGTCAAGCTTAGCTAAAACTATGCAATACGACTCTTGCTTTTTTCTTTTTGTCATTGTCCCTCCCTTACCCCCTCTCTCTTACTTTCCTTCCTCTTTTTCTTTTCTTTCTATTTTTTAAAGAGTCATTTCATGTATGAGCCCAGGCTGGCCCTGAACTTGTCTTTTTCTGTCCTAACATCCCACATGCTGGGATTACAGACAGGCATGTACTTGCTACTACTGTATTTCCCTGTATATCTTAAATAGCTCATATGCTGTAGCAACTCTTCATTCTCACCCTTCAGTACAGTATCCCAGTACACGCCGGTGGCTCTTTTATGTTGGACTGCCAGGTTGTAATAGAGTTTCCTGCACTCCACTGTGTAATTGGTATGTGGTGTGAATCAGTCCAGCTTTAAATTACCATAGAAATCTGACTTTCTGGGCTATAGAAAATGTTCAAGTTGGGTCCCTAAGGAACCAGATTGTGTGATAAATGTACTGGACTGGTAGTATGTACTTATGGGGGTCAGAACATAGAGAGAAGAGAGGAAGGAGGCAGATTTTACGATTACCTGAAGCTAATCTCAATAAAAACCGGAGATGACTATCTGCAGAGACATGAGGATGAAACAACTCTTCAGAGATTGTCTAAGCTACTTCTTATTGTTGTGATAAAATACCATTATCATGACAAGGCAATTTATGAAACAAAACATTTATTTGGGGTGTCGGGAGTCTAGAGGGTTAGATTCCATGGCATCATGGAAGGGAGGTTGGCAGCAGGGATGCAGGCCTGATGCTGGAGTAGTAGATGAGAGCTCCCTTCTCAATTCACAGTCATATTACACACACACACACACACACACACACACACACACACATACATACACACACACATACACATACACACACACACACACGATGAGAGAGAGAGAGAGAGAGAGAGAGAGAGAGAGAGAGGCTGAGACTGGAAACCCCAGGAGTTCCCACCCCAGTGACACATTTCCTCCAATAAAACCACACTTCCTAATCTTTTCCAAACATTTCCACCAAATGTGGACCAAGCATTAAATATATGAGATCATTAAATATATGACCCTATGGTGATCATTGTCATTCAAACCACCACAGGGATGCTCTGAATTAAATTGCTACCTCACCTGAGAAGGAAGTATGGCCTTGTGGGTTATGGTTACCTTTAGCTACCTCATGTCACTGCTGTGTGGAAGCTGTCTTCTAGAGCTCTTTTAGCAGTCTTAGAGGGGATCTGGAATACTGTTCCATAGAGGTAAATGTAGCTGCTTCTCATTTCATTTTAAAATATGTGCAGTCATATACTCTGTGCACACATCTGGGTTTATTCAACCATATATATATATATGTGTGTGTGTGTGTGTGTGTGTGTGTGTGTTGTATGTATATGTACATCTACATATATGTGTATGTATAAATGTACATATAAATCCATTTCAGCTTTCAGATAATAAAAGTAATGCTGACATAAATAAACTTATGCTTATAATTTCATATTTTAGCTTGTATAACTTTGGGATAGATTCATAGAAGTGAGCCTGCTAGCTTGAAGGTGAATATATATACAATTTTGTTAAATATTTTCAATAACTTCCTCATCGGACCTCTCCTGTTTGCAGTTCCCACAGACATAATGGAACTGCTTGTTTATTCACTGTGTCACCAAAAGCTTGGGCTAAACTTTGATTTTCCTATCTGATACATGAGAAAAAAATTTCTCAATGTGGCTTTTGCTTTTTTTTTGATATTATAATATAATTATACCGTTTCTCCCTTCCCTTTCCTCCCTTCAAATCCTACTTTATAACCCTCCCTGCTCTCTTTCAAATTCATGGCCTCTCCTTTATTCATTGTTATTACATGTATGTTTGTATATATATGTACATATTCCTAATGTCTTACAATGTGTTTTCGTGTTTTATGTTTTCTGGGCTGACCATTTGCGACTGGACAGCCTACTGACCTGTGCTTCCCTGCGGAAGACTACTTCTTCCACTTTGTGCCGTCGTGTTGAGGCTTCATGGCTTGTCGCTGTCCACTTTTGCATGTCGATTGGTTTTGTTTTTGTTTAGGTACTGTTTAGGCAGTCTTGTTGGTCAGATTTTGTGGGTATACCTTCTGACTTTAAGTTTAATCTTTTACTTGCATTTCTCCTGTTGTAAATGATCCTGAGAACATCTTCATAGGGGTAGGAATCATTCAGACTTTCTACAATCTCTTCATATTTCTAACTCAACTTTCCTTAAGATTGTTCTTTATAACGCCTCCTTTTTCTTTTGGAGGATTTTTATGCATTGTCTATAGTAACCTTTGTGACATAATTGTAAATCATTTGCTCTTTACTTTTGCCTTTTACTTGACAGGAGGATTTTTTTCTATGCAAGCATGTGTTTTAATGGATCCGAACGTTTTCTCATTTTGCCTCTGGATTTGGAGAGGAAGTATATTGTCACATCCAGTTTATAAGTCACACATAGTTATTTTGAGTAGTCTGGCTCTGTGTCAAAAGCCTGCATGTGACTCTTCAGGGAATGCTGTCTACTTCATCTTCAACACAGTTCTCTGTTGGAAGCAGCAATATGTAACGTCTCACCACCCTCCCCATCCAACACTCTTAGGCACATTCCTGTCTATATTTTCTGTCACAGTGCAGACACTGTGGAGGAGTTCTTGTGTGTGGCTGTGATGATGAGGCAGGAAGTAAGCCAGCAAAATTGAGGAGTCATGGAAAGGAGCCCCTCACTTAAAAGTCTGGCTGAATCCCCCTGTCAGCTGAGAAATAAGAATATCAACACAACTAGAAACATTTGCTTAAGACTTTCTCCCTTCCCAGGTGTAAACTTTCAATTTTTTAGAAATCACAGCAGAAACCCCTGCACAGTAAAAAGGACATGTTGTAAACCCCTTGTTCATACCTAGTGGCTCCTGGATTTGTCTTATCTGATGGTGATCACACCCAATCCATGCTTGGAGCAATTCTCTGGTGTGACTTTTCAGGAAGAAAGAGAAAAGGGGGAAACATTTTTCAGCAGCCTTTTGAAACAACCCAAATGCACCACGATGGTATATGTGGCTGATGTTAGGACACTTGGGACTCTCCCTTGAGAAGTATCTGCCCACACTTTGGTGACTTCTTTCCCTGAGTGTGTCTCCTCTTAATCCTTGTGCTTAGAATTTGTTACAAATGGTTTCCGAGAAATTATAACTCTTGTCTGAGAAGGTGACACCATGTTCTTGGGAGTGCCTCATCCTTGCCCTGATCACCATGCTATATCTATTTATAGAACTAATTCAGTCAAATCATACAGGAAAAAAAAACTGCCCATTTCCTTGGTGACATTGCTATTATAGATATCAGAGACTCCACTAGCCAAAAGCAAAATGGTCAATGGCAAATTGTGTCTGTGAAATGGAATTTTTTGTTATTACGAATCTCTCCCTGTCTTCAACCTAATAGTGTACATAGCAACTCAATACCTAAACTAATGCAAAAATGATGTAATTCTTGCTGTAATTTTGATTGTGTCTTCAAGCATTAAAGCATCTTGATATAGAAAAAAAACAGCTATTTAATAAGTAACTATTTAGATAGTAAATGTTTTTAGAATAAGGAAAAATTATTGTTTCAGAACATCTAACTTTTTTGTCTTATCATGTACTTCAGTAACACGCCAAATTAGACTGGATATGGGAAAACTATTTCAAACACTTGAAACACTAACAGGCCAAGGCAAACATTATCATCAAGAAGAAGAATTATATAAAATCCTCCTTAGCTTCCAATTTTAAGAATGAAAGTAATCAAGAACTGTGAAGCAGGTCAGTGTCACAGTGCAGTGTGATATTAATTGCGCTGAGTTTGGCTTCCAAACCAAGCATGGGCACACGAAGGGTCTAAAGTGTCACCGTGAGTTCCTTTTTCCTCGCCGGTTTTTACCCATGGTCACTCAGATTTTGCTATACTGAGGGACACTGGAACCCTCTAGAGGAATAACTAGTATAAGGGTTTTCTGCAGGCCTGGCACTCTGGTGTTAACTTTTTCTGCATGTGGCACCCATGACTCAGCCACATGGCACTGAAGTGAGGCCCATTCTGTCCTTCAAGTACACTAACCTCTTAGAATCACAGGACTTTTGCCCTGGGCACCTGGTGACTTGGCAGGTGACATTAAGGAGAAAATTGTATTGAAATTTTGCTCACAGAACAAAGGTGTAAAAAAACACTCCACACACTAACAAATTAAGACAATTTTGCTGTTGTATCCTAAAACAAACAGGTTAAGGGAGATGTACCTACTGACTTATTCAGTAACCCAGTAGAGATTGAACAGGTTAGATATGTATCATTTATGTACCAGGACATACGTGTATATATCTGAGGGAGATGAACAAAGATTTAGTCATGTTAAACCCCCACCATTGTAACCACTGGGTGCATTACATCTGTTTAATTTTCAAACTGTAATCCTCAATCAAATATATCCTATACTCAGCTACCTCAAACCTCAGAAACAGAGAGTGGTTTTAAATACCCCCCGCTCAATGCCCATCATGGCAGCAAAGTCAAGGGAATGTAAGAAATACGTAGTCTACCAGCTAGCCCCACACAGTGATGTGGGGATACACATGAGTTAGGTTCTTTCTCTCCTCCCTTTCTCTTTCTGCTTATGCAAAAAAAAATATTTAGTGTAGAAAAAACACTTTCTGGAAGTTCCACAAACAAAAGCAATAGAGAGCAATGAGGGGCGAGTGCCTCATAATGAGAGAGACTGAAGGCTCAGAACAGCAGTGACCAGGAGAGGGGGAGGCCTGTGGGGAATGTGCACACGGGGCACATCATTGGTGGTGGGAGCGGATCACTGACTCAGAAGTAAGCACATTCCTGTCTGATAAAGATAACACTCAGATTCAAGGGAGGCGGCTGAAGAGTCAATTCAAGTTGTTAAAACATCCAGTTAATTGTCAGCGGACAACAAGGCACAGGAAAGAAGGGACGAGGAAGGAGAAAAGGCAAAGCCATTGTCTTAAGTGTTAACAGAAATTAATGTGCAGGTGATTTGAACATTTTTTACAAGACAAAAAATTTAAAATAGAGAATAATATGTCAACAAATAATAATTTAATGTATACTATTACATGAAATTGTGTGCCAGTCACAGAGCCAACTAATTTAAATATACCCTACATTTCTCACATTATATGTCATAATAAATCATGACCTACTGAGAGATCAATTAAGAAAGAGAAGGGCTTAAAATTATGAAATGTGTTAATATGACACATCCTCTTAGAAGGTGTGAAGAAAATCCATATTAGTTTCACAGATACTGAAAATACGGACTTTGACAAAAATGAGCATAGTAACAAAAACCACAGAACACATGCATTTCTACAAAGACCCACCATTAAGTTTAATGATAAAATATCACAAAAATCTCATTAAACTCAGGAACATGGTGGTGATGACTTTCATCTCAATTCACAGCTATTATTCATTAACTCCCAAAGCGTCTAGAATCCTTTGGTAATTTCCTTACCCATTACTTTGGATAAGGGATTAATCTGTACAGCTGAGGATAGATGTCTATGGTAGACTATTGAAAACATTTGATCCTCTACCTCGGAGTAACACTATGCTTTTTAAGTCTGTTGACACCAGGATTCCTCATAGTTTACTTCGACCAACAATACTTTTTTTTTTTTTTATCAAAACAGTGTTTAAATTTTAGGAAACAGATTTAAATGCCAATGAATGATTAATTTAAAGATGGGATTTCAAAACTGTCAGAAATGTATTATTTTAAAAATGAATGAGTAGACAAGATAGTTGTGTCAAAAAAATGAAACACTAAATTTATTCCCCATGCCAACCACCAAATTGACAATACATCAAAGACAGGAAAATAAAATGGAAGTTGCACAAGTATCTAAAATTGTCAAGATGTGTGTGAGGCAGATATAACTGTGCTGCAAAGTGGCAAATTAGAATAAGAAACCAGCATAAGGATAGTCACCATGCTTTATCTACTTATTGAGATACTGTAGGCAAGCTACAGGAAAATGCATCAACTTCCCAGGGCTTTATATTTCAAAGGTGAGAGCTGGATATATCAGTGCAGTCAGAGAACCTTCTTACTGCTCAACACTAAACCCCAAGCTGAAGTTTGCTGCATTTGCATGGAACTTGACTTTGGAAGAAGGACTGGCTTGGAATAGTACCGAGCATGGAGTCAGGGTGAAATCCTAAAAGGCTCCTAATAAATTACACGGTGACAGAAACAAGTGCAAAGGAATTAAACTGATCCTTCCTTTGCTGGGGTCATTGCCCTCAGCACCTTGAGGAGGAGGAAGTCCATTCATCTTGTAGGGATTTCCACTCAGTGAAACTTGGTCCTTGGCTTTGATATGGAAAATTATTTCAGGAAGAGCCAGATTTAAACCTAGTTGGGGTTTAAAGACACCGTGTTCTTGGGAGTGCCTCATCCTTTCCCTGATCACCATGTAAAGTACCATCAATTTTACAAAACAGAATTCATGCTGCTATGATTAAAATTGCCGGCATATTTTTTTCTGGTCATATACAGTTTTCCCTTCTTCATTTGCAAGTTCTTTTCAAAGTTGGATCTTCCATAATTAAATTTATGATGAAATGCACACCCAGAAGACATTTATTATAATCAATTATGTTGAAAATGTTTCAGTTTTATCTGACAAGAATTTTTTTATAACGAAACTATCAGAGTGTTTGCATCTGTAAGCTTTATGCTGGTGGCAGTCAGCTGCTGCAGATATAAAAGGGAAACCATTCATTATATTTTTAAAAATCAATGAGAAAATAAACCCAAAGTATTTGAGTTTCACATTTCTCCTGCCTGGTGCACATGGATTCTGGTGAGTTCTCTTGGAAACTCAAATTTACTCTAAAAGCCCATTTTTCCTATTATTTCATTCATGCCTGCTACATTGCAAGACACTTAAGGGAAGAGATTATGGCTTATTCATCTTTCCACCCATGATGGTTTTAGCCCAGTGCACAGTAGAGTTTTCATGAATATTTATTGAATAATAAACCTGCCTTTCCTCCCAGGCTGCCAAATTAAGTTTATTATACTGTCAGTCTCTCAGACTTCAAAACTCAGTATAATCTTTGCCTTCTAAATGCAACTACTCTCAAGCTACACAAATTCCAAATGACTTTCAAATATGCCTTTTCTGTTCATAGCACAGTTTACTAGCTGAAGATTTTTCTGTCCTCTGACATTAACACACTCACTTCTGGCCCTGTTTATTTTGAGTCTGTCCTCTTTATGATTTCCCCCAAACAGCTCTGGCAAATGACATGCCCCGAAGACATACAGTAGTTGTGACACTTTCTTAGGTTCAGTTTTCAAAACTTCTTCAGCGCTAAAGGAAGATACTCTTATTCTTTACATCTGAAGTCTTCTGTGATACAGTCTTGGGTCTGCTCCTCAGTGGGAGACATGGGGATTTTCTATTCTTCCATCTCTGTATGGAGTGTGTGTAGTTTGGGAAATAGAATAATTTGTTTCCCAGACCTTAAGGCTGCCTTTGGTATGTTTTTCTAATTTCACCTCTATTAGCTCTGTGTCACTAAGCATCACACAGGAACAGGTCCTGGCACATTAGTACTCATTTTTCGAAGGAATTTTAGGTGAATTTGTTCATTTGTTCAAAGCTAAATTTATCAGGAGTGAAAATGTTCCAAATCACATGAGTGTGCTTGCCCATGAGGCTGTGCTATTGAGTGAGCTATTGATCAGTAGGTATTATCAGCAGATACCAGTAAAGAATCAGTAGATATCAGTAGAGTAACAACTGCAGCCACTCTACTAGAAGTGTTCATCCGCAGTGATCTTGTCCTGTGAGCTTATGTGATTCACACATTTCTTGAAACACACACACACACACATGCACATACACACACACATACACACACACACACACACACACACACACACACACACACACACACACTTTGTTTCAGTATATAAACTGCATGTCTTTTCACCCTACTTCACCATGGTATAAACTGTATCCTCCATATTACATTGTCCTATATGCCATCTCCTTCTCTTCAAGTTTCATGTGTTCAAAATTTCATGTATTTTATTGGCAAGAAATTCAATATTTCCATCAGATACCTCTCGTCTCCATAACTTCCCTGCTTCCCACCAGCTTTCTCTCTTTCCTTGCTTCTTTCCTCTCCTCCTACCTCCTTCTTGCCCTTCTTTAGATCTGCAAATAGTTCCAAGATATAGCTGTGGTAGAAGAGCTCTACCACAGCTCTTCATGGAATCTTTCATGTTATCAATCCACTGCACAAAGTTTTCTCACATTTTGCAAATACGTCATCTCATACTTGAAAACATAGTGAATAGTTGAGAAATGTATTATACTACTTTTTCAAAATTGTCTCACATATAGTCAAACAACATGAACATATATGCAAACGCCATTATTGCTTTAAATAAATGTATAGTGTGCAAATTATCTTTTGAACAAATTAGCTCTTCAGTTTTCATATGTTCATATAAATGTTTTAGATTTTCCAATCCATCTTTTCAAATATTTTTATTAAATCTTTGAAACTATCATGAATTTTATTTTGATCATTTTAATGTCCCCTTTCAACTTCGGCCATATCTGCATCTCCATTTAATTGTCTGTACCCACTCAATTATTTGTCCTTGTGTTTTTCAACCTATGGAGTTTAACTGTATTCTCAAGATACTCTTAAAATGTTTTGTGGTGACATTTTGTTTGTGCTGTCACAAATAAAGCTTGCCTGGAGATTAGAGAGGCAGAGCAGCCAGCCACCAGAAAGACTTCTTACCTCTAGGAATCGTCAGACTGAAAAGGCCAAGCTTCTGTCTCCACCCTGCCTTATTGCTTCCTCTCTCGGCCCAGCCTTATCACTTCCTATTTTCTTTTCCCCAGTGCTGGGATCAAAGGTGTGCGCTACCACTGCCTGGCCTCTAGTGGTTAGCTCTGCACTCTGATCTCCAGTCAAGCTTTATTTGTGAAAACACAAGCAAAATATCACCACACTTTTTCAATCACCAGTGTAGGGTGATGGGAGGATCACAGTGAAAACTGACAGTAATTAAGAGATAGTTTAGTCATGAATGTTTCATCACATATGCAGATCCACGATAGCAGGTTTTTTTTTCCCATTTACTTTGGAAGTTCTGAATAAAATCTGAAAGTCCTACATGCACCAATATTTTGTCATTGAAAGTTTAAAAGTGAGATTACTGAAATGATATCAGCACACACACACACACACACACACACACACACACACACACACACACACACACACTCACACACACTTATCTCAGTATATCAAACTGCATATCTTTTCACCATACTTCACTATGGAATAAACTGTATCCTCCATATGACATCTCCCTATATACCATCTCCTTCTCTTCAAATTTCATGTGTTTAAAGTTTCTTATATTTTATATATTGTCTCTGTTATGCTGTTTATTGTGTTGTGTTGTTTGTCTTCTACATATTTGTGAAAGAATTATTTTGCTTTAATTATCCTGACTCTATTCATTCATCCACTCATTGAAAATATTACCAAGCCTGTAGAATATTCAATCTGTCATTCATTAATATGATGTTGGTCAACTTAAGTAAGTCATAGATGAATTATCTAAACCACGGGATTCAACAAATTCTAAGAGTCAGGGATATCTTGTCAACCAGAATACTGGTTTACAAGCACCTTGATTTTTTAAAAAGTTTGCTTTTACACCCATATACATTGTGATAGAAGAAGGAGAGAGTATGTTAGTGAATATGCAACTAAGAAGAAAATCAATACAGGATTATGAGATGTGAGCTGATAGGTCTGAATTTTGTAGGTCGTCATAGAGTAATGCCTTGTTGAATAAAGTAACTCTGTGAGCATGACATACTGATCAGAAAAAAAATCCACAAACAAGAAGGTGTGAGACAGTAGCATGTCTGCAGTGTTGAAGAAATTATAAGGACATTGTGGTTGGAAGAGAGAGGGGGTGGTTGGAACATTGTAGAGTGTTCAGAGGTGTAAAAATGTGTTTCAGTGTTGATTCATTCAAGATCTCGTTGATCACAGTAACAGAAGAAGGACTTTTCTCTTCACAGAATGATTTAAGAAATGGTCGTACAGTTTTGAGAAGAGTAATGACATACTCTGTCTAATAGGTTAAAAAATAGTTTGACATGGACAAAGAATCAGGAAGACTGAGACCTAATATCGTGGTGACTTGGACTAAGCCGGTACCTATGTAGAACCAGCAGTGGGTCTGTTTTTTTGTAACACCTCTTGAGTGCCACTTACTAAGACTGTCTGTGGTTCAATCATAAAATTATAAATTTTAAAGATGACTATAAAAGTTGAAATTAAAAGAATGAGATGGAAATATTTTTTAAAATAACATTTATCAGAAAGGGTAGGGATATCAAGAGTACTGTGAGCTTAGTTACATGCATGTTAAGTGGTACGATGTGCTGAAGTCTAATGGGAGTGAGCTCTAGAAAGAATTGGAGAGAGAAAAACAGTAGCAGCAAGTATCAACTTTTCTGAAGTTTTTTTTTTTCTGAAAATGGAGCGGATAGGCACAAAATAACTATTAGGAGATGAGAGAGGGTTTCCTAAGTAAGGATAAATGAAAACCTACCCGCATACTGATAAAATAGTCCAATAAAAACCAAACAGTGATATTGTCCTACAGAATTGCTTAGGAGATATCTCAGATGATGAAGAAAACAAAAGGGCCTGAACATACTGATATCTCAGAGTTCATGAGCAGTTAACAGAGTAGGATGTTTGGAGCAAAACTTTATGGACCTTGATCCTCATAGTTATGGTGGTAAGGACATATGCTGTTAAAAACTTGAGAGAACTTTCTTCTTATGATCTGAGAATAAGGATGATGGTGAGTAGTCAAGGAAATCTGGGCAAGTATGTGTCAGATATGTGGAAGTGTGGAAGCCTGTATAACTTGGGGTCTGGAGTTTGCTTCTTGGTGACAGTGATGGTCTTTTTGAATAATGGATATTTTTACTTTATTTATTCTTTGAGCATTTTACACTTATATAAAGTATATCCTGATCATATCTGCTTGCTACTCCCTTATCTCCAATTTCTACCAAGGATGCCCCATCATGTCTTTTTCTAACCTCATGCCACTCTTTTATGTTATGTTAATTTTTCTTTATTCATTGAAACCTATTGAGTTTAATTAATGCTACATATATGCACAAAGGCATGTAGTGATCCATTGGAATGAAAAAGGCTCTAGTGGCCATAATCCTTAGCCCTCCACCCCTGACAATTGTGCCAATAGCTTCTCAGCTAGGGATGGGGCCTTGAAACCTTGGACAGCAGTTCTCCCCAAAACGTGAATTTTCAGCTTGGTTTAATCGTGTATAGATCTTGTGTAGGAAACAACTGCTATTGTGGTGTCATGTGTACAACAGACATGAGGATAGCAGTTCAGAGGATAGCATTTCATAACATCCTTCCTCATCTTCCTGCTCTTGCATTTTTTGACTCCCTTTCCGCTGTGTTGCCTGATCCTTGATGATGGGTGTGGATGTAGATGTCCTATGTATGAATGAACACTCACAGTCACATATTCTTAGTGTTTTGAACAGTTATGAATATGTGCACTGCCCACTTTCCACTGCAATAAGGAGTTTCACAGACCAAGATTAGGAGCATCACACTCCTATGAATATGAATATAAATATAGTTAGAAGACAGTTTGACAACATAACTATTTAGAAAAACCATGTCAATAGATTCTCCAGTAGAGTCTATGACTTCCCTAGGCATGTGTAGCCATGGGTTTTGACCATGTTTACAACATCAGATATGAATTCCCTCCAGTGCAACAGACCCCAAGCCCAGTCAGTAGAGCATGTGGTTGCTCCCATAAGAAGTCTTGCCACTATTGCACAATTGGTCACATCTTGCCTGGCTGGTCAATATTGTAACATACAGGGGCAGACTTGGAAAAACCACTGATGCCCTTTACTTACTGGCAGCCTTCATAGCATCTAGTAGCACTCTGAAATCTACCCATCAAGGGCATTACTTGGGAAATTCAAGTTTGATTTCTCTGTGTCCTGAAACCAATGTTTATGGTGTCTTTAGAAATGTGATCTTCCCTCTTGTTTGGTTGGCAATCAAGAGCTATGGCAATATCCTGTGTAGTTGAAGGTGCCTCTGGGGCATTTCCTACTGATAACTTGTAGGAAATAATCCCTACCTGGTCCTGAGAGTATCATTTAATAATGCATGTATTCTAGGAGCAACAGTGCTCACTAATGTGTGATACTTCTCTATTCAAACTCCTTTTTAAAAGACTGCAATTTTTAAATTAGCTTACAAACTCCTGGGCTTTTGTAAAGCTTCTTCATAGAGCCTTAGTTCTGGTTAATCTGTGTCCTACCAGTCTTTTCCTGCACCCCTCTGTCCTCATTTCCACTTTAAAATTTTTGCCCCCACTTCTTTTGTAGTGTATGTATTCTACTGTCTTTTCTTACTATCTTTTCCTTGGATTACAAGAGTATAAATCCCCAATTAGTTTCCCAACATTTCATTTTGGTTAAGTCTTCCCCTGGATCCTTATTTCCTCACTTCCAAAAGTCTACTGCCTATTGGAGTCCTTCTGCTCCCAAGCAGTCTCCTCCTCTACTTTAATTTCCCTTCTATTCTATAGCCTCTCCTTTAGGTTCATTATCTATTTGTCGGTCGATGGACATCATGGACATAAGTTTGTAGTGAAGTCACACAATGAGATTCATGGTTTCACCATTCCCTTTCCAGCTCCGTGGGTGGGAGCAGGAAGTGAGCATGGTACCAGTTCAAGGAGCTCTGAGAATGTTATAGAATTTGAGGTTTAGTTTTCAAGTAACAATCATGTCTATGAGAGCGTTTCAAGAGGTAGGATGGCTGATGTAGAGATGAAACAAGTAGAGCCTTTCTGGAACAGAACATGAACTTTCTGAACACAATGAATTTCTAAAAGGAATGATTTTACAAACATTTTGCACTCATTTTTATCCATGAGATGTCCTAAAAAATAGTCTTTATCTGCTTTTGGATTATAAAATAATTTTTTTCTCTCTATCTGGTTTTATCTCAACTCATTACTATTTATTTGCATTTAATAAAACTAGACACAATTTAATAGAATGTGCTGTATTCTAATACTGTTATGATTCAGTGACAGTAATTTGTTCTTATAATTTCAAGTTACAGTCTATTGATATGGACTTAACTCAAGATAATGTTTGCACAGGCAGAGTATAGTAACTTCAAACCTGGTCCACTATAATTGAATAGAAAATTTACACATTTTTTAAAAATGCAGAATATGTATTTTTTGAGACAGAATTTCCCTGTGCAGCTCTGACTTTCCTTGATCTCACTCTGTAGAAACTAGCCTTGAACTCAGAGATCTGCCTGCCTCTGTCTCCTGAGTGCTAGAATTAAAGGCATGCATCAAAACTACCTGGCAAGATGGAGAGTATTTTTAAATGCAAGTGAGGCATTCATTTTAATCTCAAGTGGTTTTGAATATTCCAAGTGGCTTTTTCCTCTTATAAGGGTATTATTGCTTTGCATTATTTAGCACACAAAAATATCAATTCAAATTATTATAGTTAATAAGTACATTTAACTAGGCAATACTTTCAAACAGATCTCCAGACACAGTTATGTAAAGCAAGCAGTATATATACATGTATGAATGTATGTGATGTATGTATGTATGTATGTATGTATGTATGTATGTATGTATGTATTTTAGGTGGGTGTGCCAACACAGGTATTTGCTCAGCAATTTATAGCTATCATATTTTTATAAAAATTAGAATAATTAATCACTCACTGTTACTGACTTATATTTGAAGGGCATTCTTTTAGTAATAATTTTTTAAGAATATTATTACTCTGGCTCTTTATCACTTCATAAAAATCTGAAGGGCTCAGAAAAATCGCCTTATCAAAACCTAGCTCTCAAAGTGATGCTATTAAAAAATGGGGCTTTGAAAGGTGATTTGTAGCATGAATCTTAAAAGGTCTTATTAATAAAAACAAACCTGGAGCCAGGTATTGGGGTGAATGCTAAAAGATCAGAGAAACAGAACAAGCCACAGCCACCTCACCTTGCCAATTCCTCAGCTGATCCTGTTTCCTCAAACTGGAAGTCTCTGTGTCCTCATCTGAATGGATCTCAGCTGAACTGCTGCTCAAAAGCCTAAAAGCTTAACTAGGCTCTACTTCCTGGTTTTCATGCCTTTTATACCTTTCTGGTTTCTGCCATCACTTCCTGGGATTAAAGGTATATGTCACCATGCCTGGCTGTTTCCAGTGTGGCTTTGAACTCACAGAGATCTGGATGGATCTCTGCCTCCAGAATGTTAGGATTAAAGGTGTGTGTGCCACCATATTCTGGCCTTTATGTTTATCTAGTGGCTGTTCTGTTCTCTGATATCAGATAAGTTTATTAGGGTGCACAATATTTTGGGGAACACAATATCACCACAGTGATTAGAGCAGAAGGATCCCCATACATGGGAAATTTTGAAATGTGACCTTCCTTCTACCACATGAGAATACAGACAGAAGGCATCACCAATGAAACAGAGCGAGTGCTTGCCTGACACCCACTATGAGGCACCTTTATGTAGGATCTCCTACCCCTAGTGATTTTTTTTTTCCAGACAGGGTTTCTCTGTGTAGTTTTGGTGCCTGCTCTGGTTCTTGCTCTGTAGACCAGGCTGGCCTCAAACTTACAGAGATCCTCCTGGCTCTGCCCCCCGATTGCTGGGACTTAGGCATGCTCCACCACTGCCCGGCTAAACTACTGTTCTTTATAAGTTATTACAAAAGTGTTTTGTGTCTAAGGTGAAACAGACTCAAATACTCCTGTGAAGTATTGAAGAATTTTCAGTCTGAAAGTATTCTACTTTGCATGTTCTATGTACTTCCACATTTGTTTAAGAACTTACTATGCTCAACTATTTGTGTTGTGAGGTGTGAAAATTAAGCTCTTCTCAAAATATATTAAAACTTTGTGGAATGTAACTAAGCTTCACATAATTCAGGGGAGCAGGTGGTGAGAAAGAGGAGTGAGAGCTTACTGTGCATTAAGTTTGGAACTGGAATGCCTGTGTCAGTGAGGGGGGGGTTTGTAGAACATTCCATCACATAAGCATAATTCTGTCAGGACTTAAGCTGGCTACATTGCATATAGTCAGTTTCAATACTTTATATTTAATATCAATTATTAATTAGACTGTTTGGACCCTATCTAATTTTATTTTAGTAAATAGCTAACAGAAGAAATAGCAGTGTGAACTGTAATCATATCTAGGGAAATCCATACTAATCTGTGTGTCTCTAGTTGACAAATATGAATTGGAAGTGTCAGCCTTTTTTGAATATCGTTGATAAAAACATTGTGTTTCATCCTGATGCCAGGGTCCTAACTCTTACTGTTCCAGTGATTATCCAAATCCAAATTCCACAACATCCTAGAGCAATTCAAGCTTGCAAAAGTATCATCAGAGGGTCATCTCACTAGACCTCTTCACTTCTTGAGTTCCTGGTCTCATTTCTCAGTCTGTTTTCAGGTAAAGTATGTTTTGTTCTACTTCTGGCCCACTGTACACGATGCCTCCAGAACTCCACAGTGAGCCATTTTTTTTTCTCAAGTTTACCACACCACCATCACTATTGTTACTGCTGCTGTGGCCATTTATACATATATACACACTCTCAAATGCATACTTACAAACACAAGCATGCACACATACACACACGCGCGCGCACACACACATACCACAGATACTACATATACTACACATACCACATGATGAGCACACAAAATACCTTCACCATATTCATGCCACATACACACACACCACACACATACATGCACACCATATGCACATACTCCCAAACACCCCCCATGTACACACCTTACTAAGATAACATTTCATTTCATTAATAATTTAATATTGCTAATGTATATTTCTTTAGGGGAAAAACATGAAAGCATGAAAGGGACTTGGTAAGAAGGATTCAGAAAAAAATGGGATGAAAGAGTGTAATATCGGGTGAAAAATGATTAAGGTACATATGCATGTATGAATTCTCAAAGAATAAAGGAATAAAAAATTAATAGAAACCCACTGAGAAACAAAAAGAAAACAATCCTCTCTGATCTCGCAGTTGCTGTCGTTGTATATATTCTCATAGTTCTCATGGCTTCCTAGTCATCTGTGTTTTCACTGTACAGGAAATGACATTTTATGGACCCCTTCTTATTTCTTCCTTGTTTTCCTAGAACCACAGTTAAAATGATTAAGAAAGTGTTTAGTTCATGTTTCATGTTGAGTACTGGAAGAGACAAAATAGCGATTGCAGAGACACAAGTGTGAGATATGGGCAGTTCTGAAAACCTCTCTCATGTCTGGGTCTGGGTCTCTCTCTGTCTTTCTGTCTCTCTGTATGTCTCTCTGTCTCTGTCTCTGTCTCTGTCTCTCTCTCTCTCTCTCTCTCTCTCTCTCTCTCTCTCTCTCTCTCTCTCTCTCTCTCTCTCTCCCCCTCTGAATTTAAACAAATCAAGCTTGGGTCCAATGACTTCACCAGCAGTCATTTTCCCACATTTTTATGGTAAGGTTTTCTTGTAAGCTTCAAGAATGACGATTATTAAATTACAGGCCTTTAATTCAATACAGCCTTTGCTCTGTCCTGAAAATATATCTTCATCTGTGAGTCACATTCTCCTATCCCTTTCAGCCTATTAATCATTACATCATTCTATCATGTAATTACGTGTGCTGTCTTTATTTAGTTACTGGAAGAGGCATCACATAAAGTTAGTGAATTTCTTTTGGAAATGTTTTCTTAGATAATGTCCATTTTAATGCAATTTCTTGGGTATTTTCCCTTCTTATGTGATTATAACCAAAGACAATAAAAGCATTGACTATTTTAACCTATCACCCCAAATAACTACAAACTTGATTGCTTTTATTCTCACAGCAGTTCTCGGTTTGCTATTCAGAATAATTTCAGACAAGGTTTAATGTGTATATGTATGTATGTATTTCTTTATTTTTCATGGTGTTTAGGATTGAATTGGGGGTCTTTTACATGAGAATTAAAATTTAAATACAACTTAAACAGTGATAATATTGCTTTAGTAAGTGAGAAAAATTATTTTGTACACATTAATCTGAGTTTTTAATCATTTTTCCATCAAAGATAAAATAGATGTTTTGTAACTTAATGTTCAAAAAATTCATATGATAAACTTTGACATAAATTCTCATTTGATAAAACTCCAAGTATATTTGCTGCTTCAGTTCAGGCTAAACTTTATAAAGTAGTTCGTATCAAGAAATTACTTATTAACTTTAGACTAACAGCTGTGGAGCCTCCATAGGATTGGACTGGGCCCTCTGCATAAGTGAGACACTTGTGTATCTTGGTCTGATTAAGGGGTTCCTGGCAGTAGGATCAGGATCCATCCCTGGTGCATGACCTGACTTTCTGGAGCCCACTACCTATGGTGGGACACCTTGCACAGCCTTGATGCAGGGGTAGTGGTTTGGACCTGCTTCAGCTGAATGCACCAGGCTTTGCTGACTCCCCATGGGGGAGACCTTATGTTTTTGGAAGAGGGAATGGGGGTAGGTTGGGGGGACGGCTAGAGGGGAGGAGTGGGAGGAGGGAAGCGAGGGGTATCTGTGATTAGTATGTAAAATAAATAAAAAATTTCTTAATAAAGAAAAAGAAAAGAAAGACAAAGAAAACAACAACAACAAAAGAAATTACTTGACCTCTTCTGAAGTGATGATCCTGTAGGTTTTAACTTGTTAATTAGTGTATCTTCTTTCTACTTGTCTTGGCATTGTCTCAGTTTTTAAAGACTTCTAATTATATTTATTTTAATTCTTAATGAATAAAAGACAATTAGAAATAGAAATTTAGTATCTTTGCTAAATGCTATTTGTTTTCATTGGAAATATAACACTAAAGCATTGAATGAACTTGACAATTAAAATGCATGTATTGGGAAATGTCATTGGGTAAGTTGTATTTTGTGATAAATAAATTCATGTAGCTTACTAACAGATATCTGGACACTTTAGTCTTTGAGATGATGGAATTAAAGGTGCATAAGGCTTACCTGAAAATAACTTAATTTTCCTTATTTAATATTGTTTTGTAGTATGTGATAATATAGGTCTCAGAATCAAAGTTTGCCTTGGTTAAAATTAAGTTTCCATCAATAAATTGTATATACCAGATAATATTTAAATATTATTTCTAAAAAGGTAATCATGACCTATATCTTACAGAGCTAAAATGAGGTGAAATACTGTAAATATTTTAAGTCATATATATGTATAAGATTGGTGAGTTAAATATAAAAAAGACACTTGAGCTATGTATGAAATATAGATACTAAAGGCCTCACCTTTTAAACTATAATGTAAATTTATTTTATTATTAATGATCCCTTGCTCTATATTGATAACAGTGAGTTTTTTAGCATTATCTGTTTTAGGATATATTCTTTAAGAGTTGGTGGCAGAAGTCTATATGAGAAATGACAAAGGCTTGTATTCCATGATAATGGAAATGGCAGAAAGCTGAAATTAGAACATTCACAATGCAGGAAGCAGTTTGGGATGCAGGCTGAGTGTGAAGTTAAAATCACTGGATTGGCCGGGCGGTGGTGGCGCACGCCTTTAATCCCAGCACTCGGGAGGCAGAGCCAGGCGGATCTCTGTGAGTTCGAGGCCAGCCTGGGCTACCAAGTGAGTCCCAGGAAAGGCGCAAAGCTACACAGAGAAACCCTGTCTCGAAAAACCAAAAAAAAAAAAAAAAAAAAAATCACTGGATTGTTTCTCAGGTTGATCACCTAAAACTTGTTAGTCCTTGTGTTCATTTCCTCATATTAAGATGATTTTCATCATGTTTACAGCATAGATACTATGGACACTTTATTCACAGGAGTGTGGTCAGGATGGAATGCTACAATGAATATATTATGCTTAGTGTAATTCATTGAATATTCATGTTTGATACTGTAAAGTAATTATTGTTTTGAATAGAATGAGTTGAAAACTATATCTTCTAAATGAAGGACGCAAGAGATGGAAGAACAGAAGAAAATGCATGATTAGATCAACAATAGTTATAATGGGTTAGCATAAGACATATTTATTATTTATTTTGTTTATTAATTAAGTGAAGCTTTCTTTTTCCCTCCTTCCTCTCTTTTTTCTCCCATTGTGTTGGAGACAAAGCAGAGCTGTGTCCCTACTGAATCATACACCCAGTATGAAATGATTATCTAAATAGACACCTGACTATGAAGAAAAAGAATCACTATTTATTATACATATCAGCCTAAGAGGTCCTAGGTACTATGCTATGACTATGAGGGATGTAAGATGGACGCAAAAGTAGTAACAAGACAGTACAGATGCTCAAGAGACAGGCAGTTGCTGTGCTTGTCAAACTGCAATACTAGAGAGGTAGCTACTTGTTTTCCTCCTCGTAATATAGTGCTGTGCTATGGTTAAATTTAAACCATGAAAATACCACTGATTAATGAGTATGTCTCTTTTCTTGTCATCAGGCAGGATCAGTGTATTGTATGAGTCTTCCTTAAGAGAAACAAGCATTTCCTTCAGCACATTGGAACAATACATTAAGTATTGGTAAAGAATAAATACTTTTCATAAGCTTATAAAGAGCACTCATTAAAATATTTCTGGAGCAAGGAACTAAAAACACATACAATGACTATACTAAAGTTCCTGAAAGGTTATAGAGTAAAGAGAAATTTTACCACATGCCATCTGTATTCTCACTAACTAGACTATTGCTTTACTATAATCAGTCTGCTAAGTTAGATAGCAATGACATATGCTTGGCCTTTTAGGTTTTTGTTTATATGCTGAAGAGAGATTTTTTTTAAAATTGCCAAATAAATCATTAGAAATAGACCTTATTACAGAAATGTATTTTTTATATTTTTATTGTACAATTGCTGCAAGATGAAGTTAGATAATGATACATCCCTAAGTTTAAAAACAATCTCCACACCTCCCTCTCTCCATCCCTAACTCTCTTTCTTCCTTTTTTAAAATTCCATTGCTGTGGATTAAACCTAGGGACTTCCACAGGGTAAGTGCTCTACCACTGGACCACTTTCCACATTCTCGACCACTTTAAATATTTTAGAAATACTTTGGTAAAAATATACTCTCACAGCAACTCTCCATCCCATCTTGGATTTTTGCAAATTGATGAGGAAATAAATAAAACTTCTTTTCCTGTTTCTTTGATTATTTAAAATTACTTTCTAAACATTTATTCCCTCCTATTTGAATCATATATTTATATTTAATTTTCATTACTAATAACTTTAAATATTAATGAAAACATTTTATAAAATGTTATTAATATTTCTACGGTCTTATTTATTTAACTTTAGTTAATATTATGTAACATCATCTAATTTTGTAGCTCAGTGTAGCCTTGAAGTCATGATCCTTCTGCCTCAGACTTCTAGCTTCTTGATTTATAGCTATCCACCACTGTAACTGGTTTTTGATTTAGTCCTAAATGATCAAATTATACATATGACAATACTCTCCAATTCAAATATTTATCATAAGATTTCAAAAGTCTCATTGTTAAAGGCCAAATTCAACACTATATAATTTTAGTATTTCTCTTTGAATTAAGTGTCCTTTTCACAAATATCTCAACACATTCTCAGCCACTGATTCTTCAGGACACAAGATAGACTGGGAACACTGTCTTTGTATTGCAATTAGACTAGAGTTTCATCTTTTTTGTTCTAGAACTCTCTGATTAAATTGGTTAAGCAAAATGAGCCCGATTTATTTGCTTTGGGATAAGACAGGTTTCCTCAGAATACTAAGAATATGTCAGCAATAATTTTTGTTTTTTTCAATTTTCTTTGCAAATTATCCTCCATATGCAACTTAATAATTCACAACCTAACAGTGCCACTGTTCGTGAATTATGCTGCTCAGTTAATTGGACTTCTTTGGAGGAATATTAATCTCCTTTCTCATGCTTGTTGTTTTGGACTGGAAATTTTATATATCTGTGTGACACAAAGCAATATCCTGGACAATCAGAAAATTAGCATTCAGGGAATGAAGTTAGCTGCACACACTCATTAGAGCCAGTGAAATTTCACTAGCTAAGTTTGTGTGTTGCCTTGATATTCCTTTAATGTAGCTGAGAATCTACTGCATAATGCTATAGTTTACTCATAAGAATTTTACAACTGGAAAAAGATATCCATACCAGACAATGAAATACATGGAATAAATACCTGGTTTTGTGTGGAACAGGTTACCCTGTGCTTAAGCAGGGTCCAAGTGTAAAAACTCCATTCTGAAGTTTAGCTTAGACACCTGTAGTCCCACTGGAAGTATTACTAAAATCACAAAGCATGTTACTTTTCATCTGTCATTTTGTGTAGTCTAAAATACTTTTCTTTTCAGAAGGTGAGTTATAGAGATACTCTGCACTGTTTAATTTAAATGTGTCTCTTGCTCTTCAGAATAGCTAAATTAGTTTTAATCCTTACATTTTCTTGCTGTCATAAAATAGGTGCTCCAATGTGGCAGAAGTTTCTTATTCTAAGATGTCTTAGCTGTAGACAAATTTTTACTTACAAACTGTACGAGAAAACTTGATATTATTTTCCCTCTATGGAAAAAATAAGAAAATAAATCACATAATGCTATGTTTCCACTCTAAGAGAGAAAAGTAGAGTAAAGGTTACTGAAAACATTTTGGAGAAAATAGAATCAGTGGATGCTGAAGGCAAGTCCAGCTATTTATCAGAGTCTGTGAATTGCTATAATCACTCCAGCTAAAAGCAGAATGCATGTACTGTTTGCCACATTGAGACTTTAGCTCAGATGAGGAGCAGGGAATGAATCTCAGGAATTCTCTCCTATCCACCCCTCTTTTCTATCCCTCCCTCTCTTCTTCCTCCCTTTCTTTGCCGACCCCCTCCCCCCATAGTGATGTCGGATCTCAGACCTTTACCATTATAAAGCTATCAGAGATTTCACTAAAATTTTCCAAGTTGGGGGCAGGGCGTCATATAGCAAATAGTAAATAAGACCAAGAAAACAAAGCAGATTAGTTTACCAACAAGCACTATAGGCACTTAAATTGCAAGGCAGAATACTGCATAGGATGGTATACTTTCCTGGATTTCATAATCTTAGATACCCAGGCTAAGCACAGTTAAGGATATCTGATGCAAGGGCTATACTATAAACCTTTTCATTTATACACATAATCCAAAGAAGTTTCATGATTAGAAATTGAGAAAAAGAAGAATAAAAGCTATAAGTTCCTCACTTGGTACTCTTTCTGTAGCCATTTTTGGTATATTTGTTATTTTGTAATTGTTATGAATATAAGGTATATCCACTCTGACATCTAATGTTTGTTCCTACTCCAATAAGAACTACCTATTAAATCATTTTCAAGATATGGGATAGATATCCTTCATTGCTAGCACAGCCCCTTCTTATTTTTTTTGTATGTATGTGGTGTTAGGGAACAAACCAATTTGTTAGAACAATGTTTCACTGAAGTCTGCTGGCATATGATTTTCTACTCATTTAGATTATGTTCTGAGAAACAGATTTAATAGATAAGAAATATATGCAATATGACTTTTGAGAAATAATCCATTTCTTCCTGAAAATGTGATTTTGACTTTTGAAAACCAATAGCACTGAGTGGCTTGCATTTATTGTATGCTTGCCAGCACTGACAGAACTTCTGATTGATTACTTGAGTATGCCTTTGACTCTATTACTATGGGTAAGACCGAATTTCTCTGTTTGATGTCCTAGTATGTTATGGAATTTGACTCAATTTCTTCTTTTCTACTTTTGCATTCTTTTCATATTTCCTAGTTTTATGTTTTCATTATTGTCTGAAAGGTATGCAATAATTTTCTCATAGATTCATGTGTAACATACACATACAGTCCCACGTGCTTTACCTCCCAGTTTGCGAATATTTTTAAAAATACTGTTTTCCTTTATATTTTCATTATATTCAACTTATTCAGCATTTTAAAATCTTTTTCTAAAATTTTCAACCTTTCCTTTAGTAGTTCTTCTAAGTTTGCTAGACTTTTGTATTTTAGGTTGAGGAAAAATTCTTCTTTTAGAAAAAAAACATTGCTTTAAACATTGATGATAAAAAAAATCTGGCATGTAGAACATCTGCAGAAATAATGAGTTGACTTTGGAAGAGAAGAACCCTGTAGCCCACAATAATCCTCTGATTGGCCAGACGTTACAGAAGCTTCCTGAGACTGGGCAACTGGCCAAACTGCTGTTCCTGCAATTCAGTAAAATCTGTGATTCAGGAAAAAATGATAATCAGGTCAGAATGGCTTTGAGGCTACATGGAGGTATGGCTCTCAAGTTATAGAGAGAGATATTTTTACTTGAGAGGATGTGGTAGCAAAATTGCAAGCTCTCAGCACTCGGGAGGAAGAGGCAGGAGAATCACCTGTTCACCATCACCCTGGTTTACTTAGAAAGTTCCAGGTCCAGCAGGGCTACATAGTCACTCTGTCAAAATAACAGAAACAATAAACAAACAACAACAAAAACGGGAAATAAAACGAACGTGTTTTCTGAAGAAATTAATTTGAAATCCTAGCTATATCAGCTTCATGAAAGACAGACTCCTTTATTCTAAGCAGATAGATGGTAGACAGAAAGACACACAGACAGATGATTAAAATATACAAGCCTCTGAAGGTGGCAATATTTAAGCTATATGTCACTCTGAAATCAACTTATCCTCCATGATGGCAAACATAAATCATCATAGCTGTGAATGTTCTGTTTATTTCAGAAATTGATTTCTTTAGACAGTATGTTGTGTTTTCATCTAATATCTTCATGACTGGAAATACGACTCCATTCATTGAGTCCTCCTATCCAATAGACCAGCCTTGAATTGTGTAGTCTTTATTATTTGCCCTTATTAATGTAATAAAATGATTCAAAGATACTGAATTCTCCTTGCTTTCTTAAAATAAAGTCCAACCGCCTGTGACATTTTATTAATGAACTTAGATTTTCTTTGTAGATTACATTTTAGTTTTTTATAGTGATATTTTTGCTTTACTTTTTCATATAATATCAAGCAATTATGCTTCATGAAATAAAGTGATCTGTCATTCACTGTTTTGACTGGTTTATATCGCAACTTTGAATGCATTGGAATTTTATGTATTTATAAATTTGTTTTTAACTCTATTTTCATGTACAGAGTCATAGTTCTACCTCCCTCTCTCCCTCCTTTCCTCTCTCTTTTATTCCTGTTCATATTTCTTTCCCTCCTGTGGTTTGGTGCTACAGTTGGGATGTAAGCCCTCACACTATAGAAGTCCTCTACCACTGAGCAATATTCTAGACAAGTTGTTTTTCTCTGGCGCTGAGAGAAGAGTCCCTTGTACACACCGGGCAAACATGCCTCTTGTGCTCCCCCCAGCCCTCCACTTTCCAACATGTTTGTAGAATGACTGCTTTTACAGGGCAAGGCTCTTCTCCTTGCTTACTCTTCTATCATTAAAATGCCATATTTAATCTTTATTACTATTACTTTCCTCCATTTAAATTTTGAATTTATATTCCCCAACTTGAAATACTTAATGCAATTTAAACTGATGCTGAATTTAATTTTAAACTAAGAAAATTTATAATTTCACCCTACTGATTACTAATTCAGAAATACAGTCATTCTTGGCTTATGCAAGTATTATTTCATCTTCTTAAGTTTGTGGGGACTCTGGAATTGTTCTTGTTGAGTTCATATCATATTTACCATGGAAAATTATCTTTAGAGGAAATTTCCTAATTGGCTTTACAGCTTAGTGTTCTTGGTAAGAGTAAATACATTTTTATTCTTCTTAAAATCCTCTTTGTATTTACACATATCTCTCTCTCTCTCTCTCTCTCTCTCTCTCTCTCACTGTGTGTGTGTGTGTGTGTGTTTGTGCATATAACAATAATAATCAAAGGAAAGAGGCTATCAGCTATCAGTTTGAGAACAGGGCCAGGGCCAGGGAAGAAGGGACAACCTGAGAGGAGAAGGAAGAGAGAAAATGAAATAGACTCAAAGGAGGAAAGAGAAGGGGAGGTGATGAAATAATATTTTTATTAAAATGTATAGATAGTGAAAAGATTAACTCTGAAAGTTATCTTGGTAAGATTTTTCAACAAATTTTTAAATATTCTTGATTGTAAATAAATTATTTCTTACTTCATTTTCAATATTTTTTTTTTTTTTTGGTTTTTCGAGACAGGGTTTCTCTGTGTAGCTTTGCGCCTTTCCTGGAACTCACTTGGTAGCCCAGGCTGGCCTCGAACTCACAGAGATCCGCCTGGCTCTGCCTCCCGAGTGCTAGGATTAAAGGCATGCGCCACCACCGCCCGGCTCATTTTCAATATTTTTAAAGTCATTATTTCTCACTTGTGGATTTTTATTTGTTAGTTCTTTACATTAAAATTTAAATAAATTAAAAATTTAAAGTTATATTACATGCAAACAAAACTATCATAACTTCTTCCTCTTTGATTCTTTCCTATTGCTTATCTACTTCAGCCAGAAACAAATACCTTTAGTGCAAAGTTGGTCTTGAACTTATAGATATTCTGCCTCCATCTCCTGAGAGCTGGGACTGCAAGTGTGAACTATACTAAGCTTCAGTTCCTTATTTGTAATTCGTTTTATGATGTTAGTCTCAGAAGGTACAAAGTTTACAGAAATTAGTTCTTTTATCTAAATTACTCATTTTATTGACTTATATATTTTATAGTATTAACTTGTGATATTTTATTTTTGATGTACTATCTCTTATTTCATGTATGGTTTTATTTATTTGAGTTTTGCTTCTTTTGTTTGTCTGATTAAGTATTACTGAATTTCAACTCTTGAAAAGCAATTCTTAGGTTTTAAATTATATACATACAAATAAAAGTAAATGGACTTGAGCAGACTGTATCTATCATCTATTTGTTGGTCTAACTATCTATCATCTATCAATTTATCAATCAATCTATCTGTCTGTCTATTTATCTTCTATATGTCATCTGTCATCTACCACCTATAACTGTGTGTTTGTAAAATAATAATAATTTTAAAAAGGAGGACCTGAATTTTAGAGAAAGTAAGAGGGTATATAGGAGGAATCTGAAGCAGGAGACATAGAAGAGTTTGGAGTAAGGAAAGGGAATGAGGGAGATAATATAATTATATTTTAATTAAAATTTAATAAATGAATAAAAACTTACTCATAGTTGTAGTTATCTTTCCTACTATTTTTTCTAATCTCTATTTCATGTTTTCTCTTCTGTTTTTCTAACTGAGGCCATAGTTTGTGCTTTTACTGGTCTTTAGACATGATGTCATACTGTTTATTTAAGATCTTGATATTTATTGCTGGAGTAAGGTTCATTCCTCTAAGCTGCCCTCATGCAATATTGTGCTACATTTCATATGTGTGGGTTTCATTAGTTTTGAGATATTATTCTTTTGCTTTTAATTTTCATCCATTAATAAGAGCATATTCTTGTTTCCATGTATTTCTGATATCTGTATCAATTTCAATTTTTACAGCCCAGTGATCAGAAAGGATATTTGATAAAATTTTAGTCTTTTCAAGTTGGTTAAGAATCATATTAAAACTATCTTGTAGAATGTTTCTGTACATTTAAAAAGAATGTACCCACCATCCTTGTTTAATGGAACATTCCATGAATGCCTAGGTTCATTTTGCCTAAAGCATAATCTAATCTCAATGTTTTAAATTAAATTTTCTGTCCAAATAATCTGTCTATTCTTATACTCTTATTTCTCCCTTGGGGTTTGTTAATATTTGCTTCAATTATGAGTACATATGTGTTTACAGTTAACACATCCTCTGATTGAGTTGACTCCTTTGTCCTTAGAGATATCACGTTACTTGCATGGCTTTTACTTAAACTTTATTCTAATTACAATCATATGCTACAAAATGGCACTTCAGTTGATGATGAACTCCTTGTGTTAGATTATAAGAGAGTTGAAACAATGCTACAAACTCATGACATCCCATCTACTATAAGTAATCATGTAATGCATTAGTCATATTTTATCATTGATGTTACTGAAAATAAACTTAACTTATTGCTAGCCATAGAAAGGATGATATATATAGATATCTAAACATGCTAATAGTCCCTAACAATCCAACTATTTTTAGGGTCAGGGAGAAGGTTATATTTGAGACTGTATTGAGATACATAGTTGTGGTAGTTTGAATGTAATTGGCCCTCATAGGAAGTGGCATTATTAGGAGGTGTGGCTTTTTGGAGTAGTATGGTCTTGTTAGAAAAAGTATGTGATTGTGGGAATAGATTTTGAGGTTTCCTATGCTCAGGATATGCCCCAGTGTTTCAGTTGACTTCCTTTTGCCAGCAAGATGCAGCCAGCACTGTGTCTACCTGCAAACTGCCACACCCACTGTCATAATGATAATGGACTGAATCTCTGAAACTGTAAGAGAACCACCCCAATTAAATGTTTTCTTTTTAAGAGTTGCCATGGTTATAATGTCTCTTCACAGCAATGAAAACAGTAAGACAGAATTTGCTATGATAAGCCTGACCAGGTTTTTGTTTGGAGTAATATGGACTTTGGGACTTTAGGTTATGAAAGTAGTGGAATGCTATAAGCACTACTTAATGGGCCATACTAGTAGGAGTATGGAAGACAGTGGTGCTGAATGTGATTTGATAAACTGTGGGGATCAAGAGGTTTCAGAGGAGAAGAATGCTAGTATGTGGCCTAGAAACCATTCTTGTGATATTTTGATTAAAAGGTGGCTGTTTATTACCCTTGTCCAAAGAGTCTGCCTAAGGCTAAAGTGAAGAGTTTTAGATTAATTCTGTTGGCAGAACAACTCTCAGAACAGCCTAGTATAGACTCTGTTTTGTGGTTACTAGTATTAACTCTAATGAAGATATATAATGAAAAGAAGCACGCTGAGCAAGGAAAAAGGTTTGCAGAGAAAAAGAGCAAGAGAAAGTGAAATGGAGCTAGGTCCAGTGTTCAAGGAGGTAGAAGAGTTAAGAAATGGAATATAGTGAGTGGTGACCTCAGGGCAAGAGCAAACCATCTAGGTTTTAAATTTGTGAAAAAAGACTAGAGAAAAGCTTAGAGCTCGATGTGGTAGGACTCACATTTAATCCCAGCATTAGGAAGGCAGAGGTGGGCCGATCTTTGAGTCAGAGGTCAGCCTGGTCTACAGAGAAAGTTTCAGAACAGCCATACTTAAGCAGTAAAGGACAGAAAGCTGGGGAAGATATAATTGAATGAAGAGGCCATGTTCCAGCTCCAGTAAGCAGCAGAACTTGGAAGCTTCAGCCACATGGTTCTGGCTTTAGGATAGAAGAAACGGGTTATGGAATCTTCTTCCATGACTAAAGAAAGGCTTTGTTGCCAAGCATGTGAAAGGGGTGTTCCTGAATGGAGGCCCAGAGATGCCATTGTGGGAAAATGTGAAGGTGAAGCCTGGAAAAATTCCTTTAAAGAAATCAAGGTAAGGACAAACAAAAAATTGGAAGAAACCAATTTAAATCCCTTAAAGAATGCCAAGAAGGCCAAGAAAAAAAAAGCTATCAACAGGTGAAGGAATCAGTAAAAACCTGAAGATTGAAATAGAAGCAAGAAAGAAAACACAAACTAAAGGAATTCTGGAATCCTTGGTAAGCAAGCAAGAAGGACAGATGCAAGCATCACCAATAGAATACAAGAGAGGTAAGAGAGACTCTGTGGAATTGAAGATACAATAGAGGAAATAGATTCATTGTCAAAAAAAATGTTAAATCTAAAGGATTCCTAATATAAAACATCCAGGAAATTTGAGATACCATGAAAAGACCAAGCCTAAGAATAATAGGAATAGAAGAAGGAGAAGTATCCTGACTCAAAGGCATAGAAAATATATTCAATAAAATCATAAGAGAAAACGTTTCCAAACTAAAGAAAGACATGCCTTTAAAAGTAGAAGAAGCTCGTAGGACATCGAAAAGACTGGACCAAAATCAAAACAAAACAAAACAAAAACTCACCTTGCAACATGGTAATCAAAACACTAAACATACAGAATCATACAGAATAAAGAAAGAATATTAAGAGCTTCAAAGTTAGAAGACCAAGTAACATATAAAGGCAGACCTATCAGAATTGTACCTGACTTCTCAATGGAGACTCTAAAAGCCTGAAGGGACTGGACAGACATTTTGTAGACACTAAGAGACCATGAATGTCAGTCCAGACTACTAAACTCAGCAGAACTTACAATCACCATAGACAGAGAAAACAAGATAGTTCATGAAAAATTTTAAACAATACCTATCAACAAACCCAGCCCTACAGAAGGTACTAGAAGGAAAACTCCAACCCAAGGAAGTTAGCTACACCCATGAAAACACAGGTACTAGATAATCTCACACCAATAAAACCCAAAGAAGACAACACACACACACACACACACACACACACACACACACACACACACTACCACCACCTCCATCACCAACAAAAAATAATAGGAATTAACAATCACTAGTCATTAATATTTCTTAATATGAATGGACTCAATTTGCCAATAAAAAAAACCCACAGGCTAACAGAATGGATACAAAAAGAGGACCCATCCTTCTGCTGCATACAAGAAACACACCTCAACTTCAAAGACAGATATTTCCTCCCTCAGAGTAAAGAGTTGGAAAAAGGTTTTCCAATCAAATGACACTAAAAAATAAGCTGGTATAGCTATCCTAATATCTAACAAAACAAACTTCAAACTAAAATTAGTCAAAAGAGATTGAGAAGGACATTTCATATTCATCAAAGGAAAAGTCCATCAAGATGAAATCTCAGTTCTGAACATCTATGCCCCAAATATTAGGGTACACACATTTGTAAAAGAAACATGACTAAAGCTTAAATCATACATTGAACCCCACATATTAATAGTAGGACACATTACTCTACTCTCACCAATGGACAGGTCTTCCAGTCAGAAACTAATCAGAGAAATAAAGGAACTAACAGATGTTATGACTCAATTGGACCTAATAGACATCTACAGAACATTTCACTCAATCAGAAAATTGTATACCTTCTCAGCACCTCATGGAATCTTCTCTAAAATTGACTACATATTTGATCACAAAGCAAATCTCAACAGATACAAAAAAATTGGAAAAATCCCCTGTATCTTATCAGATCACCATGGGATAAAGTTGGAGTTCAACAACAAAACAAACTATAGAACACCTACAAATTCATGGAAACTAAACAACTCTCAACTGAACTATTAATGGGCCAAGGAAGAAAGAAAGAAAGGTAGTACAGACTTCCTAGAAATCAATGAAAATGAAAGCACACCACACCCAAAGCAATGGAAAGCTATGCTAAGAGGAAAGTTCAGAGCACTAAGTGCCTACATAAAGAATTTGGAGAAATTTCATACTAATACCTTAGCAGCACACCTGAAAGTGCTAGAACAAAAAGAAGCAAACACACCCCAGAGAGTAGACAGCAGGAAACAATCAAACTGAGTGCTGAAATCTAAAAAACAGAAACAAAAAGAATGCAAAGAATCAATGAGACAGATAATTAGTTCTTTGAGAAAATCAACAAGATAGACAAACCCTTATCCAAATTAACTAAAAGGCAGAGAGAGAATACTCAAATTAACAAAATCAGAAACAAAAGGGGGGCCATAACAACATACAATGAAGAAATCCAGAGACTCATCAGGTCATACTTCAAAAACCTGTACTCCACAAAATGGACAATTTTCTGGATAAGTGTTACATACCAAAGTTGAACCAAGATGAGATAAACAATTTAAATAGACATATAACCCCTAAGGGAAATATAAGCAGTCTTAAAAAGTCTCCTAATCAAAAATCCTAGGGACAGATAGTTTCAATGGAGAATTCTACCAGACTTTCAAAGAAAAGCTAATATGAGTACTCCTCAAATTGTTGCACATAATGGAAACAGAAGGGACATTGCAAATTCTTTTTATGAGGCTACATTCACCCTGATACCCAAACCACACAAAAAATCAACAAAGAAAGAGAATTACAGACTAATTTTCCTCATGAACATTGATGTAAAAGTACTCAATAAAATATTTGCAGAGCCAATTGGACTCCTGGAGCTCCAATTAGGGCCTGGTCGTGGATCTCTGCATCCAGTTCCCTCAGTCATTGGATGAAGTTTCTAGCATGACAATTAGGGTGTTTGGCCATCCTATCACCAGAGTAGGTCAGTTCGAGCTTTCTCTTGACCATTGGCAGTAGTCTATTGTGGAGGTATCTTTGTGGATTACTGTGGACCTCTCTAGCATTTTGCTTCTTCCTATTCTCATGTGGTCCTCATTTATCATGGTCTCTTATTCCTTGTTCTCTCTCTCTGTTCTTGATCCAGCTGGGATCTCCTGCTCCCCTAAGCTCTCTTTCCCTCGAACCTTGCCCTTATGAGCGAGAATTGTTGAGACCAAGATTGGAAAAAGCACAGGGACAAATAGTCAAATGAATGGAAACACATGAACTATGAACCAACAGCTGAGGAGCCCCCAACTGGATCATGTCCTCTGGATAAGTGAGACAGTTGATTAGCTTGATCTGTTTAGGAGGCATCCAGGCAGTGGGACCAGGACCTGTCTTCAGTGCATGAGCTGGCTGTTTGGAACCTGGGGCTTATACAGGGAGCTTATACTTGGCTCGGCCTGGGAGGAGGGGACTGGACCTGCCTGGACTGAATCTACCAGGTTGAACTCAATCCCCAGGGGAGTCTTTGCCCTGGAGGAGATGGGAATGGGGGGTGGGCTAGGGGGAAGGTGGGGGTGGGGTGGGAGGGGGGAGAACAAGGGAATCTGTGGCTGATATGTAAAATTAAATTAAATTATAAAATTAAAAAAAAGAAAGGCAACGATAGGTATCAATGGACATCTGTGGGTAGCTTAATTCTTTGTTGGCATCATCTTTCATTGTTTTCTTTTTTCATGATTCAGTAATTTTTTCTAAGAATGTTATTCTCTTTTTAAATGAAAACAAGAACTTGAATAAAGAAATAAAAGAGAAAAACAAATATTGCAGAGCAAATGCAAGAACACATCAAAAAGATCATCCACCATGATTAAGTAGGTTTCATTCCAGAGATGCAAGGATGGTTCAACATATGAAAATCTGTCAATTTAATCTAACTTATAAATAAATTGAAAGAAAAAAACAAATGATTATCTCATTAGATGCTGAAGAAGCTTTTGACAAAATCCAGCATTCCTTCATGATAAAGGTCTTGGAGACCAGGGATACAAGGAACATAACTCAACATAATAAAAACCATATACAGCAAGTCGATATCCAACACTAAATTAAATGGAGAGAAACTCAAAATGATTCCTCTAAAATCAAGAACAAGACAAGGTTGTCCACTCTCTCCATAGCTGTTCAATATAGTACTGGAAATTCTACCTAGAGCAATAAGACAACAAAAGGAGATCAAGAGGATACAAATTGGAAAGGAAGAAGTCAAAGTATTGCTATTTGAAGATATGTTAGTATACATAAGTTACCCCAAAAATTCCACCAGGGAACTCCTACAGATGTTAAACACCTTCAATGGTGTGGCTGGATACAACATTAACTCAAAAAAAAAAAAAAATCAGTAGCCTTCTTGTACACAAATGATAAATGGGCTGAGAAAGAATCAGGGAAACAACACCCTTTCAAACTAGCCACAAATAATATAAAATATCTTGGTGTAACTCTAATAAAGCAAGTGAAAGACCTATAGGACAAGAACCTTAATTCTTTGAGGAAAGAAATTGGAGAAGACATCAGAAGATCAGAAGAAGATCTCCCATGCTCAGAAGGATTGGTAGGATTAACATAGTAAAAATGTCCATTTTACCAAAAGCAATCTAGAGGTTCAATGAAATCCCCACCAAAATCCCAACACAGTTCTTTTTTTTTTTTTATATACTGGCCAATCAGCATTTTATTTATCAACCAATCAGAGCAACACACATTAACAGCATACAGAATGACATCCCACAGCACTTCTAATTTTCTGTCTAATCAAAAAGGAAGGTTTTAAATTTAACATAGTAAAATTACATATAACAAAACAGTTGTCAAGCAAGAATTACAGTTACAATATCTAGTCTATTTGTATTAGGCAAAAATAAAGAAAACCTTCTATCATCTATCCTATATTTGTGAATCTAAAGTTTCATATCTAATTTATCTTTTATCATAACAAAGGAAAATTATAACTATAACTATTTAGTCTTCAACTACATCAGAGACTTCAGAAGGATATTATATTACCTATAAGTAAACAGGGAGAACATTGTAAGCAACTTCAAAAATCTAGAAGGACAGAGACAGCTGGCTGCCTGGACAGTCAACCAAAGTTCTTCTGCAATTTTGGAACATTCATCTTCAGCCTATAGGCCTAGTCTCTCAGTCACTTTTCTGTGTCCTGTAGAATGTCTGACAGTTTCTTCTGTGAAGCAGGAACCAGAAGGACCATCTCTCCTTGAAAAGTTCAGTGGTCACCTTTCTATGGCTCCTGCAAGTCCAGTTTCTATAACATATTGTCAACCAGTCGACATTTTTTTTTTCTTTTTGCCCAGTGGCTAACTTTTGCCATAAAGCAAGCAAACTTATTTTATTTAATGCCCATCATTCTTCTTGAAGTAATTGTTGCTGCCAGGAGCAGACGTGTCTCATTGTCCAGAAAGTCTTAAGTTTTTAAAACATTTTAAAGCCGGGTGGTGGTGGTGCACGCCTTTAATCCCAGCACTCGGGAGGCAGAGGCAGGAGGATCTCTGTGAGTTCGAGGCCAGCCTGGTCTACAAAGTGAGTTCCAGGAAAGGCGCAAAGCTACACAGAGAAACCCTATCTCGAAAAACAAAAATAAATAAATAAATAAATAAATAAATAAATAAAAACATTTTAAATGCTATATTCTATAGGTCTTTGAAGTGTTTAAAGATTGCCTACCTAATTGAATAATATCTATGTATACCTAGAAAACTTAACGTGACCATAAGTTTGACTATCATAGAAGACTAATTACTAATCTGTATTTCTTAATTATCCATTACAATTTAAATGAGTTACATGAACATAATACCTTAAATGAGAGTAGAAATATATATATACACAAAATCAACTCTAAATTTGTATCAATAAACTTAAATCCATAGCATTGTAAAACATTTTTAAACATTTTTAAACAAGTTGTTGCTCTTTAAAAGTAGGTTCATTAATCTACCCTTTCATCTTATCATATCTATACTCTCCCCTTTTCTTCCTTTTGTTCCAATTTTTTTTTCTTTATTAAGAAATTTTCAACTCATTCCACATACCATCCACAGATCCCCCCTCCTGCCTTCCCCACCTCCCAGGCCTCTTTCCTGAGCCACCCTACATTGCCACATCCCCCAAATCAAGGTCTCCCATGGGGAGTCAGCAAAGCCCAGCACACTGAGCCTAGGCAGGTCCAAGCTCCTTCCCACTGCACAAAGGCTGTGCAAGGCGTCACACCTCAGGTACCAGATTCCCAGAAGCCTGCCCACAGACCAGGGACAGATTCCCAATCCCCTTGCCTGGGTGCCCCCCAAGCAGTTCAAGCCAAACAACTGTCTTCCATATCCAGAGGGCCTAGTCCAGTCCCATGGAGGCTCCACAGCCACCAGTACACAGTTCATGGGCTTCCACTAGTGTGGCTGGTCATCTCTGCACTTCCTCCCATCATAATGTAGATGTCCCTTGCCTGCAGAATCCCTCCTCTCTCTCATCAATTGGATTCCCAGAGCTCAGCCTGGTGCCTGGCTGCGTCCATCAGTCACTGGGCAAAGGCTCTATGATGACAGCTAGGTTATTTGCTAGGTGGGTCACCAGAGTAGACCAGTCCAGGCACCCTCTGGACCACTACTAGCAGCCCGAGTTGGGGTCAACCTTATGGATTCCTGAGAGCCTCCCCAGCCCAATGCCTCTTCCTATTCCCATGATGTCCTCATCTATCATGGTATCTTCCTCCCTGCCCTCCCACTCTGTCCCTGTTCCAGCTTGACCCTCCCATTTCCCTATGTTCTTATCCCCCATCTTTGCGCCACCCCCCTACACCCAGCCTGCTCATGTAGATCTCATCCACTTCTCCTTCACTGGGTCATCCATATGTCCCTTCTATGGTCTTTCCCTGTTAGCTAGCTTCTCTGGAGTTGTGGGTTGCAGTCTGGCCATCCTTTCCCTCGCATTTAGTATCCACTTATGAGTGAGTACATACTATGTTTGTCCTTCTGAGTCTGGGTTACCTCACTCAAGATGATATTTTCTAGTTCCATCCATTTGCTTGCAAATTTCATGATATCATTTTTTTTACTGCTGAGTAGTACTCCATTGTGTATATGTGCCACATGTTCTTTATCCATTCTTCAGTTAAGGGGCATCTAGGTTGTTTCCAGAATCTGGCTATCATGAATAATGCTGATATGAACATAGTTGAGCATGTGTCCTTGTGGTAAGATTGAGCATTCCTTGGGTATATGCCCAAGAGTGGTATAACTGGGTCTTGAAGAAGACTTATTCCCAATTTTCTGAGAAACCACCATACTGATTTCCAGAGTGGCTGTACAAGTTTGCATTCCCACCAACAGTGGAGGAGTGTTCCCCTTGCTCCACATCCTCTCCAACATAAGTTGTCTTCAGTGTTTTTGATCTTAGCCATTGTGACAGGTGTAAGAAGGTGTCTCAGAATTGTTTTGATTTGCATTTCCCTGATGATTAAGAATTTTGAGCAATTCCTTAAATGCCTTTCAGCCATTTGAGATTCTTCTGTTGATAATTCTCTGTTAAGCTCTGTAGCCCATTTTTTAATTGGATTGTTCAATATTTTTATGTCTAGCCTTTTGAGTTCTTTATATATTTTGGAGATCAGCCCTCTGTCAGATGTGGGGTTGGTGAAGATCTTTTCCCATTCTGTAGGCTGTCATTTTGTCTTATTGACCATGTCCTTTGTTCTACAAAAGCTTCTCAGTTTCAGGAGGTCCCATTTATTAATTGTCACTCTCAGTGTCTGTTCTACTGGTGTTATATTTAGGAAGTGGTCTCCTGTGCCAATGCTTTCCAGACTACTTCCTACTTTCTTTTCTATCAAGTTCAGTGTAACTGGATTTATGTTGAGGTCTTTGATCCACTTGGACTTGAATTTTGTGCATGGCTACAGATATGGATCTATTTGCAATCTTCTGCATGTTGACATCCAGTTATGCCAGCACCATTTGTTGAAGATGCTTTCTTTTTTCAATGGCACAGTTCTGGCTTCTTTGTCAAAAATCATCTGTTCATAGATGTGTGGACTAATGTCAGGGTCTTCAATTCGATTCCATTGGTCCACATGTCGGTTTTTATGCCAGTACCAAGCTATTTTTATTACTATAGCTCTATAGTAGAGCTTGAGATCAGGGATCATGATGCCTCCAGAAGTTGCTTCATTATACAGGATTCTTTTAGATATCCTAGGTTTTTTGTTTTTCCATATAAAGTTAAGTATTGTTCTTTACAAGTCTGTGATGTGAAGAATTGTGTTGGGATTTTTATGAGGATTGCTTTGAATCTGTAGATTGCTTTTGGTAGGATTGCCATTTTTACTATGTTGATTCTACCTATCCATGAGCATGGGAGATTTTTTTATTTTCTGATATCTTCTTCAATGTCTTTCTTCAGAGACTTAAAGTTCTTATCATACAGGTCTTTCATTTGCTTAGTTAGAGTTACCCCAAGGTATTTTATATTATTTGTGGCTATTGTAAAGGGTGATGTTTCTCTGATTTCTTTCTCAGCCCAATTATCATTTGTATATAGGAGGGCTACTGATTTTTTTGAGTTAATCTTATATCCTGCCACCTTACTGAAGGAGTTTATCAGCTGTTGATGTTCCCTGGTAGAATTTTTGGGGTCACTTATGTGTACTATCACATGGTCTGCAAATAATGACAGTTTGACTTCTTCCTTTCCAATTTGTATCCCCTTGATTTCCTTTTGTTGTCTTATTGATCTAGCTAGTGGGAAATAACCTCAAATTCATTGGCACAGGAGACAACTTCCTGAATAGAACACCAGTAGCACAGGCACTAAGATCAACAATAAATAGGAAGTCATGAAACTGAGAAGTTTCTGTAAGGCAAAGGACGTTGTCACTAGGACAAAATGGCAGCCTACAGAATGGGAAAACGTCTTCACCAACCCCACATCTGACAGAGGGCTAATTTCCAAAATATGTAAAGAACTCAAGAAACTAGACATCAAAAAACCCAATAACCCAGTTAAAAAATGGGGTACAGATAAACAAAGAGAATTCTCAATGGAAGAGTCTCAAATGGCCAAAAGACACTTAACGAATTGTTCAACATCCTTAGCCAACAGGGAAATGCAAGTCAAAATGACTTAGATTCTAACTAACATCAGTCAAAATGGCTAAGATCAAAAACACTCAGCTCCTGCTAGAGAGGATGTGGTGAAAGATAACACTCCTTCACTGCCAGTGGGATTAGAAACTTGTGCAGCCACTTTGGAAATTAATATGGTTGTTTCTCAGAAAACTGGGAATCAATCTACCAAAAGACCCAGCTATACTTCTCTTGGGCATATACTCAAAGGATTCTAAATCATACCACAAGGACACTTGCTGAACTATGCTTATAGCAGCATTATTCACAATAGCTAGAACCTAGAAACAACCTAGATGTCCCTCAACCAAAGAATAGATTTAAAACGATGTGGTACATTTACACAATAGAGTATTACTCAGCTGTTAAAAACAATGACATCAAGAAATTTGAAGCCAAGTGGATGGAAATAGAAAAAAATCATCCTGAGTGAGGTAACCCAGACCAAGAAAGACAAACATGGTATATACTCACTCATAAATGGATATTAGCTATTAAGTAAAGGATAACCATGTTACCCACAATCCACAGCTCCAGAGAGGCTAGGTAACAAGGAGGGTCCAAAGAGGGAAGCAAGGATTAGAAGTATTAAGATGTGTGGGCTGGTTGGAAGAAATGTGTCACTGGCATTGGATTTTGATGTTTCAAAAGCCCATGTCAGGCCCAATGCTCTCTATTTGCTTGGGAATCAGGAAATAACCTCTCAGCTGTCTTTCCAGCAACCTGTCTTTCTGCTGCCAACCTCTTTGCCATGATGATAATGGACTAACCATCTGAATCTGTAAACAAAGCCTCAGTTAAATGCTTTCTTTCATAAGAGTTGCCTTTGTCATAGTTTCTTCATAGCAATAGAACAGTGACTAGGACAGAAGTTGATACCAAGGAGCAGGGTATTGCTATGACAGGCCTGATCATGCTGCTTGAGGCAGAATACGGACTTTGGGACTTTGAACTTAGAAACACTTGAACACCTTATGTGGAATTAAATAGGTCATTATAGTAGGAGCCTGAAAGATAGAAGTAGTGAGAGTGATATAAATTATGATGACCTATGTTAAGAGATTTCAGAGTGGAAGAATATTAGTAAGTGGCATAGAGACAATTCTTGTGATAATTTGGCAAATAATATGGCTGCTTTGTTGTACTAAAAGTCTGCATGAGGCTAAATTGAGTTTTGGATTAATGGCATTCACAGGGGAGATTTCAGGACAGCCTAGTCTTGACTGTGTTGTGTGGATGTTTGTAATCACTCCTCTGTTTTTCTATAATGAAAAGAAGAAGCAAGCTTGACAAAAAGAAATGAAAAATGTGCAGTTGGAAGAGACAAAAACCACCCAGAAATGTAATGTTAGAATCAAGTTCTGTGCTCAGGGAGACAAAAAGTTTAAAGAAAAGTGGGATATTAAGTGGAACAAAAGAGTGGTGCCCTCAAGGCAAGACCCACCCAGCTAAGCTTCCAAGTATGAAAAGCAATCAAAGGTAATAATCAACAACCGAAAGCTGATGCAAATGTAATTGAAAGAGGAGGCCAAGTTCTAGCCCCATCAGGCAGCAAAATTTGGTGACTTTGGCCATGTGGTTTTGGGTTTACAGTCAACAATTCAAGAAAGGGATTATAGAATCTCCCTCCATGGCTAAGAAAAGCCACTTTGGCCAGCCACATGGAAAGGGTATTCCTACACAGAAGTCCAGGGAGGACATTGAGTAAATCTGGATTGGGTTTGGAAACCCCAAATTGTAGGAGATGCCACAGATATCTGCCAAACAATCTGCAGACTGGATGTGGAATGAGCCCATGAGAGAGAAATATGTTGCAGCTAATAAAGCTGAAAGGAGTTGGGGACCTGAAAATCACTTTGACATCAGACATAGAGATGCACAATTTAGAATTTACCCAGCTGGGTTTAACTGTTTTGGTCTAGTATTTCCTCACCATGCTCCCTTACATCCTTTTTGGAATGATAATGTATATTTTGTCCATTGTATATTGGAAGTATGTGATCAGACTTTTGATTTTGATATTACAGTAGATTACAGTTAAGGCATGAGTCTCAGAAGATACTGAACTTTGGACTTTTAAACACTATTGAAACTATGGATTTCAGAACACAGTCCAAGAATGAAGTTGTGTGAGAATTCTCAGTGCTGTGAGAAAACTCCAAGAAAACAAGACAAAAGTTTTCTGATTTCAGTTTCTTCAAGACACAGAATTATTCCTGGAATGTATTTTTGTGTTCCTCCCAGGTGTAGTGTACAAGAATGAGTTTACTTTAGATTATTAATTACATTGGCTACTATTTGTTTATATGCCTCTAGAGAAAAACATGATTTTGCCATGAGTGGCTTGTCCTTGTGATTGTATACTTTATTTAGGTAACTCTTCTTAACCCTCAGAGTATAACTTGTCTGATGCTCTGAATACAGTTGGCTTATT